>NW_022280043.1:4706921-4718925 GCF_004355925.1 Anarrhichthys ocellatus
TGTGTGTGTGTGTGTGTGTGTGTGTGTGTGTGTGTGTGTGTGTGTGTCTTGACACAGAATCACATCAATGTCACTGTCTGACAGTCCTTCACTGCATCTTCCGTGCTCCAGTTTTAAGCCTCCCACAAGACAGTAGTCGTGTGACTAACGGGCTAACTTTTTATTGTTCTTCTTTTTTGGTCTCCCGTGTCTTCTTTCTAGTGCCAGCAGAACGAGTCATGTCCAAGCCAACGGGGGGCGGTGTCAACGATGTCACCCACTTCCTGTCGTCTGGGGCAATGCCCGGGTCTCCCACCTCCAACTCCACGTTCTCCACCGCCAGCCAGGCCGACTGGGCGGCTAAAAGGCTGGTGTGGGTGCCATCAGAGAAGCATGGCTTTGAGGTAAGGCGGGTACTGAGCGAAATGGCCGACTATATGTTTCCAACAAGCACGAACATCAAATTTACAATCTTATTGGATGTAAATAGATTCAACTCTAAATTAATGTTGAATTTCAGGGCTAAATGTAATTTATTTTTTACAACTTGTTTTCCCGTTTACCACTATCTTAGTGTTAATCCTCTGGTAAATAATTAGTTCCAAGTGTATGTCTTCAATTTGAGGTGTGTCAAACAGGTGAGGCAGAGCAGCACAGGGTGTGTGAGCATTTTGTTTGCATGCGTCACCATGTTTTACGAGGTTTCTGTTCCCATGACAATACCCTGTTTTCCATGCTTTCCTTCGTCCTTTAGATTCCTTAATATGTCTTGTGATGCTCTCTCACACGTTTAGGCCTAATGACTGGCACAAGGCCTGGGTCGTAATAATCGCTTGTTCCACTTTTTCTTGGTACTTGTGTAATGCACGTTATGAGTTTTTCATTGTTGCATATTGTAGCATGTGACATATGAATTTGACGTCCTATCTGAAGCTCCCTCTCTCTTCTGCACTGGTTTCACAGTGAGCTCTATGAATAGAACAATACTCTCCTTCAGCCTAATGTTAAGAGGCCGTTGTAGCGACACTGACTTCATTTCACACTCATGATCTGAGAATGGCACTGTAGGACAAACGCACACACACACACACATACCGTATATAGAAATTCATACAGTATAACACACACAGAGAGTGACACGCACTTTTAATATTCTGAGCATGTAGTTCAATCTGTGACTAATCTACACCCACACACGCGCAAACACAAACAAGCACATAGTTTGTGTGTTGTGCATGTTAAGCAGAGAGAATGAAGTGTAGCAGATCAGAGTCCTGTGACCTGGTCAGAATCAGAGTTTTACTACTTCCTGTCCAACGAGCACAAGACCAACAGCAGGACAAGAGATGTCCTCTCTGCTGTCGCCATCTATTCTGGTCTGCTGTCGGATACAATGACCGCTCTTACTCCAAAGCTCTCTGGCAGAGATTCTGTCAAACATTTGCACAAATACATTTATGTTAGCTTCATTTTATATGTAGGCCAGCTGGGTTATGGTAGAATTAAAGTCGTTTTTTTGTGTAGCCCAGTACCTACAAATAAACAGTATGGCTACACTGAATTTCATTTTTGATTGACAGATACATTTTTTTAATCGATGTTCTGCCTTCTAGGTAGCTGTTGGCTTTTATTATGTTCTGCACAGAATGAATTAACTTTTTTCAAAATCTTGAGACTAGTAACTTCAGCACAGCTTCACAGTTCGATCTGTTTTATTTTTAATCTAATTGATGACGAAACTCTTGTTGGTGCATCAAAGGAAGATGCTAAATCCCAGATTTAAAACGTCTGAGAGGATCTGAGTCAATGCAAGAATTATAATATTTTACAATAACTCCTTTCAAAAGATTGATTATTATTTATTGATTATTGTGGAATTGTTTTACAGACAGCATATTTCGTAAATGCATTGCTTGTTTGGCCCCCGATTGTAAAATTGGTACTTTGACAACGATTCATGCAGACATTATGTTCACTAAAGCAAGTTTAAAGTCTCTGCATTTTGAATCTCACATTGAACAGAAACACTTTCTTCCTTTATCTACCGTACTGTCTTCGTTAACTCTCTCTCTCTCTGCCTCCGTCCCCAGTCGGCCAGTATTCGGGAGGAGCGTGGTGATGAGGTGGAGGTCGAGCTGACAGACAGCCAGAGGAAGGTGACTCTGTCCAGGGAGGAGGTGCAGCGGATGAACCCCCCGCGCTTCAGCAAAGTGGAGGACATGGCCGACCTCACCTGCCTCAACGAAGCCTCGGTGCTGCACAACCTGAGAGAGAGATACTACTCTGGCTTGATCTATGTGAGTCGACGATGAAACGATGAAGAACTCGTTCACAGCGTATAACTAATAAAGAAACCTGTGGACACGGTTCTCACACCAAAGCACATGTTCACATACATGCATTTTTGTGTGCACATTCAGTCTGTGTTGTACAGTACATGCGTCGGCTCCTCTGGCATCTCCTGTGTAACCGATATGAGAGGTGAGGAGTCTGTTTACAAAGTTGTTGGTGTGTGTGGTGGCAGTGGGAGGCATCTCCAGTTTCTCCTGCAGAAAAGGGGGAGGAGAGACATGAGTATAGATAGGAGTGGAAGTTATGGTGATGTAAGCCAATGATAATTGACATACCCAGGAAGCATAGTAAAGTAGAATAATACATAGGCAATTAAATGTAGTTAAGCTGCCTTTTAATGGGATGGAGGATCATGCAGGGAGTACAGAACAAGGCAGGAGCAGGGATAGGTTGTTGGAAGAGCTTCGAGAGGCGTGTTACAATATGATAAGATTTATGGTTTATGTATCGTCGGGCGGATATTAACATGTGACTAACAGTGCTGTGTAGAAAATACAATCACTGGGTGCATTTACATGAGCCAAAATGTTAATTTCTGAATAAACTGACATTTATAAACTTACAAAAATCTGAACATTTACAGAAGTGGGTTCTCGATGCAAGAGTCTGTTTTTTGCATTTTGATAATGTGTAATGAGGATACAGAGCATTTACATTGTGATGTGATTGGTGTTATGCGTATGGAGCAGCAGTCTGGAAATAGATGATAAACTGAAATCAGTTTAATTTTAAATTCCCTGACCGCTCCGATAAGGTTTCCCTGTGTCACAATAAGTTAATTAATGTAATGAGGAACAATACCGCTGGCCTGCGTAATATATTGAACCAAGCAGAGTTGCATTGAGCGCTTCACGCTTGGTTTACCGCTGCACTTTCTGCTGAAACAGTAGTTTAATAAGAATATGCTACTCCTGCAGTATCAAGCCACCCACAGTTATTGACAGTCTCCTTGACTCCTTAACTCAAGTGATTGAGCATGTGGACGGAGAGAGAGAGTTCTGTCACAAACAGTAGGTTATCAAACAGACCGAGAGCAAAGTGATTCTGACTGCACTGTGACGATTAGGTCACTGTAAACCTCTCTGCTCTGTGTTTGTTCCAGACATATTCAGGGCTGTTCTGCGTGGTGGTGAACCCTTACAAGAACCTGCCCATCTACACAGAGGCCATCGTGGAGATGTACCGGGGCAAGAAACGCCACGAGATGCCCCCCCACATCTACGCCATATCAGAGGCCGCCTATCGCAGCATGCTCCAAGGTACCCAACACTATCTGTGGCCTCTTACTCCTGACTAACTCCGTCGCCATAGCTAACCTACACACCTGCTATCAGCTCAACTGGCCTGAAACATGAGACTGATCTTTGATCGCTGAGCCGCACCATGAGCGCTATTTGAAGGTGTGGCGTATTCCTGACTGGTGGCTCTTATCAAACGCCTTTAAAAGTGAAAACAAATAGGCAAGACGGTATTTTTTTGCAACAGAGAGATCTAGGTGTGGCACTCCCACAGATGCGTTGACATAGCATATTTGTTGTGGTGATGATAGTGAGCAAATATGCATGACTGACATTTTTTTTTAGGCCCGAACTGTCACGTTGAGCTCATGCGAGAGCTAAAAGCAGTTAAGATCTGATTGAGGACTGTCTCTGCCTCGGGGTGTCCTCCTGAGATAATGAAACAGGCCAGATGAGTCTGTGTCTATGTACTTGCCATTACCTGTCCCCCTCAGGGCAGGTTGTAGGTGTGTTACCGCAGTGACTAAACCTGTAGGACCAGTACGAATTCTACACTGAAACTGTGGGAATCTTAAATAATACATGATAATGTTGCAAACAGTGTTCACCCATTGGCGACCAGCGTCGTGTGGTTGAGCAGCCTAGTGTGTTATTCCAAGGCATCAAATGTCCGACATGCGTAGACTTTCAAATAGTTGGGATCCTTGTAGCCGTTTGATGTTGACTTTGCTGTCTTGTCAGCAATGTATTAAAGCACATGATTAACACTCGTCTCATCTGCCTGTCACTCATTTGTCTTCACATTGTTTTTCTCTCACAGACAGAGAAGACCAGGCAATCCTCTGCACGTGAGTAGCCTGCTGTAGGACGCCAGTGTGTCTGTCTGTGAATGCTAATGTCTGCCTCTGTTGGAGTGTTTGTGTCTGTGTCTGGTGTGCTGTCTGGTGTCTATGTGTGCATTGGTGTGCGTTGGTGCCTCCATGCGGATGTAATTGTAATGGATTCAGATTTCAAGTGGATCAAATTAGATTATTTTTATTCAAATGTAACGATCAAAAACATATGAAATCAGAATTAAAGGGTGAGCACTGCTCTGCTTCTCACATTCGTCTCTATGCAGCTAATGATACATCTGTTGTTTTTTAATGCAAATGTACAAATGCAGGACATACCAATGTTCAAACTGATGTCCGTTATGGGCCACTGTCAAACATGGATGTAAAGAATCGGGCCAGAAAAATGACATCTCAGCAAAAAAAGTCCGGCCTGTAATGTGAATGCATCCCCCTGTCTGTTTGTAGCCATGGTTTGTCTGCCTACCTGCTTGCCTGAGGGCCAGCCATCCGTCTCCCTGTCATCATGTCTTCCTGTCAGACTCTTCCTGTCATTGTCAAGGATCCCACTTTAGGCTCTTCTTAAATCAGTGTATTTGGGGCGAGGCGTCTGCTTCTTTTAGATCTCTTACAGCTGCTATTTTTACTCCATTCTCCTTCGTTCTTCTCCAAAAGCAACAAATCTGTCACGGCCTGTATCCTTCCCACCTGCTTTCTGTTTAGACCTGTGGCTTTGAATGCACTGCATGGGCTCTATATTTATTGGTGTAATGAATGAGTAGTTGGCCCTTGTTCCTGTGTGTTCTTTCTTTTTTAAATGCATATGTATATACTGTGTGTGTGTGTGTGTGTGTGTGTGTGTGTGTGTGTGTGTGTGTGTGCGCGTTTTAAGGTGGACCGTTTTGTAAAGAGAATGGTATTTATTGTGTGTGTTCCAGAGGCGAGTCTGGAGCTGGGAAAACGGAGAACACTAAGAAAGTCATCCAGTATTTGGCTCATGTTGCCTCCTCCCATAAGGGTGGCGCTCTGGGTAGGAACAAGGAAGCTGTACAGGTATGTCACAGTAGAGACACCGCAGAAGTAAAAAATAAATAGAGCAGCTGGAAAAACTACATTTATAAAAAAAAAAAAAAAAAAAAATAGAAGGGCCCTCTAGGAACATGAAGAATGAAGGAACAACAGGAATGATGGTGAAGAAGTGATGAAGGAGCGTGGAGGAGAAAGAAAGAAATGTGATGTAGGATAAAGCTTTAGGAATCTAACATTAAATCCCCTCTTTCTCTTCTTTCTGCGTTGCCCCTTTCTCTTTCCTGCATGCTAAGATGGACGGCTCTAAGTCCTTACCAAGAGGCTGTTCTTTGGTGAACAGGGTGAGTTAACTCTGTCCTGTTGTCCTGTCCTGTGCTTTTGTCCCTTCCTATTTCCTGCTTAATGAACTCCACAACGATACAGAGTAGCCTTAAACTTTAACATCAGGGCTGATGTGCTTCCTCATAACAGTTAGACCTTGTATAGTATATTTGAGTTTGCTTGTTTGTATTCCTTTATTTGTTGTTGTTATTGTTGTCTTATTTGTCTTTTTTGTTTGTTTGTTTATCCCCCCCATATATTCCCCCCCCCCCCCTTTCCCCCCCCCCCCAAAATGTCCCCCCCCCCCCCCCCCCCAATTCGTCAGAGTATGCAATATGTGAGTATGAAAGTATTATATAAGACAACTTGGGGTATATTTATTGGAAGTTACCTTTTGTAGAATATTTACCAGAGCTGAAATGATTCTCTTGCTTCATAACGAGAATCATTTCTTGATGCGGAGTGATGCTTTTCTTTCTGGGTCTTTTAGTTTTGGCACGTTTTTATTCTATTCTCCTCAGTACTGATGTTTGGCTTCCCTTTCCCAGTGACTTGTAAACGCATACATGCATTTCTGCTGGAGAGGCGGTTTTAATCTAATGAACTGTACTGTGTGTGTGTGTGTGTGTATATGTAGAATGAGTGCAGGTGTGGCTGTGTTGCCCCATCTACGTGAGTTTGTAGCAAGTGAACAAGTGTACACATTTAAATGTGTGGTTTTGTTCACGTGTGTAGTGAGCTGACCATGTGTGTCTGGAGATGGGGATGGCTTGTCGGCATTCTTGTACAGTTTCTACAGTCTAACGACCTCCTGTAAGCTGCAGTAACTCCCTACATTGGCTGCTGTTGTGCTGATTCTGCATCAACAGGAGCTGCACTGGCAATGCGACAGCTGCAGTAATGCATTGCAGCTAGCAGTATGGTGTTAGCATTCAAATCTGTAGCTTCCCTCTGCCGTTGTTTTTCTACAACAGTGGTTCTCAACTGACTCTTCTTTGTTGGTTTCTAGAGATGGCTTTTTAATAATGTGATATTGAGATTAATTTTAATGAATAAAATGTAAAACAAGATTGATACAACAGCGTATTGCTGCTTAGCGTATGCTAGAAAAACAGATCAGTAACATTAAAATGTGATGAGATATTTCTCACTTTATAACAAGGAATGTTTTCTGTCAACAATATAAAATACTACCACTGATCTTGTTATAACGTGAAATGCTTCATGTTGTAATGTTTATATTGTAATAACGTGAAAAACAACTTGTTATAACAAAGAAACGTCTGCGTTATAACATGATACTGATCCTTTTTCTAGCTTAGCAGCAATACGCTGCCATATTGGTGCCCTTATTATTGATTGCTAAACTAATGAGGGCTCGTTACTTTTGTTGACGTTGAGAATCATTTGTTTTGGGTTCTTGGGATGGTGCGTGTGTATTGATGCTATTTTGGGCCCTAAAATGCACCATTTTGTGTCACTGCTCTTCAAGGATGAGTCACACTTTTTTGTGTTTTACATAACCTATCAGTAGGTACTACAAAGAGAGCAGAATTAGATGGTGCATTTTAGCAGATAGGCCCTATGGAAGAGTTTATGTTGGGGCTGTAGTCTTTGTCGTGCTGTTAATCTGATCTGACGTCTCCTGTGTGTCTCAGGGCGAGCTGGAGAGACAGCTCCTGCAGGCCAACCCCATACTGGAGGCCTTCGGCAATGCAAAGACTGTCAAGAATGACAACTCCTCTAGATTTGTAAGAGCAGACAAGATATATTATGCAAACAGATAATGTTTATTACCTTCTGAATCTATCCTCAGTTTGATCATTTTTCATAAAAATCAACTGAAACATAAAACCACTTTTTCTTCTTCTTCAGGGTAAATTCATACGCATTAATTTTGATGTAGCGGGGTACATCGTTGGTGCCAACATCGAGACCTGTATCCTTTAACAAGACAAAAAATGTATAAAAATGTAATACACTCTTGCTCTCTAAGTAAGCCGTTTCATTTACAGCAAAGTTTGGTGACTTTGTACATTTATTGTTTCACTCTATTGTGAAACTCTGGTTAATGGAGTACTCGCTTTTAGGGTGTTCATTTAAAAAAATGTGCAACATAAATTGCATCTTTATAAAGGTTTACACACATATAGTACATACGTGTATTTGTCCATGACCATATAAATCCAGACCTCCTTGAAAAGTCCCGGGCCACCCGTCAGGCCAAAGATGAGAGGACGTTCCACATCTTTTACCAGTTGCTGTGTGGAACTTCAAATGAGACAAAAGGTAAAGTACAATAGTCGACCAAAGTGTGATCATCAAATATTGCTATACTACAGAACATGCTGTCTGTTATTTTGGTGAAAATGTTTCTATGTTCTGTAATAATGAATGTCTTTTCCGTTTCACTTTTTGTTTTTATTCCCATCCCCAGCGGACCTGCTCTTAGGAACTGCTGATGAGTACCGCTTTCTCAGCGGAGGGTCCATCCCTGTTCCTGGTCAGAGCGATTCAGATAACTTCACCCAGACCATGGACTCCATGGTTATAATGGGCTTCAACCCGGAGGAGTCGCTCTGTAAGAGAAAAGAGAAAGTAGTTTTTGCTTTCTGTCATTTGATCGTTGCTATAAATCACCGTCCCTCTCCCTGTCTCTTCTCTTCCTCAGCCATGCTTAAGGTGATGTCTTCTGTGCTCCAGTTGGGGAACATTTCCTTCATGAAGGAGAAGAATCACGACCAGGCCTCTATGCCTGATAACACAGCTGCTCAGAAGCTGTGCCATCTGCTGGGCATCAATGTGCTGGAGTTCACTCGGGCCATCCTCACTCCTAGAATCAAAGTGGGTCGAGAGTATGTGCAGAAGGCCCAGACGAAAGAACAGGTAGGATTAATGTGCATAGACGTTTGTTCTCATCACGATAAGTGGACATTTGTCCCTGTGGAGTGTATCTAACTGTATACCCTTCCTCCTCTAGGCTGACTTTGCTGTGGAGGCCCTGGCTAAGGCCACATATGAGCGTCTTTTCAGATGGCTGGTCCAGAGGATCAACAGAGCTCTGGACCGCCGACAGAGACAGGGAGCCTCCTTCATAGGCATCCTCGATATCGCTGGATTTGAGATCTTCCAGGTTTGTTCATGTAATGATGGTGTGTGTGTTTGTTTGAAGTAGGTTATTTATACAGTTTTAACATGAGGGATGATGGTGGAACTGATGAGGGATATTTCTTTTTTTTCATGCGTGCCTGAGCATTTTCCTTTATTTCTTACAGTTTTAGGTTTGGGAAGCATTATAAGCATTCAGGGGCGTGGGGTTGTCACCAGTGAAATGTCTTGACAAATGTCAGGCATACAAGCGTGTTCATGTTGTTCCATAGTTTAAATCACGTTAATTATTGAGTCTTTCTTTGCTTCCCCAAATCCCTGCAGCTGAACTCCTTTGAGCAGCTGTGCATCAACTACACAAACGAAAAGCTGCAGCAGCTCTTCAACCACACCATGTTCATCTTGGAGCAGGAGGAGTACCAGCGGGAGGGCATTGAGTGGAACTTCATCGACTTTGGCCTTGACTTGCAGCCCTGCATTGACCTCATCGAGAAACCAGTAAATACACACAGAAACACAAACGTTGTTTGGTTAAAGGATCACACATTATTACCTGTTAAATGATTAGAATATAGATGCTGATAGTCCACATTTACTTACCATATAAATAGCGTGCATTGGTTGGTGATTAAAGTTCAGGTTGCAGGACCTGTGGCCCACAGAACCTCATCACTTCACCACACCCACAGATGAAGAAGTGAATAAAAGAACATAAATAGAAAACAAAAACATGCAGGCACACACTTCTCATCTTGAATTATAAAGAATCACAACAAATGGTGTTGTTTTTGTCCCCGTCTCCGTTAGGCCCACCCGCCTGGTGTTCTGGCCCTGTTGGACGAAGAGTGTTGGTTCCCTCGGGCGACAGACCGCTCATTTGTGGAGAAAGTGTCTGCTGAACAAGGCACCCATCCAAAATTCTTCAAACCAAAGCAGCCACGCGGGGAATCTGACTTCTCCATCATTCACTATGCTGGCAAGGTATCCCATCATTTCTTAACATCTTTCCGTGTCTGCCATCTTTCCCATTCACAGTCATCAACTAAAATCCTCCCCTGTGATGTATCTCAGGTGAACTACAAGGCACATGATTGGTTAGTGAAGAACATGGACCCTCTGAACGACAACGTGGCGTCTCTTCTGCACCAGTCGTCTGATCATTTTGTCTCAGAGCTTTGGAAGGAGGGTGAGACTGATTTACTATCACGTTCTTTCCCCACCATGTTCAGTAAACCTATAAAGTGTAGACTTGATACGTGTACAGCATTAAATATAAATGTACTTTTAACTGAAAGATATTTTTATGCCCTGCATTTTTTTTTTTCCAAGTTTCTCATGTATAAATAATAAGCTTTCTGGTTCATAATGTACTAATTTAACTGTATTTATCTCTCTTTCATGCAACTATTCTATCTATCTCTCTCTCTTTCTGTTCATCTCTCCTCCTCCTGGTTCTCTCCTGTGTCCTCTTGCTCTTTTCCTTCTGTTCTTTTCTCTTCTCTCTCCACTAATTCGGTGCTTGCTTGGACTCCATCTTTCCTACCCTTTTTTTCTTTCTCGATGTGCCTTCCTTCCTTCCTCCTTCCTGCATCAGATATTCAAACTCTTCCTCGTGTGTACTTCTTTGACTCGTATGCCACACTACAGGCTAATGGCTCCGACAGTAGGTTTTTCTCCTCCTCTGTGTGTCACACACTCACATTCCTCACTCTCACCTCTGCTTACGTTACTCCTTTGTATTCTGTCTGCCCGCTGTTTAAATGTAGTGTGATATTTTAGTTTGTATTTGTGCTGTAGTGTCACTGTGCTGTTTGCTCAGTCGCTTTTCTCTTTCACCAAGTGTTTGCTTCTAGTGACAGTGCTGTGCTTGTGTGACGTAGCTTTTTCCATTTATGAAGAAGTAGTCCACCATGGTTGTGTAGAAATGTGAAAGTGTCAAGGTAGCAGCATGCTCATTATTAGTCATAAAAGAAAACACATTCAGGATCACATAACGGTTGTGTTGCACAATACTGCCACAACCAACTGCCACTGGAGTGGTTTCATGAAAACCTGCCAGGCAGAAATGTGATCCTGACTGAGCTCTGGAGATGCGTTGGCATTCAGTACTAACATTCAAATAGCAGCCACGATATTGGTCTAATTGTATTATTATTGTAGATGTTTGGCAAATATATCATGCAACTGTCAAATCAGGAACATAATATATGATCTTTCTCTTGTTTTAAATGATAGACAAACAAACCTGCAGGCATGCCTGTCGTGACATGTTTACAACTTAAAATCTTTAAAAACAGGTTAAGCTAGACAACTTGTTAGGCACCCGCACTAACACCCGCACTAACTGTGTATGTGTATCTTACTGGCCGATATGGATGGGCAAATATATTCTGTTGGTATTGGCTTTAAAACCATGTCATTGCATCTCTACTGAACTCCTCCATTGTCTACCATCTGATATCATCTGTTGATAGCTTGATAGCAGATGTGTAAGCAGTTGTGAAATCATTCCGCCCACAGCATTAGTGTGGCCTTCACACATACATCATCATGCCAAATCTGGCAAACACTCTCTTCATTCCACTAAACTGATAATTGCTGCTGAAACTGAGGCCCTGCTCCATGTTTTGGTCCAGTGGACAGGATTGTGGGTCTGGACCAGGTGTCGTCAGGAGAGAACAGCGGGCCGGTCACGTTCGGATCGTCGGGGCTGAAGACGAAGAAGGGAATGTTCAGGACCGTTGGTCAGCTTTACAAGGAGTCACTCACGAAGCTAATGGCCACGCTGAGGAACACTAACCCCAACTTCCTGCGCTGCATCATCCCCAACCACGAGAAGAGGGTAAGACGGGGGGGCTGGATAGGCATGTGGACACTGTTTTAAATCAAAACATGCAAGAAAGCTGGAGAAATGTCTGAGTTAAACTTTCAATTCTTTTCACTCTTTACCTTCTCTTGTCTGCATGTCGTCAGCCTGGTAAGCTGTCTCCCAATCTGGTTTTGGACCAACTGAGGTGTAATGGAGTGCTGGAGGGGATCCGTATCTGCAGACAAGGCTTCCCTAACCGCATCCCATTCCAGGAGTTCAGACAGAGGTGTGTGTGTGTGTGTGTGTGTGTGTGTGTGTGTGTGTGTGTGTGTGTG
>NW_022280043.1:4718935-4739869 GCF_004355925.1 Anarrhichthys ocellatus
GTGTGTGTGTGTGTGTGTGTGTGTGTGTGTGTGTGTGTGTGTGTGTGAGTGTGTGTGAGAGAGAGATTGTATTTCTGGAGCTGAAAATAGACTAAACAGACACCAACACAGACACTAAATGCTTCATCACGCACTTTCTTCCTGCAAATGATCCTTTTTAGTTTTTACACATGCTCAGTCTTGTGTCTCTTGGTCTAATTTGTCCTCCAGATACGAGATCCTGACTCCGAATGCTATTCCTCGCACCTTCATGGATGGCAAACAGGCATCAGAACTCATGGTGAGACAGTTTTCCGTAGTTAAAAGAATTCAACATGCTGATTCAAACGGTAGAAATCTCCAACCACTGTTTCCTCGTTCAGATCAAAGTTTTGGAACTGGATCTCAACCTGTTCAGGGTGGGTCAGAGTAAAGTCTTCTTCAGAGCTGGAGTCCTGGCTCATCTGGAAGAAGAAAGAGACCTAAAGATCACCGACACCATCGTACGCTTCCAGAGCGCCTCCAGAGGCTATCTCGCTCGCAAGTAATAGCATTACCAAGATAAAACATTAAACATTAGGGGGGGGGGGGAGAGAGAGAGATACTGAATTATTGTTCCTGTTGGTAATGTTTAAACGTTTGTTACACATTAATTGACTTGATTTAACTTGAGTCATCAGTCAGTCAAAGTTCGCTTTACGCTAATTGAAACTAAAAGGATAGGAGAAGACAAACGTCTAACACTGATGGGGTTTCTCTAAGGAGCACTCACTTGCTGCTCTTTAGAATGCAGTTTTGTATTTCACTCTTCAAGGAGCGTTAATATTTAATCTTTAGCCCCTATCAGTGACTCAGGAACAGCAACAGCAATGACGGCTAGTTGGCCTGTAAAAGACATAAATAATAAAGTTATATTTTTACAATGGTGGCTAACTAATTAAAGGTACGTTTATTTGAATAGCACATGTCATGCACAAAGGCCATTCAGAGTGCTTTACATAATGCATTAAAACATCAAAATGCAAAGTAAAAGTAAGTGTCCTAATGCCCTGGACTTATAAAACTTCTTTGTCTTTTGCTTGACAATAAAATATAGTGTGTTACCAGTCAATAAAAATACAGTAATCATTAAGTTGTTGCTGTTGATTAATGACCCTGTTAAATGCCTACAGATGTTATTTAAACATTTCACTTATAGTTCAGACTTATAACTTGTCATTGGTTTTATTACCTGACATCTATTTAATTCTGTAGTTTCTGTTTCTGAAAGGTCATTGCTCTGCCTTGAGTCATTTCAGAGATTATCTGCACTCACTTATGTGGTTTTGTTGATTTATTGTGGTATTTCTTTTACTTCTCAGATCCTTCCTGAAGAAGCAGCAGCAGCTGAGTGCTCTCAGAGTCATGCAGAGGAACTGCGCTGCTTACCTCAAACTCAGGAACTGGCAGTGGTGGCGGCTGTTCACCAAGGTACTGAGCGCAAAACCATGTTACAACAAAGACATAAAATACACAATAAACACATCTGCAAGTGATCTCTGACACAGCTGAAACATTTCAGTTTATTTAGCTTTTTTAGAACTTTGATTTAGTTTCTTTGTACTACTAAATCAAACAAGCATTGTTTAAAACGTTGTGCTGTAGTATGACAATAAAAATGTAGAAAGAGAGATATAACTACTAGTTGGTGCAGGAAAGACAGAAATCTGACATCCCAGCTCACAATAAACAAAGTGTGTAATAGGTGTAAGATCCTTGCAATTGAAACAATATGTTGTAAAATCAATACAATGACTTTAGGGCCCTGATAAGGGAAATAAATAAATAAGATAAGCCTGGATACAGGAAATCTAATCAAAAGGGATGCAGGAATGGGGAATGTCCCTCACATTGACCTCTGATCCTTATTCTGTGCCAACCAGGTGAAGCCCCTGCTGCAAGTGACCCGCCAAGACGAGGAGATCCAGGTTAGGGAGAGCGAGCTCCAGAAGGCCAAGGACAATCTCACCCGAGTGGAGCAGGACTACACAGACCTGGATAAGAAACACGCTCAGGTAATAAACGTTCATCTTGTTCTGCTGCCTGTCCACCCCACTGAAATCCATCTGCTATGAATCAGTGCCTCGCTCATCACTCCTCCTCATCCTTTCTTTATCACCTTCTAGCTGATAGAGGAGAAGTCAGTGCTGGCTGACCAGCTGCAGGCGGAGGCGGAGCTGTTTGCGGAGGCAGAGGAGATGAGGGCCAGGTTGGCCAATCGGAAACAGGAGCTGGAGGAGGTGATGGGTGAGATGGAGAGTCGATTGGAGGAAGAGGAGGAGAGAGGCATGCAGTTGACCAATGAGAAGAAGAGGATGCAGCAGAATGTTCAGGTTAGGAGATCAAGAGGAAATAAGTTAACTCTAATATGTAAACTAATACTGACTCATCTTATCTTTCTGCCAGATTTGCTTTGTTTATAAAAACAGAAGAAAATCTGTAACATTACATGAATATTGAAGTTAATTTGGGGCTTTTGTCCATTCCCTGTTGCTTAAATTTTGTCCTCTCCTTGTCAGGACCTGGAGGAGCAGTTAGAGGAGGAGGAAAGTGCCCGACAGCGCCTCCTGCTGGAAAAGGTTACTTTGGAGACCAAAGTGAAAAGTCTGGAAACCGACTTGCTGAGTGCAGTGGACCAGAGAGACCGACTCAGCAAGGTGGGCATCACATTAATACTTTTTCATCTTGTATCATGTGTGAGTTTGTTTTGTGCATCATTGTATAGTATACGTACATATTTTTACATGTTCCATGATCCAATACAATGTTGATATTTATGTCTGAGCAGGAGAAGAAACAGCTGGAGGAGCGTCTGAGCGAAGTGACGGATCAGCTCACCGAGGAAGAAGAGAAATCCAAAAGTCTGAACAAACTCAAGAACAAACAGGAGGCTGTCATCGCTGACCTAGAGGGTAACTGTCCTGATGTCATTCCACAGGCAACGTACAGCTGTACTGTTTCCTGCTGCACGCTATGATTGGATTCAAATTACTCAGTCAATTCTATTCAGAAGATATGCTGGTTTTATGTGCATTTTGAGTAATATTTTTTTATATTTGAAAGACTTTTTATTTAAAGGTGTTTTTTACACAATGTGGAGTTGTAGCAACTTTAAATTGTTCCACTTTTTCTCCCAAAAATGAGTGGATTATTGTGAAAAATAATATCTCAGTATTAAACTAAAATAATTAACACCAACATTTTAGCCAAAGCTAGAGTAATCTTACATTCTAGCACCCAGTCATAATTCATTAGTGGAGACTGGTATCCTTTATCCAACTTTTATTGTTCAAATGCTGCAATCTAAAATCCGTTGCTTCCACAACTGTGTGCAGAGCGCCTAAAGCGTGAGGAGCAGGGACGCTTGGAGCAGGAGAAGTGGAGAAGGAGGATGGAGAACGACTCGGTGGAGGCCCAGGAGCAGCTGTCAGACATGGGCATGCTGTCTGGCGAGCTGAAGGGCAGTCTGGCTCAGAAGGAGAAGGAAATCACCACCCTGCAGGGCCGGTGAGACGCAGGACGACATATGATAGACGCAGTGACACAAATAAAGGCTCGTCATAGATCTTTCACACTACACCCCTCCCTTAATTCTCCTTTGTCTTTTGCTGTTTGTGTCAGGTTGGAGGAAGAAGGAGCGCGTCGAGCAGAAGCTCAGAGGGCGCTGAGGGAGGCCATGTCACAGGTGTCTGAGCTGAAGGAGGAAGTGGAGAATGAACGAGGGATGAGGGAAAGGGCGGAGAAACAGAGGAGAGACCTGGGGGAGGAGCTGGAGGCTCTGAGGACTGAGCTGGAGGACACTCTGGACACCACAGCTGCACAGCAGGATCTAAGGTAAAGGATACGCACATAAATTATCATAAATACAGACTTTGATAGTTCAGTTTCTGTTGTCGGGACAGGACTGAAAAAGGGAGTCTAATAAAAAGGGCAAGAATTATACCTCTTTGACCTCCTGCCTCTTCCGTCTACGCAGGTCTCGTCGGGAAACGGAGTTAAGTGATCTCCAGCGGTGTGTTGAAGACAAGACTCGCCACCACGAGGCCCAGCTATCAGAACTCCGAGTCAAACACAGCGCTGCTATAGACGGCCTCCAGGAACAGCTGGACAATAGCAAAAGAGTAAGAGGAACACCGCACACATGTTCAAAACACACATGCATGTGTAAACATGTCGCTCATCAGGTGCCGTCCATGTTCTCTTACAGGCACGTCAGTCCCTGGAGAAGGCCAAGACAGTGCTGGAGGAAGAGAGGCAGAATTTGAGCTCTGAGCTCAAGAGCCTCCAAGCGAGCCGCACGGAGAGCGAGAGAGGCCGCAAGAGGGCCGACAGTCAGCTGCAGGAGTCCAGCGCCCGACTGGCTCAGGCTGAGAGAGAGCGGGAGGATAGGGAAGAGCGAGTGCACAAGCTACAGGTGGAAATGGATACAAACACGCTGATATTAAACCTTCAATTCATAGTTTAGTTGTGAAATTTGTGTGTGTTCAAATAGGTGTTGCTTTGTATGTTTTGAATGTCACAAAATCTATGGTCCTGCAGTGAAGAGATGCTCTTGTTTTTGTTCTGGTAAATTTACCTTTATCCCAACTGTGGCTTTTTCAGTGTGAAATTGAGAGCATCTCCGGCAATTTGTCCTTATCTGACACCAAAACCCTTCGGCTCACTAAAGACGTTGGCAGCCTGGAGAGCCAACTGCACGATGCAAAGGTAACAAAGTGAAACACACACAGACACCAGTGTTGATGCAGGTGTGACATTTAGCCACTTTTAGCAATTGAGAGAGTAGCAATAGCTTTTTGAAACGTCTTCTCAAAAGCACATGCACAAGCTTGTCACCGGACTTTGGTTGACACTCTTGTCGCTTCTTCTCACTCAGGAACTGCTGCAGGATGAATCTCGTCAGAAGATGGCTCTGGGCTCGAGGGTGCGAGCGCTGGAGGAGGAGAGGAACGGACTAATGGAAAGACTGGAGGAGGAGGAGGAGAGAGCCAAAGAGTTGACCCGGCAGATCCAGACTCATACCCAGCAGGTAAAAGACCCTCGCGGGCTTGGTTTAACTCTATAACCGCTTTATCTCTTTGAAATAGATCCACAGCAGTCCACAGCAGTAAAACATCAAAGCTACCCAGAAACAGTAGATGCAAACATAGAAACATCCACTTTCTCATATTTCCAAGTGTTTCTCACATCCCTTAATACTTCACAATAGCCAAAGATATAAAACAAATGTTTTTTTGGTTTTCATGAATTATTAACCCCTCTCTGCTTCAGCTGGGAGAGCTTCGTAAGCAGTCGGAGGAGGTGAACACTGCGGTGGAAGTCGGAGAGGAGACACGCAGGAAACTCCAGAGAGAGCTTGACGGCACCGCCCAGAGGGAGCGACAGAAGGAGGAGGAGAAGGATCGGGTAGAGAGGCAGAGGGAGCGACTGAGGGAAGAGATAGAGGACATGACACTTGCCCTGCAGAGAGAGAGACAGAACTGCACGGCCCTGGAGAAGAGGCAGAAGAAGTTTGACCAGGTCAGAGTCTCATCGGTTCGCCGCCATGCACAGGCTGCAAATATATTTCCTTCCCTACACCTCTAACTTTGTCTCCGTCACCCCGTCAGTGTCTGGCAGAGGAGAAGGCGGTGAGCGCTCGGCTGGCAGAGGAAAAGGACAGAGCAGAAGCAGACAGCCGAGAGAAGGAGACGAGACATATGGCTCTTTCTCGAGCCCTGCAGGTAAACTAATTGAGAGCAGACCGTAAACGATTTTTCGTTATGCATCTGTGATTGCGGCGATTAATGTTCTTGTGTTTGTGTGCGTGTGTAGGACGCCCAGGATCAGAGGGAAGAGCTAGAGAGGTCCAACAAGCAGCTCCGTCTGGATATGGAACAGCTTGTAAACCAGCAGGACGATGTCGGCAAGAGCGTAAGAATCTTCCTCTTGGGACTCCTTCGTCATTTCTCTGTCTCAGTCCTCAGTGAGTCACCACATATTATCTGCCCCTGAATCAGGTCCATGAGCTGGAACGCACCCGCAGGAGCTTAGAAACAGAAGCCCAGAGCCTGCGGGTTCAGACGCAGGAGCTGGAGGAGGAGCTGACGGAGGCGGAGAACTCAAGGCTGAGGCTGGAGGTCACCCTGCAGGCGCTCAAGGCTCAATTTGAAAGGGAGATAGGCACCAGCGAGGAGAAGGGAGAGGAGAAGAGGAGGGCGCTCAGCAAACAGGTAGAGAGAGGAGGGAGAGAGATGAAAATGTGTTGTTGCTGTTCTTCTCTCCAAATCACACAAAGTATTCTTATCCTCCTTCCTATGCCAGGTGAAGGAGCTGGAGATCCAGCTGGAGGAGGAGAGGAGTCAGCGGTCTCAGGCCGTGTCTACCAAGAAGCAGCTGGAGGCTGAACTGCAGGAGTCCGAGGCCCAGGGGGAGACAACCACCCGCGGGAAAGAGGAGGCTGTGAAGCACCTACGCAGGCTGCAGGTAAAGACATTTTCATGCGCATAAACATTGATTTTCTGTACTTGTCAATGGCCTGCATTCTAAAAAAAGTGTCTATTTGTTACAGGGTCAAATGAAGGAAGTTCTGCGCGAGCTAGAGGAAAGCAGGTTGGCTCGGGATGAGGTGATCTCACAGTCGAAAGACAACGAAAAGAAGATCCAAACTCTGGAAGCAGAAGTCCTGCAGTTTTCTGAGGTGTGTATATTTAACTGAAACCCAACAGAAATATTAAGATATAATGCTTTTAGAAATGGTGTCTGTGTTCTGAGTGACTTTAAAACCCAGTGTGCCTTCATTCGTCTGTGTAGGAGCTCGCTGTGTCAGAGAGGCAGAAGAGACAGGCTCAGCAGGAGAGA
Source organism: Anarrhichthys ocellatus (assembly GCF_004355925.1). NCBI lineage: Eukaryota > Metazoa > Chordata > Actinopteri > Perciformes > Anarhichadidae > Anarrhichthys > Anarrhichthys ocellatus. The sequence continues at coordinate 4,725,794 of NW_022280043.1, forward strand.
GACGAGGTGGCCGATGAGATGGTCAACAGCAGCTCTGGAAAGTTAGTACCACTTTACTTTACTATTGTTGCTTGGTATATGGACTTGTGTTGGTTTAACTAAAATGTAATGTCTGTCCAGGAACATACTGTTTGAAGAAAAGAGGAGGTTGGACGCAAGAGTCAGTCAGCTGGAGGAGGAGCTGGAGGAGGAGCAGAGTAACTCTGAACTGGTTGCGGAAAGACAAAGAAAGAATGCTCTACAGGTACTGTAGATTTACACACACACACACACACATCTACCACTCTCAATGTCACTTCATGAAATGGCATGTGTGGCATGTAAGCTTCCTCATTGCTGCACTGTTCGCGTTCCAGGTGGAGACTCTCACCGTGCAGCTGCAGGGAGAGAGGACTTTGGCCCAAAAGGCTGAGGCGGCTCGGGAGCATTTGGAGAGACAGAACAAGGATCTGAAGACCCGACTGGGGGAGATGGAGGGAGCAGTGAGGGGCAAGCACAAGCTCAGCGTCGCAGCCCTGGAGGCCAAGATAGATTCGATGGACGAGCAGCTGGAACAGGAGAGAGCGTAAGAGAAACAGATAATTACATTCAAAGATAGGCCCTTTTTTATCTTTATATTTCTTTTATTTTTAGGAGAGACTTGAAAAGAGAATATAAATTAAAATCAAATTAAAATAACAATGAGTGGTAATACACCAGGGTCAATGCAAATTTTATACATAAAAGTTCACTCTATATTAAATGTTACTTTCTTAATTTTCAAAATAAATTATTTAACTTATTGAAAATTATTGAACTACAGTGGCCGAAACAAAAACATGAATTGCTCTGTATAGAGCCAGTGTTTGGTTTGTCCCTTCTGGGCTACTGTAGAAACGTGGCTGCATGCAACATGTACAATGTACAATGGTTTTAAATATTTAAAACGGTCCCAGTGGTAAATATGCAATTCAGATTTTCAGTTTATTAAACTCTCTAAAACACAATTAGATGGTAATGTTTTATAGATGTCTTGAATTTCTTGGTGCAACAGGTATCTTAAAATGAACATTTCCATCTCTCAGGGAACGAGCCATTGCCAACAAACTGATGCGGAAGACGGAGAAGAAACTGAAGGAGGTGATGATGCAGGCAGAAGACGAGAGAAGACACGCAGACCAGTACAGAGAACAGGTAAGAAAATTGACATCATCCACAAGAGGATAGACAGAGACGCACCATTAAATATGAATCTAATGGGGGTCAGGTCAGCTAGGAACGCTGCTCTAATTGTGACCCAGGGCACAAAGAGAGTGTTAAAAAATCATCCCAAAATGAGTGATTTATCCGGCTCAGTCCAACCTAATCCTAATCCCACCCCGGCATCTGTGTGTTCATTGGGAAGCTAGAGCGTATTCCACTCCGAAGAATAAATCCATCAGTCACAGCAGAGACACACACACTCCCCTACCAAAACATCATCGGTGATAATCTGCCAGGTTTAATCTGACTCCTGATCCCTATCAGTCCTCCTGTCCCCAGACTAATCTCTCTTTTTATATATCTGTCCCCTTCTCTTCTTGTTCCCCTTCTTTCCTCCGATCCCGTGTCTCACCCTGACCTCTGCAATATGCTCCGTCCCTTTCCTCCTCTTCCCCAACCACCTTGCCTCTTCCTCCCCCTTCCTCCTCCTAGCTGGATAAATCCATGGTCCGCCTGAAGCAGCTGAAGCGGCAGCTGGAGGAGGTGGAGGAGGACAACTCTCGCTCCAACGCCCAGAAGAGGAAGCTGCAGAGAGAACTGGAGGAGCTCACCGACAGCAGTCAGATCATGGCACGAGAGATCGCCACTCTCCGCAGCCAGCTCAGGTAACCCTGTGTGTGTGTGTGGGTGTGTGCACGTATTTTCTGTGTTTGAATTATAATTTATTGTTGTTTTGTTTGTTTTTAACCCCTCCATTAACTCAATATGATTTGTTTTGTTGTGCTCTTTTGTTGCATCTGTTTGTGTCCATCTAACACAAACAAACTGTCCATCTGTGTCCGTCACTCCAACACTCAGCATCCCTGAATGGAAGCCAGATCAGTAGGTCAATGTGTGTGTCATATTTTTATCATTTGCGTGTGTGTGTGTGTGTGTGTGTGTGTGTGTGTGTGGAGAAGGGTGGAGACTTAATGCACATTCACATTTAGTGCTTGTGTTTTTTATTACTTAATTGATTTGGATCGACAACCATCAAATAGTAATTGATTAACCATTCAACTAATTTGTCAAGCAAACATTTTCTGTTTCCAGCTTTTGAAATGTGAACATTTTCTGCATTCTTTGTGTTTTATGTTTGTGAATTGAGATTCTTTTGGTCACACAAAACAAGCCATCTGGAAACATCACTTTGAACTTGTTATCAGCAACTATTTTATTTCACTTTTTAGACCGAGCAATTTGTTAATTAGTTGAGAAAAAGAATCGATAGGGGATATAATTGTGAGAAGCAGCCTTAGTTTTAAGTAAGTAAATGGCAGATCTAGTGTATTGGGCTCAATACAAGACAATATTCTATCGTAATATATTTCTCTCTTGTATAGTTAGTCAGCCCTAAAAGTGTTACGGCAGCCGAGTTTAACCTACAGGTGTTTCTGATGTCCCCTGAAGATAGTTAACAATAAAAAGTAAAGTCAAAACAGCTCCCAACTCCAGAAGCAGACCAGTTAACAGGCAGAGAAAATCATTTTTACCGTGTGCAAATATGTGCCTGATAGATGAGCCGCACACATGTTGAATTTTCATTCTGCGTCTACATGTCACTTTCTCAAGAGAAAAGACTTCATGCATGGGGACTTTCTTAGACTAACAGGATCTCAGGGACAAACAGGAGTAGCTTAAAAATAGTCTTCATTGCTTTGTATCTTCCAAAGATCATTTTCCAAAATCAGGTGTGTGTGGACTCTTTGATATTTGGACCAATACATTCGTTTTTCGGAGAAGCGCTCTCGGCTGGTTCCTCCACCGGACAAACTGTAACTCCGCCTCTCTTCTTGTCCAGGCGTGCTCCTCTGGCGATGCGTGGACGCAGAGCGCTGGTCGACGACCTCTCGTTGGAGAACTCTGACTCGGAGGAGCCCCCCGCCTCACCGACCCCTTCCTCTGGACCTCCAGGGACCCCGACTCCCTCCTCTGAACACAGCCTGGACCCTCCGCCGCCCTACAGCGTCAACAACACAGAGTGACGCACACATAGACTGAGTTACAAACATAACGCATACACACAGACAGACAGACATCGGCCTCTCACAGCCTCAACGACTCAGGGGTGAAGGCGTAACATGCACACAGCACATAACAACACTGTAGTTCCTAAAAGAAAATTTAAGATGAATACATCATGCGCTATAACTGTTAAACAACCTCGCTGAAAAACAGAAAAAGTGTAAAAATGAGATTTTACAAAGAGGCAACTGGAATTAATTTTTATTTTGTAACAAACTGACATAACAAAATGACATTACAAAGACTGGAAATTTCTACAATACATCTCTACAGTGCATTTCTGATAAACTAAACTACATTTCCCAGAGTTCTGAGGGGAAGTGAATTATTATCAACTAATTTCATGATGCTGTACAGTAATTAGAGGGCAGAAAACATTACGGTGGTCACGTATTTTACATTAGGAAGTATTTAAAAGCTAAAGCTAAGCCATGTTTACCCCTTTGATGAGAATATATATATATATATATATATATATATATATATATATTCATAAAGGGCTGCTGGGGAGTGAAAATAAATATTTCTGAGAGGTGTTGAGACAATCTGTTACATAAAGCAGTCAAATACACACATGGAACGTGATTTCTCACATTTTCATGAGTCAGTTTTAAAAAACATGAAATGAGAGAGACTTAATCTGGCAAACAGAAAGGTTAAAAAAACAAAACTGGGGGAAATTTGGTTGAATTAGCAAAAGAGAAATGGCAATTAGTAACCAATATTTAATTCAACTTTTTCTTGTAAATGTTTGATCAGAAACTACACTAACTAACTTCCATAATATATTATATCATTTTCATATAATTTGACAGAATTGTGGAGAGGCAAGCATTTGTCCATAAAAAGCAGCGTACATGAGTTAAGCTGTTTTGAATTTTAAAAAAATCATTTTTCTGTAGATTAGAAAAAGAGTCTGTTGTTAGACAAAGCGATAGGTAGTATTAGATCGTTTCTTTAACTAAAGTCTTAACATATTGCTTCAGAAATTTGAATTTGTATAATTTATATCCAATGTGAAGTCATTGATCGCTGGTTACTTACTGTGCGTCCATTAGTCCGATCTCTTCCGTCCCCGCTGGTGCTGATGTCGGCCTGAACTGGTCAGTGTTACATCGTCGGGTCTCAGAGGTGAATTTGCATGAAAGATCTTTCTGGTGGAAAACTGGTTTTACTGGTTCGTTGCTGGTGTAGAAAAAGATCTACCGCAGCAACATAACTAGAAAAAATAACCCGGAGAACTTTATTAATTGATCTTTTTATCCAAAGCAGAATACATTTTTGTTTGTTTTTGTTTTAGACAAGCATCTTGTACATTGTAATTTTGATTTTTACTGATTATCTGTGTAAATTATTGCTCAAACAAAGCTTTTGTGTTTAACCAAATGGTGGGCGTATGGATGAGAAAAAGGGACGTAAATAAGTAGTAAACGTTGAGTAGCTGTAGAATAGAAGACGGGAGTCGACGATGGTGAGGTTTTCTACTTTTCCTCAGTAGAATAAACTCCGTCTCTGCTGACACTTCCTGTGTAGAATAACTCAAAAGCATTTCTCAGATATGAGTAGTATTAGATACAAAATTACAATGGAGGCACGGAGGAATGAATTTTTAAGAAGCGAATGGCAAGTAGAACAAAAAGCAGTTGGCTTTTTTTTTACCCAAGCTATCAACTCAACGTGTGTGGCGTCGACCAAACACCTTGCTGTCAAATAGACAATGTTTGTGTGAAACCTGCTTTCAAATGTGTTTTTCTTTTGTTGATACGTCTCCATTTTGCTCAGCATGTTTTATTTATTGTTTAACAGTCTTTTTTTAAATATTTTGTTCATGGCCTTGAGCACCTTCATGAGCACCTGTTTGCCTCTCGCATCTTTAAGGCTGTCCAGGAAATCAACGTGATAACTAGACACAAATGACAATGTTTTAAAGAAGTAGTGAAACATTTTGGGGGATGTGCTTATCCGCTTTCTGGTGGAGAGATACCACTTACATGTCTGTAAGGTAAATATGAAGCTACAGTCAGCAGTTGGTTAGCTTAGCTTAGCTTAGCATAAAGACTGGAAACAAAATCCACCTACTAGCATCTCTAAAGCTCACTAATTAAAGCTTGTATGTTCAAAAACAAAGAGATTCATTTTTAAAGACGCAGTAAGCAGAGACTCCAGGAAGTCACTACACCAGACTAAGAAATAGTCTGGCAGATAACCGCCCGTATAACACAGCTCACCACTTTCAGATTTGACTTTTTCTACTAAGCAAGATAAAATGTGTCGACTATTGAGCTTTAGAGATGTTGGTAGTTGTGTTTAGTTGGCTTCAGGCACAGCCCGGCTAGCTGTTTACCCCTGTCTCCAGTCTTTGTGCTAAGCTAAGCTAAGCTAAAGGTCTTCTAGCTGTATAGCTTCATATTTACAGACATGAGGATGATTTAGATCTTCTCTTCTCAAAAAGGAAATAAGCTTATTTCTGAAATGTAGAACCATCTCTTTAAATAATAAAGAATGTCACTGAAGCTTCAACTTTCAATTGGAACTAAAGGAAGATAAAGATAAATCACAAATGTTGCTCTGAATGTTTTCTTTGTATTCTGGTTATATATATATATATTATAGATGGCAAAGGATTAATGATCCTGTTGGTGTTTACCTTTGATTGTGGTTGATTACGCACAGAACCAGTTATTTTCGGCAATCAGGGTTGTCATCACTGCTGCCTCCCCTTCCTTCTGTTTAAATTGAACAGGTGTGTATTTTAATGAAACAATGCAAATCTAACACCTGCAAAATGAGAACCGTAAGCGTGTACAGTGCTCAGGTCACCGTAACGTTATACATGTTGAGCTTTGTTTTTGCCATGCCAGGTTTACTGTGAATCACGGTTAGTGATGGGTGAAGAAAGACTACTGATGACATATATTTAATGTCTATTAAAGGGTTTGATTTTGTTTTTTTATGTATGTACAATTCTTTTATTTTAGCAATATGCAATTGATTTAGTTTGAAGCTGTGTGTTTCATTATTATTGTGTAAACGCTGCACTTTACACATTACCACTGGAGATAAAAAAGAGAGCCGGACATCGTCAGTACATCCTGGCTGCCCTGTCGGGTTGTAATGTATCTCAAAGAGGCCGACATTAAGCATTTAAGCCAAATGAGCTGACATCACGTGTCGTGGCGACGCGATCTGTCACTCAGAACTGTTAAATGTCGTATTCTCAGAATGTCGTATCAACGTCTAAACGTGGCGACTTTGTTCACACCTTGATAGAACAAAATCTGAAGACACGAGGGTTGAACTGCTGGAACGAGATCGCTTCTGTTCGCCTGTAGCAAGAGATGAGGCGGGTGCTTCTTTAAGGTGTTATTTTTCACGTTTTGTTTCTTTATGGCTACTGTGGAACTTGAGACATTTTGGAAAAAAATGTTGTTTATTGTTTTAGCCTCTTTTTGTTAATGATGCTGTAATTATAAAACATCTGACTGGGGTTAACTTTAATATATGTCGTTGGTTTTGATCTTTTGTGTTTCTGTGTGTTTCTTTGAGAGCACAAGCTGACCTCATTTACTGAAGTACTGTACTTCAGTGCAAACTGGAGGAACTTGTATTTGCATTTCATGCTACTTTATACATTTCACAGGGAAATATTGTACTTTGCATTGCACTACATTCTCAGATTTTACATCATCAGTTTCTAAGATAGGATGTATTTTTGATCAAACTACAAAACAGTATAAAATACCTCCACCTCAACCAACTACAGCTGTAAAATAATACTTACACATGCAACATTAATAGTCCATTAATAATCTGCAGTGTGTGGCCCGCTGTTATGGTATAACACTCATAAAGGCCATTTTATTCTGCACTAAAAGTACTTCTACTTGATACTTTCAGTACAATTTGCTAATAATACATATGTACTTGTATGACATTTTCAATGCTAGACTATTACTTGTAATTTAATATTTTTTATATTGCACTCCTTCTACTGTTACTTCAGTAAAGGATCTGAATACTTCCTCCATTACTTCTACACACAAGAAAAGAGAAGTTTTTAGTATTATGACAGCATTTATCTTTCACATATTGACATTCTGAATATTTGTCACGATTTTAAACATTAACATTTAACACTTAAGCAATAACACCATTGTAATCAATACACACATTGAGACACAGCTCAAGTAACAGTTGAAGGCTTTCACATAAAAGGTTTGGTGCAAAAATGGAGCAACCAAAGATGTTTGATATACTGTATTATAAAATAATATATTATCATTTACTGCCAGTCAATTGTGTTTGAACTAAAAAGAAAAGACATTTGTGAATGTGTTGAATTTGAGGTTCAATCTCACGCAAAGTAATTCTAATTAATTTTAAATACCATCCTTTCTGATCTTTTTGCAGCAAGGTAGCTTAAAAGAATAGAAACACAATAAGACAATTGAATACATTAAAAGTGCTGCTACCATGCATGCATCTTTAAAAATTAAAACTAAGAAATATATTAGTGAATAGAATATATGTGATTGTCATTTTACTGGACTTGATACAGACATACTTTGTAATAAAAAAATGTTTTTTTGTATAATATAAGAACAAAAGTATACCTCCCTTTATTAAGTAAAGGCTAAAGAATCTGAAAGCTTATTTTAATTTTTTTCACAGTATTTACAACAATAAAAAACTGTTTGAGATTTAACCAGAATGTTTTGACAGGCAGTACACATCCTGAAAAGTTGAGCTCACGTTGTCAGGTTTGTACTGAAATGTGTTCAAATGATGATCAAGACATTCAGGCATTTAAATTAAGGGCAAAATGCAAACAACACCTCTGGATAACTTGTGCTGCAAAAAGTATAAATGAGTCCCCAAGTAATGCTTTGAATAAAAAAATGCTCTCACTAGCAAACCTCTCACTAAAACGACATGCAGTCGAGTGACTTCCTGTCCTTTAAGATATCAGTGAACAGCCACTCATCCTCATTGGGCGGTGTTGGTATGGGACGGTGCTCAGGATTATGAAGCGGTACAGAGAATGATTGAGCTACGCCCTCAAATGGTGTAAAGTTTTGGTTATTTACCAGCATACAGGGACTCTCCACCTGAGGATGCTGGTACGTCTGCAGCTCCGAGGTGTAGTAGTGGTGGGTGATCGATGTGGGGAACTTGTTTTGAAGGATGTCTGTCTCTTGGTTTGGCTTAAAATGGTTAAACTGTGTCTCTGCAGCGTCTTCATTTTGTTTCGGCGCCTGCGAGTTCCTCTGATCACGCAGAAAGTGGTTTGTGGACAATCCTTGATCTCCATGGCATCTGTATTGATATCTGTACTCACCTGTCTCACAGTGTAGTTCCTCCAGCTCAGATCTGTTGCTGAAACTTTCTGACTGAGCTGCAAATCCCACATCATCGGCACCGACTTCCTGCCGAGCGTCACCTTGGCATGCACAGATACTTTCAAAATAGGCCTCTAGATCCGTGCAGCCTCCTAAATCCTTACTGCCAACGCTAAAAAGATCCATGATATCGGTCCACTGACTCTCTGAAATGCCAGCGATGCTCTTCTGGCCCTGCATGCAGGTCGAGATGTCTGTGAACATCTGGATCGAGAAGTCGCACAAGTCGAGAGACAACGGAGAGAGCTCTGGAGAGAAGGAAGGAGAGGTGCCCACATTTTGGTTGAACTGGATGAAACCTGAGTCCTGAGTTGTTTGAGAGTCTTCTGAGAGGTTGTTTGCTGACTTAAGATGACTTTCATCATCGTGACGCTCAGTATGAAGGAGCTCTGCCCTGTGGTGATAGTCTATACTTTTTGGGGAGCTCATAGATGACAACGATGATGATAGTTGATTTCTAGTCTCTTTTTTCTGTCTCTCTTTGCTCTGGTTGGTCTTTCTAGTAGTACAAGTGGTGCGCTGTGATTTGGGGTGTCGTTTCCAAAGATGTCCTGAGTCTGGCGGCTTCTTTTCACTGAGTTCAGTTTCATGTGAGGCAACAGAGACGTCACTCTTGGCCTTACAGATGCCACCTACATCTGTGTGAGCACTGCATTCATCTGGGTCTTGATAACCACTTTGGGGGCTACCTGACTGGTCAAGTGTCTCTGGCTGCTGTGATGTCGGGGAGGAGACATTTTTTTCCTCATCCTTGAAATAAAGAGCAGATGCCAGCCGATGGTTCGCTGCCTCGATGTCTGCAAACTTTCTGTTGAGAGAAACACACGAGGGGACACGGAAATATTGAACAACAGTTGTCTAGTTTCTGTGTAACCTCAAAAGAATAAATTCACATTTTGGGGAAACTGGCTTTCTTGCCGAGATTGAAATGGAAAGATTGATACCACTCTCATGTGTGTTAGCAGGTTAGCTTAGCACAAATGCTGTTGAACATAATGTTGAGTTTTTTCTGTTTTCCATTTTACTATCAGTTGATTTCAGTGCTTGTCTGATGCTTCCACACACCTCTGGATCATGTTGTGCAGGAAGCGACGGTGGTTGACCTGCCGTTTGGATGGTCGGTTCTTCCGGGGTTTCTGAAGAGTCCTCATCATGTGACCCGCTGCTGAAGTTACAAAGGTGTAGAGGTCTCGACCCCATGGCACTCCTCTCTCCAACCCGGGCTCAAGAGTCACAGAGATCGATGGTCGCATGGCTGAAAGAGAGAGACACGTTTAAAGAGAACGAGACATAAAAGGATTAAGACATGAAAGGATAAAAAAAAAAGACAATACTGTGATTATCAGATCAAGTGATTTGCACTTCGAGTGATTTAACATGAGAAAAATGCCATTAACATCACATTAATTACATTTAATACATATTAGAAATCTAAAGCAACAAAACAGCACATAGCTCTCTTGGAAATAAACTAGTTTCAACATGTTATGAGTTGATAGTCATCTTATTTACAAATTGTATACATTTGTACTTGTGTATCTCCATTTTTGGCTAAAACACATTTCAGAGTAAAACCTTTTTACGCTATTACAGTTGTTTCACAGCTGTAGTTAGTTACTCTGCAGATTAACACAAAACATATGCTGAGTTTATAAAAAACAATGCATTAATCTACTCAAAAGTACAGTATATGAGTTAAAAATGGATTCACCTCAACCAGCTGCGACATAACAGGCTGCTGACACATTAATGGGAATACTTACCCAAAAATATCTGACATAAATAATAATATAACACCTATATGAACCATTTTCTTTAGAAAAATATGAACTTTTACTTAAAATCTTGAATTGAGGACTTGTACATGTAATGAAGTATTTTTACACTGTGGTATTACTAATTTTGCTTCAGTAAAAGATCTGAATACTTGTCACCCACCGCCACTCATTACTGTTACACTAGAGGATTGAAACATTAAAAACATGCTGTAGCTGCTGTTTGTTGTGTTTTGCTTTGTTCCATTCAGTTCAGCTCAATAGAAAAATAAAATAAAATCCTGTTTACCTTATTCCTCGTCAGGTTGTGGCTGTGTGTCTTCAAATCGACGAACTGCACTGAGGACTCAGCTTGATGGTGGCGGGCTGCCTCAGAGGGAGAGAGAGGAGTGGTAATTTAATTGCTGATGTATGTCTTTGCATGTATTGTGTGTCTTGTGTGTGCAAATTAAGTCCAAGTGACACAAGCGCCCAATGTAAATACACCTTCTTCTTTTTCCAGCAGCATGAATAGAAACCCACTCGGCAAATTGATTGCGGTAGAGGAAGTGAGACACGATGGGAGGCTCTAAAAAGAAAGAGGCAATTATCTGAGAACCGCTCGTGGAGGTGTGGGCACACGTCCCCATTGTGTGCCCACACTAAAGGCAGCTTGTTAAATACTGGAAGACACAAACGCACCAGTTGAGACAGTTAACAAGCCCTTAATTGATCAGCTTAAACTCTGGCCCTAATTATCACATTCTCAGAGGGAAGAGCTAAGATGGTTGCTAGTGGCATTAATTGACCTTTCCAATTCAATAGCAAACCTTCCACATACAGAATTGTTCATATCTATGGCAGCAGGTGGGTGCAGAAAGAGGCTGACCTTTTCACAAAGAGGAATAATAATACAACTTTAGCTGCATTTTTTTTCAATTTCTTCTTCCACATTTCACTTTTTAAAGTGACCTCACCCTGATTTTCAGTTGAGTGTGGTTTTGTTTTTTTCTGACATCCCACTGAGAAATGTGTCCTTATGTTTCTTCTTAAATGGCTTTTTGTTACTGGTTAACAGACAACAACACGTGACATTTCCACCATAGAACTCAAACATACCTTCTAAATCAATGGATCAACTTTTCCATCAAACACATTTCCTCTTTTTTCTGGAGGATCAGCTTTACACCAATGTATTTCTTCTTCTTTTTTTTGTGTAAAGCTCTGTTCATTGCATTTGGAATGAGAAATGAATTGTCCATTGTTGTCAGTGCAACCATCCAAAAAAAGTTAAACTTTACTCCAATTGTATCCATTTCTTCTTTGAATAACCTCCTCAATGTTCCCTTAATATGCATCACAGCACAGTTAGTCGTAATAACATAATGTCTTTAGTTGCCTTTACATTGTCCCAGAATAGTTGTACTAGTATATTGTGTTACACACATCTTGTACTATTCTTCATCTTAATTTGTTCCAGGGCTTTTAACCGCTACTAAGACACTTTATCTCAAACACCTTTCTTTAATGCAACAATGCAACGTGTCTTCCTTCTTCACTCTAACAAAATGAAGGTGTTGTGCATCTTATGGTGCTTTACTCAAAGCATAGCAGCATTGCTGCAGGAGTGGCATCTATTTATAGTGACACCACATGTGCCTCTGACCAGAGAGCTGCACAGTAATCATTCTGCTGTGGTCTCAACTTTAGCACTTCACCAAGTGAGAAATATCAATGGTGAGCTGCATTTATTGTTCTACACAGACGTGACTCAAGTGGCTTTTAGCCTCATGATAAGGTAATGGACAATGCTACTGGAGATTCAGTCAGTTATATCAGTCTACGTGTCAGTAAAACAGCTTGACAGCACCTCTCTACTTACTGCTGCCATTTCTCACATGCTATTTTCTCAGATTCGTCTCCAGCGGGCTGATAAAGGTCTTATCACTCGTTCGCTACAACATTGGCAGAACTTTGACCTGGTGAGAAGACCTTCGTCTCAGCTCCTCCTCCTCCTCCTCATCCAACAGAACCAATCAGAAAAGAGCTTTGTGTCGCTTTGAGCTTTGGAAATAGGAGGGGTTGAGAAGAGCTACGCTGAAAGGTAGGTTTAACTTCTTCTTGGGTAAAAGCTGTAAATTAGAGTGGTTTTAAACATATGTCACTTACATCAGTCAGTGACACACATTATGTCATGCTATTTTTCGGCCATCATTGATAATTTCTCTCAACATTTTGCTTAATGTGAACATGTATTTTAAAGCATTCCTCAAATCAGTCATACCCAATGGCTTTATTGCATTTTTATTGAATTGTCTCTAATCAGATTTTGCACCATGAACCGGGCCTGGGCTGTGTTCAAGGCTCATCCGTACATCAGTAACGTCCTGGGATACACAACGCTGTTCGCCTCTGCTGACCTCATACAACAGCGTGTGCTGGGTGGGAAACATGCTGCAGGATCCGCATCAGAGGATCCAGCTGGCATCAACTGGTGTCAGACGGCTCGAGTGGCGACTGTCGGCTTCTGTTTCCATGCGAACTTCAACTACCACTGGCTCCGATGGCTGGAGAGGATGCTGCCCGGAGGCGGAGTCAAGGCAGTGACAGGGAAAGTAGTGGTGGATCAGCTGATCGCAGCTCCTCTCACTATCAGTGCCTTTTATATTGGTAAGTGTGTTACAAAGCTTATCTAAGCCATGAATAAAATACTACTACTATTTAAGCAAATACCATTGAAGAAATTGCAATTGTTTTCACTTGATTAATCCCATTTATTTTAAAACCAAAAACATCAGAATCACCTTTAAAAGATGCAGCTGTTGTAATAAGTGTGTTATTGTAAAATGTCCTCTTCGTGTCATTAAGCTCCCCTCTTTTTCTGAAGATATGGTGTCCTAAATTGTAGCTACAGCACCGATTTGTTCGTAAGTTTTGGGGAATTAGTTATGTCCTTCAAAGAAAATGCTCCATATGAACCCAGTAAAAAGTGATTGTTCTTTAATATTGTAAACGTTGCTCTCTGTATACCGAACGTTGAATTGGTGGCCGGTATTTCAAATTTTTGCCGGCTCATCTGACCTGCTGACTAAAACACTCTTAAGGTTACACAATCAATTGATTAATTTGTTTACCAGTTGAACACAGTTGTCTATGTATTCAGTTTTTCCAGGAAATTGTATAGAAATTATTCAGAAATGATGATGATGTGAAATAAAGTGTTGCAATTTACTAGCACATCTGACAATATATATTTTTTAAACTATGAATTTGATATATATTATTTAAAGTGGCTTTGAAGAATGCTTTCTGAGATGGATCAATGGAATCAGTGAAACATTTAACAGCCACCTCTACATTTTAGGTTTAAGTCTATTAGAAAACAAAGACGACCCGCTAGAAGACTGGAGACAGAAATTCTGGACATCTTACAAGGTGCAGTTGACCGTGAACTATTATTTATTCCTAATGCCATGTAAAACATCCCTCTGTTTATTTATCTATAAATCCATCTTCTGTCCCTCTCTTTAGACTGGAGTGGTGTTTTGGTCAACAATGCAGGTGAGATATTCTCATTCATCCCATCATTGGTTACTTTCAAGCTACAGATTCACAGACATGTACACACATACACACACACACACACACACACACACACACACACACACACACACACA
>NW_022280043.1:4739879-4775384 GCF_004355925.1 Anarrhichthys ocellatus
ACACACACACACACACACACACACACACACACACACACACACACACAGTACATATACAGATGTAGAATGACAATTTTTCCTCTCTTCCACCATCTTAGGCAGTGAACTTTGCCCTGGTCCCCCCTGTGGCACGGACAGTGTTCCTGGGAGGCATCGCATTGGTTTTCACTATCTTCCTGTGTCACCTCAGACAGCAGAGTGGCCACAAACCTGAATAAACTGGAGAGAACTTGAATGACTGACATTAGAAAAGGTTTATTTAAGAGAAGAATTTAGTTGTAAAGTCATTAACTGAGAAAACAATGGAATAAGATAAAGGTCACATCTATGTGAATCAACCTGCATGGGTTATTGTTGTTATTTTCATGTCTCCTAACAGAATACTGTATCCAAATGTAAATTACAATGATCCATCAGATTTAAGCATTGCTGGTACTCATTTTGTAATTTTCTCTGAGAAAACAGAGAACAACCAAGCTGTTAAGTCCTCGTTACATTTTGTCTGTGTGCTGTGAATAACTTTGTTGATGTTGCCATACATTTTTAAACAAAACAAAAAAATAAAAAGCTATTGTTTACTTTGTTTCATATGTGATTCTTCTTTTCTTTTAAAACATTTTATCAAGAAGCTAATCGTATACTCGTGTCTAATTAGCTCCTTCTGTCATAAACAAACTGAAACAGAACTTCATATTTTTTGGCACCTCATGTTGATGGACAAGATGTTTAACAGAGCGGACAGTATTTCTTGCCTGCAAATAGGATATTTGAATGAATTGCATTTTAAATGAATTGGCATTACAGTACAGTACGTAACAGGACAGTACAGAGCATATAGTAAGAATGTTAAAATAAGGTCCAGAAAATAATGGATAAATAATAAAATAGCCTAATAACTAAGCTTAATCATATCTATACAAAATAAATGTCCTTATAATCAATTAGAGATTTTTTTTTTTTAAGTCAAATTAGTAATACACTTCTCCTCTCGACCACTGGGGGCGCTGTCCTGCAGGAAGCGCTCCTCTGTAACCAATCGGAGACTCGAGATTTCAGCGCAGTGTTTATCGCGAGACCTCAGCTCTTCCTTTTCCCTTTTCGCTCTGAGCCCAAGATGGTAGGTACTGCTAGAAGAAAATGTTGAATACAATAGCGTAAATATCCACGATCATCCTCTCAATTAAAACATCTCGTGTTCATAGTGCCATTGTTTGCCTGTTTTAAACATCATTTATGATACAGTCCTGGCATGATTTCCTGTTATTAGACCATTTAAATAAGACTAGCTTAACGTTACCCTGGTCGATGCCGATGTAGTGTCGTCCACACAGCCGCTTCACGCCTCAAAGTGGACCAGAAACGAGCAATAAAAGCGCTTCAGGAAGCGGAATATTATGTTTATGGTTTTTAATTTGCCCCAAAATTAACCTAAGTTCCCAAATACACTTTGAAGTGTACGCTCGTTGACTGTGCCGCTCGTGCTAGCAGTTAGCTGTGGAGAGTCAACGTGTGAACTGGCCTGTGGAGCCTCCTGGGTGCCCTTAAGTCTCAGTGTAATGCTAAAGATTATACTTATAGGGGCTGGTTGTTAATCTATTATAGCTACTATTTGTTGTATTCATGTTTGTTTACTTTTCAAGGGAGTCGACATCAGACACAACAAGGACCGTAAGGTGCACAGGAAAGAGCCAAAGAGCCAGGACATCTACCTGAGGCTTCTGGTCAAGGTAACTTAGATTTACACATGCCTCACACTACACGTATATCTTATTTTGTCATCTTGGCACAGTAACTTCTGAGTTGATGTTCCTAACTGTCCTGTTGGGTTCTTACAGTTGTACCGGTTCCTGGCCCGCCGTTCAAATGCTCCCTTCAACAAGGTGGTCCTGAGGAGGCTCTTCATGAGCCGGACCAACAGGCCGCCCATCTCCATCTCCCGCCTGGTCAGTAATCAACTGTCTCTCATCCTGCCCACCACTTATGAGTCCTTTTGTTTGCTATTATTAGATATGTAAGCTAAAATATTAAGACTGCAAAGCCTTTTTTGACATGGAATGTTTGGTTTGACTGTTTTTATTGATGCACAGATCAGAACCACCTGATCAGTGTGAGTGCAGATATAACAGACCTGCATCAAATACAGTTTATTTGTCAGTGTATGAAATTTTATTTCCACCATCGGTACAATTCTGTCAAAGTGTTCTGATTACTTAGATGTTAGTGCCCTGGCCTGGTGTGAACTTCAAAATGCGACACTGAATTTTGTGTATTGAGATACACAGACATTTATTTTGGAGTGAAAGAGCGTAGCAGTAGATGACCTGAGTTAAGGGTCTGACTTTCATGATGTAGGTCGGATTGGG
This sequence comes from Anarrhichthys ocellatus, assembly GCF_004355925.1. NCBI lineage: Eukaryota > Metazoa > Chordata > Actinopteri > Perciformes > Anarhichadidae > Anarrhichthys > Anarrhichthys ocellatus. The sequence goes on from NW_022280043.1 coordinate 4,742,243, forward strand.
TTAAATTTGGATTGAAGTTGTTAGTCAGTGTTAATGTGGCTCTCAAATTGCATTACCCCTTAACGATAACAATGGATATGTATGAAATAAAGTTAAACTGGTTGTAAAATAGAAATATTAAAATAACTGATTAGACGTTCTAATGTTGAAGGTGTCTCAGCCCAGTGTCGGTTGCTGAATTTCTGACTTTGCTTCCGTTGCATCCAGATCCGTAAGATGAGGATGCCTGGCCGTGAGAACAGAATCGCTGTTATTGTAGGATCAGTCACTGATGATGTCAGGATCCAGGATATCCCCAAGCTCAAGGTATCAAAGCAAACTTCACCTATTATGTTGTTTTTTCCCCATAAAGTTACCATTCAATCAATGCTGTTTAGTCTCTGACAAAGTCCTCACGTCCCGTTTGTTCTCCCGCAGATCTGCGCTCTGAGGGTAACTGATGGTGCCCGTCGCAGAATCCTAAAGTCAGGCGGTGAGGTGATGACCTTTGACCAGCTGGCTTTGGCCTCTCCCAAAGGACAAGGCACAGTGCTGCTGTCAGGTAACTAAACATTGGTTCTATTCATATTAATATACCAGGATAAAGTAAGCCCTTGCTGTCCCATTGGTGCTGGGGGAACTTTGTCCACCAAGGTGGTCTACAAATCAAGCCCACATTTATTACACATTTAGTCCTGTAGCATAGTCAGTTGGGAATAGCAGTTAAGATTGTCAATAAGGCTACTTGTGTTAACTTGCACTCGTGGTACTTCTAGGCACTTAAGACAAGTGTTTGCAAGGATGAGAGGCAACGTGTACGTTTCCTTTTTGCATGAAAGGATTTTGAGGACTGCCCTTTTAGTCCACACATCTGTTGATTTAAGGAGGCACTTATAAGGGAACTTGGTCTGTAATGTCATGATAATACGGTAGAGTACTGCATGTATTTTGCTGCATTCACATGAAATCAGGCAGACGATGGCAAACGTTTGTTGGGTTTTTTCAAGCTGTCCAGACGGTGTTTGTCTACCTGATTCTATGTGATTGCAGCATTATGAAAGCAGGTTTTATCTGTGATCTGAACTGACTTTTGGCAATTAATTATTTGTTGAGCACTGTTCATTTGAATTAGTCAGACTTAAGAGACCTTAATGTCTCAATGTTATGTTCTATATGACAGGCTTCTCCTTTTTTAAAGTCATAAATATTAACAAATGGTAAAAACTACAGCATCGAGTGCTAGTGTGAGTTTACTGGAAATATTCATTAAGTGTGGTTTTAGAAACTGTCAAAACATGTCATCAAAATTAACCACTAAATTGGAAACTCACATTTATAACTTTTCATTCTTAACATTACTCCAGATTTCTTTTAATCTAGTGATCTGAACTGTAATAGATCACTCAGCCACTCTTAAGCTCCGTCAAACCTGTAATTTGATAATTTGAGGATTGTGTGCTTAATTCAATCTTTTCCACAAGTGGATACAAATGTGCAAAATGTGGCATGTTGGCATTAAAGTTATGAATTGGAAATACTTCTCAAGTAATGGATTTATTTTTTTTAGATGCTGTATATCATTTGTATGTTTTAATCGTAACACGTTTGTTTTTCAGGACCCCGTAAAGGCAGAGAGGTGTACAGGCACTTCGGAAAAGCCCCTGGAACTCCCCACAGCCACACCAAGTATGTGTATAGTTGATGTGTTGGTTCTCTTTGTCAAACACAAAGCAAAATGTTTGCGTTAATCTGTCCCAGTAAAATCTTTTATTGTAGCAGTATATCTATCAGGCTACCAAATTGGCCCAAATAGAAGACGATGGTTTTCTTACAGAAACTACACTGAGATGTCAGGTTTATACAATACATTCAGCATTCTGAGTGGTCTGATGTTCTAGTTGATACCATATTGACTAAATATATACAGCATTTGTCCCGACTCTTATACGGCACTAAAAATAACTTAGCATTCAGGTCACAGATGTAATTTGATGTGTACATGTGGTTAAATTACATTTTGAGTTGCCGGGGCAATGATATCTTTATCCATTGGTTTATTTTGTGAAGAAGCAAGTAATCAAGCTTTCAAGCACAGGTTTAACTAATGACATGAATTTCCTCTTTGTTACTTAAAGCAACAGTGAGTTGCATTTATATATTGGTAGAAATGGAATATAGGTGTTTTCTTTGGTGTATAATCAGCTGAAAATTCTAATCAATCAGCCTGTGAGACGGGCTGTTGGGTTGAATTCTGGGAGTTCACCAAGATAACCCAATGTAGTTTAAAAGTATTTTGTGCTGTTATACATGGTTGCTTAGTTGGAGGAAGGTAGATTTATTAGTTTTGCAGATAATGGGTGTTTTCAGAGCAGACATTTTGACTTGTAGGAAAAGCACAGCCTGTTACTATAACATGAATAATGTCAGTCTGTTATAGATTCGTCATTCATTTTACAATTTACCTTTGTGCTTTTAGTTTTGTGACATGTAAATTGCCACACCTCTTATCATATCTGATTAAAAAAACCAATGCCACTGAGCTATGGTGTATCTGAGTTGCTATCAATGATTTGTCTGAACTGAGTGAGTAGTTGGCACAAAAGTAAGATGAAAATTGTTTTTAATGATGACTCTTTGACCATTTTAGTGATTGTAAATAGTGTGCTAGATTCAGTTTGCGGCCATTTGTACGGCAGCATTGATGGAGCCAAAAATATTAACGCATATATTATATGCATAACTGTATTATGTGAACTTCATACTAACCTATTCCCCCTGTTTTCCAGGCCCTACATCCGCTCCAAGGGCAGGAAGTTCGAGAGAGCTCGTGGTCGCAGAGCCAGCCGTGGCTACAAGAACTAGTGCGTGTCTTGATTTTCCATGCAATCTGATACAAATAAAAAAAAAAGCGACTGTACAAAATGAGTTGTCTTTTGCGTTTTTTAAAGCTTGCAAATACACCTGTCACTGATTTTTAAGCAGAAGATGTCATGCTGGTTGACATCACCGGAGAGGACGGAGATCAAGTTAAAACATCTCTTATTTTACATACATCCCTTTATTTCCAGTTCAGCCCATTTTAACGTATATCTGACGTCACTAATCGTATGATCAGTATTGATAACGAGTTGGCCAAGAGGGAAAAAAAACTTGCTTACCCAGGAAGTGGTCTGTGAATGATTGGAGAATGTCGGTGGGTGTCGCAGTGTTTTCCTTTATCGCCATTGGACTTCCTGTCCGCCGCTCAAAGCTGCTGCTGCTGCGTCTCCACACACTTCCTGCAGCGAGCTACAGTTTCCAGAGCAAGCGACTGCCTGTGAGGGAGGGGGGGGGGGAGACGAGATGAGGTAATTGTGCTTTGATATATAACAGTTAACTTGGCTCCTTCAAAGGCGGTGTTGGGCAAAGATATAACTTTAAAAGGTAGCAGTTGCTCGTGTTAGTCCGGCTTGAAAGAATCCAAACTGTTAGCTTAACGTTGTGCGCTGACTTGGTTATACCTCCTTAAACATACCAGTAAATACAACGTGATATGGGGCTTTTTCAACACACCCGTGGTGGTGTCTAGTCATTTCCAAGAGGATACAGTTTTAACAGTGCCGTAAATCAGGTTAAACTTAGGTTATATGTTGAGAAGCACACTGCTAGCCGCTGCTAACTAGCGTTGTAACTGACAACGCTGTCAGGCAGCAGTTTACGTTAGCTGCTGTATTCACAACATTAGCTGGCGTTTGTCTATTACGTTTGTTCAATGCAAAGATTCGTAACTTCAAACGCATTTAGTTTATGATAGATCTGTCAAAGGCCGCACAATATTAGTGAAAGTATCTCTGAAGATTAGGTGTGCCTTAAAGGTGACTGTTAAACTACAAGAGTTAAGTTGTTCAGCCGGCTAACAGCCTGTCGTCCTGCTAGCTAACGCTCGGTGGATGTCATTGGTATTAAAGTTTAAACATTTTAACGTCACTTTATATCATCAGGGTTATAAACCAAGATGTCAATGCTGTTAAGTGTATACATGCCTCTGGTATGTGAATGCTCCTGAATTAAAAGTATACGGTAACCTAAACTTGCCCAAAATACCCCGAAGTCACTGAACAACAGGCTCATTGTGTGGGGGACACAATTAGCCTGCTGACATTATTTCTGGGTGTCCCCGCCCTGCACTTCAAGGACGTGAAGGTGCAACAATGGACACCAGTGAGCTCCGTTTTGTGTGTTTTTTTAAATTTTTTTATTTAAAACAGGACATCAGCCAGGTATTGATTTTGTCTGCACCACAGCTTGCATAATGTGTCTGGGCTGTTATGAAACTTGAAGGAAAGATGTGACAAGTTTATTAATTTATAGTCCAGTAGTTGCTCTTTGACGCACTAAAGTCTAATTAACTGGATCCTGCTTTCTTGGAGCTTTAACATTAGTTCAACCTGTCATCTAGCTGTTGCATGAATATAAATGAGATAATGGTAAATTATACTTTGTTACTACTACATTTGCACTTATGTTACTATTTGTATGTAGTGTATACAGTATATCCTAATCTCACATGAATTTCTAATGGTCATTACATTTTTAACAGGCTCACTATGAAGCTACCTCTTTATAGGGAACAATGTAAGATTGTTGCATGCTAATGCGTATTGCGAAACCTCTCAAATTCACCACCATTTCGGTCAGCAATTTGAAAAATCTCAATCCTAGATTCGAATTGTGAGAAAGACGCTGTTTCCCCAAAATCCCATCGCACAAAAGCTCTTTTAATACAAAAAAAAAAGAACACCAACCAGAAGTGGTTATCCACATTCAACCTTAAATGCAAAATAATGTGGCGTCTAAGCAAGGCGGTTGAGGATGTGTGACTGTTAGTCATTATGTACAAAGACGCACTTGGGGTCAAGGGGCACGGTAGGCCTTGTATTGCTTCACCCTGTAACCGTAATCTCTTCCTCTTATCGTGACACTCGCCTTTGCACAGTGAAATCCCAGGTGAATTACAGTTAACTACAATTATTTATTCAATTTATTTAGTGGATCACCCACACACTAAAGTTCTGTTTGCTACACTTCTACAATTGACTTTTGTCCTCCACTCCTCTTATGTGTTGGTACAGGAACAAAGATCTTCGGGAGGGAACGTGAGGCTTGAGTCAGGGACACTACCATGACATAAACTGAGGAGCGACCTGGAACTGTCTCCTTGTTTGTCTTTTGTTTTGTTTCTGTTTTGTATTTTTGTTGTTGTCTAGTCTCCACCTGTCTTACCCGGTGTTCACCCTCTTCTTGTGGAGAACATATAATGAAGTAGTATTTCTTTGGCTGAAACATTAATGTATGACACTACTGTCTAGAGGACTGGTATAGTCACTCCTCTTGTCTGCCTCCTATATCACTGAGATTACAGATAGCAATACAGGTATCAAAGGTCTTGAAAAAGCCTGTACTTATCGTATCTTTGTGGCATTAATTACATTTCGTCCAGCACCTACCATGCAACATACTCCGCAATATTCATTACTTTTTCATTAATTTTATGTAATTGTTGCAGCCTCCTTGTTTAAACAAGGTGTGTTTGTTTGTCTTATTCACACTTAATAGATCCGTTTTAATTATTTGTCCATTTGTGTAATTATTTAAAGATTTAGTGTTAATTTCGAGGAGCTGCTCTGCTGCTTTATATTGTTATCGCAATAGGAGGATTTGGGATGTAATGTAAACTTTTTTTTTTTTTTTTTTTTTTACTGATGCAATCTTGTGAAGAACACATTTGTTGAAATGACTGATCTTGTTCTGTTGTCTTTGAATATGTTAAAGTGTTGCTCACTCATTTTTCCACTGGCAGTAAACTGTAGAAGCTGACGACTCTTCAGCTCAAACTTTGATGGGAGCTTTCTGACTGTAACACAAAGACAGATCTTTAGCAGTTCACTGGATAAATACTCTCCCAGAGGAACCGTTACTCTGGAAGAGGTATTTCATTCCTTTTCAAATGAACACATACTTCTTAAATGGACAGACGGAAACAGAAACTCGGAGCAGCGTTTTTTGTGACATTGTCTCTTGAATCCTAACACTGAAGAGGGAGAATGATTTTGAGGAGATTTCCGGAACAACACTCTGACTGACATTCAGATACATTTTGATTTTCACTTAAAATCTTTAAGAGCTGCCAGATTCCTCCCTTCAAGCTTCTTCACTGGAGAAAATACGACCCTCAAGCTTGGTAAACCAACGTTGTCCTGATCAGCCTGGTCCGCTTCAGCAGCGAGGATGCGATCTCCAGAGCCGTCTTCACCTTCCACAGCAGAAGCCCTCCTTCATGGCCAATTTGCCAGCTGGGGTTCAGGCAGCAACAGCAACAATAACAGCTGCCCCAACAGCCCCGGTGGTGGTCCGGGGGGTCTCTCCCCTGCGGCCTCCCCTACTCCGGCCTCCAACTATGCCTTGACCCTCACTCACACCCACATACATATCCAGCGGCTGTCACCGAGGACGGGGAAGGAAGCCCGTCTCTTGCTGCCTTTGTCGGAGCTGGTGGGGTGCAGCTGCCCTCGTGCCCCGGCGCCCCCTCTTCTGGTGCTTTACTGGTACCCGCCAGGCAAACGACGGAAAGGTGTGTCTCGGCGCAGGCAAGTGAGGGCCTACCTGGCAGAAAGCCGTTGCGAAGCTGAGAGGTGGTCGGCTGCTGTGCAGTGTCTACTGAGAGGTGTGACCGTCACTGCTGACACAGGTGAGTGTGTTGTGTGTGTTCAGGCTGTCAGATGGTGTTACAGGACCATACTTGTGCTTGTTGTATCGCATTAACCTCAATTTGCCTACATTTTCATTGGCAATTCATGAATGTGAACTTCATTTGACTTTTGCCACTCATATTTTTTCAGTCAACGTTTCAAGTATTTACTTTTAATGCCTCCGCACTAGAGGCTGTAAGTGTTTGGTTTGTCCATCTGTATGTTCGTACGTCCGTCCGGTCCATTCTCAGGAATGCCTGGAGGGAATTTCATCAAATTTGGCCCAGCCATTCACTTGGACTAAATGATGAACTGATTAGAAATTGTTCGGGGTCACTGTGACATCACAAAACACATCTTTGGTCATTACTAAATAATTGATATTCTTATTATGACAATTTCACACAAATGTCTAAAAGGATAAAGGAAGAAGCGATAACATTTTGGACAGACGTTCAAAGTTTGCTTTATTGTCAATTCCACAATGTACTGGACATACAGGGGAGTTGAAAAGACGTTTCTCTCTAGTCCAACATATAAACATATAAAGTGAATACAGTGCAATATTCACTTGGATGAATATTGCGTGGATGTAAATTGCAGCTTGACTGGTTGGCGGAGCAACACAACCGCTAGTTATTCATAATCCTGGCCTTTGATTTATAGTGGAGTTACAGTGAAAGGCTTTATCAAAAGGTAAACATGGTTAGTTTGCCATAGATGTGTGATTTACTTTGGCTTACCTCATTGTTTGTGTCTATGAATAAGTCTTGAATTCCTGTTTACTACTTGAAACTACACAATGCTGCCTTGATTTATGTCTCCTTTGTAAATGCGTGCTAAGTATAGCTTAATGTCACAGTGACCCAAGACCTTTCTGTATGTACAGCATTCATATATTGTCACAGAGAACACACATTTAACCAAGAGTAGTTAAGCATTTTAGGGGTTATGTAGAAAAAAAAACAAAGGGGGGGATTAACACTAATGCACCTTAAGAGGATGTGAGATTTATTATTCAGAATATTTAGTTTGGATTTCAATGTTTTTTACCCAACTACATCTCACTTTTAACTCATACTCCTTTGTTTGTTTTCCTTATCTGTCCTGCACACACGCCCGTATCATTCACTGTCAAAGTTAGAGACCAAGAGGGTGGGGCTGCTTTGCCACCCCTTCCTCAATAATCAAACAGATAGCAAGGCCCTGCTCAGTGTTTACTTTGTGTAATTATCTTTTTCTCACCATTACTTACTGTATGCGTCCTGCACTTTGCCGGAATCGCTTATCTCTTCCTGTCTCTTTCCTTTTCTTTAGACTTAATCTTTAACATATAATACTCTTGATACTCTCCATAATTTGTCTTCCTCAGTCTTTACCTCTCACATCACTGTCTCCTTCCCCCAACAGAGGTAAAACTGTCAAATCATTTTGTATTTCTATCCCAAGCCTCTGTTTGCCCCTTGTCTGCTCGTGCCTCATTCATACTCTGTTACAGTTCTCAGTGTTGCCAGCCTTTTGTTTCACCCCTCGTGTCTGCTCCACTTTGCTCACATAGCCTTCATTCTTCCGCATCGCTCTGTTATATTTCTCTTATCCAATCACTCCATTTCTGAATCACTTGCTGTCTTGAGTCTGTGAGTTTTTATGCTTACGAACAACATAGCTGTGGTTCTCTGGGTTTTCTGTTGATTGTCTTTAGTATTGTTTGTTTAATAATCTGGGATTATCTGTGAGTGCATCTCCTTCCCTGCACCGCTGGCAAACATCCGTACTATACTAAATCTTCAAAGCTGTTTTATTTATTCTAAGCGTCATACCTGGGCTGATGAAAGAGCAGAGAATGGGAATGTTGCCTCTGCACTCCAGTTGGACAGATAATGCATGATTTATTATTATTTCATCACCTTGTTTTATTTCATTCCTATATTCTGAATGGTACTTGTGTTTCACCATGCATCTGAATATAAATGATTGACAGACACGCTGTCGGGTGGTAGTATTATGCAGTGTGAAGTAGATCCAGTGAGGTGAAATAACTAAATAAACGGTCAAATGCACTCAAACTTCAGGTTTGGGCAACACTGTACTGACAGCTCCCTGTAGGCTTGCTTTGTAGTGAACCTCTAGTTCCTCTCTTTGTTCTGGACAAGAACTGTGTGAGCTTTCACTTATTTATGCTCCTCCCCCTTTCTTTTTCAAACAGAATTTTCAAGAAGTCTGCTACCTCGTCCCAGGCGACTAATGTTACTGGTCAATCCCTTCAGTGGGAGGGGCCAGGCAATGCAGTGGTGTCAGACCCACATCCTGCCAATGATCAGAGAGGCCAACATCAGCTACAACCTTATACAGACAGGTAACACGTCAGATACTATATTTACGTATTAAATTAACATGCATGCATAACTGGTGTTAACTTAATGAATCTGTCTCAGAGCGTCAGAACCATGCCAGAGAGCTCATCAGAGAGATATCGCTCTCAGAGTGGGATGGCATCATCATCGTCTCTGGAGACGGCCTTCTGCACGAGGTGAGTCATGTTTTTGTTGGGCTAAGCATGGTAGAATTTAGTGGTTATGGTTTGACAGTGAAGATATTTATTCTCTGTTATTAGTACCACATATATATGTTAAATTGTGTCCAGAGATTTTCAAAAATGTCTGTGTTGTGTACCTGCAGGTAATTAATGGGCTGATGGAGCGTCCCGACTGGGAACAAGCAATAAAAACGCCCGTCGGTATTCTTCCTTGTGGCTCTGGGAATGCACTGGCTGGCTCCATCAACCACCATGCAGGGTAAGCATGCATCATTGATATCTGTAAAGAGAATCAGTCAAATCTGGTTTTCCAGCTCAATTGTGAAACCAGACAAATACTCAGCTCTGTCAACAGAAAAAGGTGGTAATTAAGGATATCTTATGATATATCTTCTCTGTAATTTCTTAATGAAACTTTGCAACTACTTGAGATGACCAAAGTGTTACTTTTATCAACTGAAACAGAAAAGCATAAATTAAGATTCAAAGATCATGAGAGCGCATGCCTCTTCGGAACGAGCCGAATGTCGGCCCCCGGAAGTGCTGCCAGCTGCTCATTGACTTGAGAGAAGTCAAGAAGAGTTCTGTTCCGTTGTAATGTTACTATATTCAGCGGTAAAAGTGAACTACAGTCAATGAGTCGTAGTCTGTGAAGGCCCGCTGCAGACGACCTGCTCAACTCACGCCCTGAAGCCCCTCCTCCACTGCTGCAAAGAGCTGTGTTTGCTTGTTTTTTTTCAAAGCTTATTCATATTGAATGTGACAGACAGAGCTTCCTTGATGTTTTCGTCCTGAACGTGTTATCTTGACATCGATATCTCTAAATAGTGGAAGGACTCTGTATTGACCTGTTGTTTTGCACAGTTCTCTCCTTATCTTTCCTCACAGGATGTGCTGTTCTTTGTATCTCCCTCAGGTATGACATGTGCCTTCGGGAGCCCCTCCTTTTGAACTGCTGCTTTTTGCTCTGCCGAGGCGGCGTCCGACCCATGGACGTGGTTTCTGTGACAACCAGCCCTCCTCCCTCCATCAACAGCCGTGCCGCATCACCCAGGAGACTGTTTTCTTTCCTCTCGGTTGCCTGGGGCTTTGTGTCTGATGTGGACATTGAGAGTGAGAGGTGGGTGTGTAATTGCTTAGACTGTACGAACATCAACCATTGGCTTTGTTCATCTAAACGTTACCGTCTATTTCTCCAGGTACCGTGGCCTGGGCTCTGCTCGCTTCACCCTGGGCACCCTGGTGCGCATAGCTTCTCTTCGATCCTACAAGGGTCGTCTGTCCTACCTGCCTCCGTCTATCAGCGCCACATCACCAGATGACACACCTCCTCTGCCGAGGAGACCCCTCTCCCGCAGTATCACAGAAGGCCTGGAGGGCTTCTGTCGAACGCCCATCCATCGCACCTGCTCTGACATGGGCATCAGTGAACAGAGGAGCCTGCGTAAGGGTGAGGGAGAGAGGGAAATAGAGGAGAGGCAGAGAGAAAGGGAGAGAAGAAGGCAGAGGGCTAGGGGAGGAGGAAGCGGTGTAGTGAGGGCAAGCAGCCTGGCAGAGGACAGAGAGAGGGAGGGGGAGGTGGAGACGGACGCAGAAGAGGAGAGGTCAGGGACATGTTCGGAGAGTTCAGAATCAACTGAAAGGGAAGACTGCAATATGGGAAGGGTGGAAAGGTTGGCCGGGATCAAGGATGAAAGGGGAGATGAGGGAAGGGTAGCGCAAGACTCCAGTGAGATGGAGGAGGAGGAGGATAAGGGGAAGGATGGCGGAAGCAGCGGTGGTTCTGCAGAGGGGGGGAGAGTGTCGCATGCAGGAGAGCTGGAAGAGAGCTGTGGGGTGGACGCGGGGCGAGCGGCAGACGAAGAGCAAGAGGGTTGTCTCACTTGCCAAGAAAACCTTCAGGGGGCCAGACAGGCACTGAGAAAGAATTCAGCACCTTCAAGCCAGATAGCCAACACTCTCTTCAACCAGCCTCTCAGTCAGGAGGCCGACACAGATTCGGGCCCTTCATATGGGGTGGAGGACATGGATCTGAATGGGACCTACTACCAGAAGGAACCCTACCAACTGGACGTTGCTCGTGAACGATCTCTGACCATCTCCTCTCCCTTTCGTCACAATCCCTTCTCCTACAAGCCCAAGACCCTGGACCAAAACCAGAATGCTTCTCGTCCGAGGCCCCTCTCTCTCCTCCAGCACTCCCACTCAAACTCCCTCCCCCCTAAACTCCCATCCCTCTCCCTGTCTCTTTCTCCCACACCCCCATCCTCCCCTTCATGTGCCTCCCCACACTCTTCATCCTACCTCGTCCCTCGTCCCAATACCCCAAATTCCACGTCGCCCTCGCCATCTCTACGCACACCGTCCTCATCTTTTAACTTTGACATTGCTGAGCCAGCAGGACCGCTGAAGAACCGTCCTTTTATCTCACTTTTGAATAACCCTCGGGATGACTTGTTACCCCCCCTCGACCAACCGATTCCCACCAGAGATTGGATCACCATTGAAGGGGACTTTGTCCTGGTGCTGGCCCTTTATCAGACCCACCTTGGGGCTGATCTTCATGCTGCACCCCAGGCCAGGTTCGACGATGGGCTGATCCACCTGACCTTTGTGCGGGCGGGGATCTCCAGAGCCACTCTGCTGAGACTGTTCTTTGCCATGGAAAGAGGAAACCACCACTCTGTTAGCTCGCCGTATGTGAGCCATATTACCTGCAAGGCCTTCAGGCTGCAGCCTCTGTCTACACGGGGGACTCTCACTGTCGATGGAGAACTGGTGCCCTATGGGCCTCTTCAAGCACAGGTACATCCACTTTTGCATCTATTTTGTGCTACGTTTTAATGCTGTGGAGTTATGTTAATAAGTGGATGTGAGACTTATCATTGGTAATCATTTTATTTTCTGATCTCTCAATATTTCACAGGTTCATCCTTCATTGGCTCGTCTCATCGTTGGTGACTCTGGAGTGAAGATTACCAGATTCTAATCAGGGATTGGTTGAGCTGATTGACAGATGCAGCGCTCTACTAAATTATGTAATCTCTGTCGTCATCTGTACTCTGAAAGAGAGGGCGGGGCATCTGAGAGACATAAAATAGCCAGGAATGCAGAAACTGCTTTTCTGGGGTTTAATGAAAGGGATAACCCACCGAGCCACGCATCATTGGAGCACGACTGCAGGGATTAATAGCGAATTTGAAAATGGATGAAAAATGCGCCTCATTGCACAGCTGTTGGATTACGCAAAGCGTACCCTGAGAAGCATGAAAACTGCACAGCCTGGGACAGTTAGAGGGAAGAACAATCGAATGTTTATGGACTTTTTTTTTGTGCAGATAGTGCATGTGTTGGATGTATACATAGCAGTATGCATGCAGAGAAGCGCTACCTGAATTTTGCCTTTTAATAAGATGGAAAGAAATCAGATCAAATTCAGAGAAATATGTGTAAACGTGAAATGCTATAAAAACTAAGATTGGCCCAACCTTTTACCTTCAACCCCACCCCAACGTCTAAATGTTTGAGTATAAAAACTTCCGTCCATGAAAGGAATGCCTTATCTGACACTGGACAGTACCGTTGTACCTTTGCCCTTACTTGCTCCTACATGTATACGAAACCCAAATATTCCTGTGCTGGGTTCACACTACGTGCGGCAGAATCAACAAAACGGCCAAACGTGAGCAGCTCCGTTATCGCTGAGTCGACATTGAAGTTGCTCAAGCAGTTAATTAGTTGACGCTTTGTTGCGTCAACTTTTTAGTAGCACGTCTGGCGTCACCGGCCTCCAATGAAAATGAAGACTGTTCCTGTGTCGCTCGTGGTGTGAACGGAACATGAGTCTCTGTCCACGTGTCATAGTGTCCGTCCACTACATCAAAGCAAAGCTACACTTATATACTTAGACAACTGGTAGACCCGCCTACTTACTGTTCTCTTTCAGCACGCTACTTTCCACTGTTCTAAGCATCAGTGGAGAAAATTTGGACAAACGTACACTTCAATGACCATTTTGTTCATGGAAGGGACTCCATGTAGAGCAGCTAGATCAAGCTTTTCAGGGTCATTGCGTGAGTAGGAGCAATGGAACCGTTGAACGGTGACCATTACTGACATTTTTACGTAATCTGCCTGTTTTTCAAAGCCGCACGACGATGACTTTAAACTTTGCAACATATTGAACATAAAATGATCTGAACAAAGCGAGCCTCTTTGTCAGTGGTTTAAGAAATGTTTCAGATCACTTAGATGTCTAGAAAATATCACTGTCTCTGAGTAATCGACTATGGAAGCGTAGAGCACTTCACATGCCTCTGTTAAGTAGTAAGTAGAGCATTTATGTTGCACAGAAAAATCACAACACTAGAAGGCTTTGTAGCTTTTACATCCACAGTAACAAAGAATCTGAGACTGTTTGGTCTAGAAATGGATGCGCTAGTATTTATAGCTTAGTCCAGATACTATAATAAATGGATCACATTACATTCCTCGCCTTAAATGAATTAAATGCCTCAATCTGATCCCTCTAAACTTTTGAAAAGTCAGACTGACTGATTTCAAAATTATTTTGCCGTAGATGCAAACAACGGCACAATACTACATCCAGCAGCTCTTTGCTGTCACATCAGACTTTTGATCAACTGATCTGTTAAATGAAATGATAAATTGGGTTTAAAATTGAAAATATCTTAAGAAGGTTTTTTTCCGATTGTTGATGTGCTCCTTATTAAAATCAAACAGCAGATCTTGGAGCCCGCACTAGGAGTTCTCATGTTATATGAATAAATTGTGGAAACGTTATAATAAAACCTGATGATATATTTGGTCTTGACAAAGGATAAATCGTACGCATGTCCAGTGTATCATTCGGTAAAGTCTTGTGCCGACTGCTTGGGTCACCATCCACATACTGTATGTCTTTGGTCATGCCTGGACAAATCAATGCCTTTGTATAATAAGCCTGTAAATTCTGGCTGCTGATAATGAACTGTTAAAACCTGACTGCAGAAAATGGAGTAAAACTTTTTGCTCACCAGGCCTTTACTTTGCTTCTTTAATTTGTTTTTTCTTCCATCGAGCACACAATGCAGCTAGTCTACCACAACTACAGAATGTGAATGCAACATGTTGAGTCTAGGCTTGTAACAGTCCCAAATAGCAGGATCTTTATACACTTTGAATGGAGTTGTTTTCCAAAAATGTTTACTCGCAATATTGACTAGTTTACCTTCCTAAACATTTTGTCGTTGATGGCGATAGCTTGGACTCTGGTGTTCTAGACCAATTTGATATCACAATGTCGGGGTATAGCCCCTCAATTGATCACGCCATTAAGTTTTTCTGTAGTGGGCTGCCTGTAATGAAATTGTAATTATTACTAAAATCATATGAATATATGAAATATTTAAATACACAATGTACAGTTAATAGTTATGTTTTTGAATAAATGTAACTTGATAAGTTTTCTGCAGCAGATCTACTGTACTTTTGTCACAATTTGTCTTTCTAATTCTGAATACCGTGAGAAGTGGTCATGTGATATAAAGAGGTGGAGCCACATATATCTAATGGTATTGTTTAAACTACTGGCTATTGGTCAAGATGTTTGTCTCCACTCTTCTCAAACACAGTACACTTAAAAACAGAGATTAATATCTATCATACAGTTTCACTATTCCTGTGACTTGTTTTTACTTGTCTCACTCTTGTAAATTACCGACTAATGGCAATTATTTTTGTAATACTTGTGTGCCATTTGGAAAAGGCCTTTCTTCAAAGTCTCCTGAGTAAATACATGTTAGGTCCCATGGCCCCAGAGGAAATCAAGAGGACAATCAGGTACATACAAAAGCACCAGAACCGCTACTGAGTGGGCATTGTGGTTGGACCTTTGTATTTATTTACAATGAATGACCTCATTCTTAAATTGTTATTTTTTATACCAAAACAATGAAATCTAAATATATCCTTATTAAAATATCTTCTTCGTGCTCCCTGGGGGGTGTGCAGCTAGCTGGAAACATCCAGACACTTCAGAGTGGTTTTTTTACAAGATGTAAAAGTTTACTTTTAAAATGTATTTATATTATATTGTATGTCCAACTTCAAGTGTTTTATTTTGAAAAGCAACTGACCGGAAGAGTCAGACAGCGCTTCCGGTGTCGCCACCTTCTTTGTCTCCGGCCCAACATTTCGACACCAGGGGTTGTCTATTTTTTCACTTAAGTTTTTAGGATATATTTATACATATATCCCTAGTTTTCTGATATTGAATGACAGTCGACTCTGAAATATTGATGCCTAAAAGTAAAGCGCCAAAAATGGATGACCTGGACTACAGTAAGTGGGCTGAACGTTACTAAATAGCTCTATTTGCATAGGCTACCTCTAGCTAACTGTGGCTAGCTGTAGCAAGGCTCAGTTTATTTGCTCAGGTGTGACACGGAGATCATTCCGCTTAACATCTAACGTTACATGATGGACCATATATATACCTCTGGCATCTTTTCCGAGAAGTATGGGTGTACACGCAAACCACACTTGGTTAAAATAAGCATTAGCTTAGCCTGACGACAACTAAATATTGATTGTTTCACTGTGCTCGGGGCTAACGTTTTAGCTAACGCCGGTGGGCATATGTGCTAACACCCTGACCAGCCTTCAGGTTGCACAAGACTTGTTAAAGTCGGCATTGAAACCGTCACCCTCCTCCTATCGTTAGTTACCCTGACTGCTGTATGAATCACACCGTCCTATTGATCCAGACTGTGGGCGTGGTTGGTTTTGTTTTAGAGCAGCTGTTTATTTAGGTGAGTAAACACGCTGGTCTGGGAGGCTTTGGGTGCAACTTTGAGCTCTTGATCTGGGTGGTTTGATTTAAAATAAATCACAATGTTTTGTGCAAAATGTGACTTTATAATGGGGCTTTAAGACACCACACACAGTTGCTAGTTTATATGGTACACCTAGCTGAAGTCTATTACACCAGCTCAGCAATATGAAAGTTATGTTTTTGTTCAACTGAAAGTCGAGTTGTTGATTCAAGTTGATAGTCACGGATTAATGGCTCGGAGACTACAGTCTCTATTGCTTTATACTTTGATGTGTTTCTAATATTTTGTCTGATATATTCTGCAAGGTGACAGTACAGCTGAATCAGCATCTCTCTAACAGGGCCTGGAATATTTATTATGGAAGAACTGGGATTTAGTGCAGGACTGACCTTTTAGACTGCCTACGTTTGATCTATGTGTAAACTGGCAACTGGGTTTATAGTCCATCTCAGTTTATTTGAGTTGTCAGAAAAAATATATATATGCCAGCAATTTTTATAAATGTAAATTGATACGTTGACCAAAAAAGCAGTCAAGGTTTGGGTACAACAGCCTTCGAAACCATGAAAAACAAATATGATTTTACAGTTGGTGAATTTCCTGAGACGATGTCTGATTAATATGATTGTGATCGATGTATCACTTAGCCTAATATTATCTTTAGCTACATCCCTCATAACTGGTTTTATAGAATTGATTGTGTCAAAGTGTTCATGCCATAAAAATCCTTCAGTCGACATCATCTAAATACACTGTGTGGCACTAGCCTGTTTGCCCACATCTAAAATGTGATCGTGTGAATGATGGAGCAGCATTCAGTCTAGACAGATTGCAGTTCCCCACTTTGAACACTTTTTAAAAGGGACTACTTCTCCAGTGGTAGGTAGCTGCTATGAAAACAGTTCACAGTGAGCAGAACAAATACAAATACATTCACCTTAATTATGATTAATTAAGTTGTGACTGAAATCTCTGAGAGGATGTCTCATCACTCAGTAAATACAACTTAAACTAATCGCCCGCCTTGACACCGATAGTGAGGAGCAATATTTCTTATTTGATGAGCTAATATCGGCTTTTGGAACCAAACCATAGATGTTTCTCATTGAAGTGTATTTGTGGGAGAAATTCTTTAAAATTCTGACTTTGAGTTGTACAGTAGTCTCATGCTCATCGGTGTGTCACAGCTCAGACAGTAGACAGTGGTAATGCTCTCATACATGTTATTGAAATGACAGAACAGGAGGCTGCAGAGTTTCTGTATTCTTTTCACAGATTGCACAAACGGGTGCAATAAGGAGATACGGGAATATGAAAGGGAAAGAGGAGGAAGGACAAGAAAGGGACCGATGAAGGCAAAATGTTTGAAAGTGCGGTGTAGTAGTAGTGCGACTGATTCAAAATTAAGAGGCAATTTTATCCTCTCCCAGTTCCTTTCCACTGTACGTGTTGTATTCACCTCTGCTAAGTTACTACTGCTTCTTCCGCTCCTCTCCACTGTAAGATATTGATAGACGGAGTAACAATGCAGTTCTCAAAATAGTTGTACTTGGTTTTTTTTGTTTTTATGTTACCAATAAAGACACAGTCTGCCTTGTTATATTGTTAGGGCACAGTCACCACGTGTTATATCTGCAGCAGTAGTGGAATCATTGTTCTTCTCTTCCCTTCCAGTCCCCGTAGACCTGAGCCCAGAGGAGCGCTCTGAGCTGGAGGACATCCGCAGGAGGAAGGGCGTCCTGCTGCAGGAGATCCAGAGGCTCCGAGAGGAATTAAGAGAGGCGATTTTGGAGGTGGAGGGGCTGGAGACCAGCACAGAGGGCAGGTAAGACAAAAATGCTCACAGTACCATTGCTACAATACTCGAAGCAATATCGGATCCAGCCAAAAGGACAAGAGTCGGCTTACTTGATCACCATAGTGTGCACAGGTTTTTATTTCCCAAATACATTATCACTGCAGTTTGTCAACTTTATCACTTTGTTCACTGGGATTGGTCTCATTTGGTCACATTCCTTCTGATTTAGAACTTGTCATCCTCCCAATGTGACTTTCTCTCACTGTTGTGGATATTATCAAACCAACAAAGCCCAGCACCCACGTTGGTGTTTAATTTTCTTGTGATCTTCAGTGATTTGTTATTCCGAGCAGTTATAATTATTGTTAAGGAGATGTAACATGAATGCTACGAGGGCTGGTCTTTCTTATTGAATTTCACTTTTTTGCTCTCTGCAGTAAAACTCTTCAGAAAAGTAGGCACGTGGCAATGGGAAGGAAGAAATTCAATATGGACCCCAAAAAGGTAAAACTCTCGG
Source organism: Anarrhichthys ocellatus (assembly GCF_004355925.1). Classification (NCBI taxonomy): domain Eukaryota; kingdom Metazoa; phylum Chordata; class Actinopteri; order Perciformes; family Anarhichadidae; genus Anarrhichthys; species Anarrhichthys ocellatus. The sequence goes on from NW_022280043.1 coordinate 4,760,637, forward strand.
ATGCTTGTACATGCCTCCTCCGCCTTCACTCTGTCTCGGCTGTGTAGTGACGGACTCTTCCCCCTCTCCACAGGGCATTGTGTTTCTGGTGGAGAATGAGCTGCTCAGACACACTCCAGAGGACGTCGCCCAGTTTCTCTACAAAGGAGAAGGCCTCAACAAGACTGCGATAGGAGATTACCTCGGAGAAAGGTGATTGGTCTTAAAATATCCCCCGTCCTTCTCCTCTTTTTGTGTATCAGCCATTTGTAACTGTGATCTCTCTGTTGCTGTTCTGCAGGGACGACTTCAACCTCAAAGTTCTTCAGGCTTTCGTTGACCTCCATGAGTTTACTGATCTCAACCTCGTGCAGGCCCTCAGGTAAACTATGTTTGATGTGTATGGAATCTCTTGATTAGTGTCCTGGCATTGACTCCGATAAACAAACAAACCTTCTCCATGATGGAAAGTCCCACTCTCATTGTCCCTTCGGGGGGGGGGGGTGTGCAAGATAGCTGTAGTGACTGTCTAACTCTGCATTGATTGCCAAATTTGTTCTCTCTGACTTGACCGAAACCTCGACCTGTTCTCTGCAGACAGTTCCTGTGGAGTTTCCGTTTGCCTGGTGAAGCGCAGAAGATCGACAGAATGATGGAGGCCTTCGCTCAGAGATACTGCCACTGCAACCCCGGTGTCTTCCAGAGCACCGGTAAACACAAACGCGTTACAATGCATCTCATGTGGTGTAGTCTGTTACCAACCTAATGTGGGACGACCTCTGTGTGTGGTTGGCAGCCGTCTCCTTGAATCGAGGTTTATTTTCCTATGACGTTTTTCAGGAAGGGGCACTTCTCATAAGGCGTGCACTCACACAAACAACAAGCCCTTTACCAGATATGACTAGATATGAAAGCATGCAGAGTCTGCCAATTTGCAAACATGGCTTCTCTGTTGTACCATTTTCAGTTGTTTTTTTTGGGTTTCATTCATTATGTCCTTAAATTGTTTGAGATGAGGTTCAGCTCTATCCTTTTAGTTTTTGTGCAGAACATAAATTCAGCGCCGTGCATTCTCTTGCATGTCTCTCCTGTTCGCAGACACGTGTTACGTGCTGTCGTTTGCCATCATTATGCTGAATACAAGCCTCCACAACCCAAACGTGAGGGACAAACCCGGACTGGACCGCTTCATCTCCATGAACCGAGGCATCAACGAGGGAGGAGACCTGCCCGAGGACCTGCTCAGAGTACGATGAGCTCTGCGTTATGTTTCTCTTTGGAGATGGATAAGTGACAATTAAAATGTAGCCAGTGAAGATATTTTATCATCTTATGTGTTATTACAGAATCTCTACGAAAGCATTAAAAATGAGCCCTTCAAGATCCCAGAAGACGACGGCAACGACCTGACGCACACCTTCTTTAACCCGGACAGAGAGGGCTGGCTTCTGAAACTTGGTGAGATGATGCCAGTGAGAGTACTTCTACCCTTCATGTTGACTCGGTTGACACTGATCTTACAATTATTACGGATATCAGGACTGTAAACTTCCACAGAGAAAGGACAGTGATGTGTTCTGTATGCGAGTCGTGTACTTTGTTCCGTCTTCAGGCTTTGTGCTATGATGAGCCGGCCCTGTTGTCTGAGGTTTGCTGGCTCTTTGCCTCCACTTGGACTAACAGCTCTGTGTTGTGGCATTTGAACATTGCCATAGCATGATGGTGAACAAGAGACTCGCTTTTTCTTCCGTCATGGCAAAATCTGATTTTCTTTTGCATGGCGGGACCCGTGATCTCTGTGTCACTAATTAATCTCTTTCTCTTCCTCCTCCCCGTCCGTCTCTCTTTCTCTATTTGTCCTCTGTCTTCCTCTAAATACTCTGGTCCCCTTTGTCTCTGCTTCCACCCTCTACTGCCGCTGCTTCTTTTCTCAGGAGGTATGTACTTACAGTTGTTGTAGTTTTAATAAATAGCCCCGTAGTTAGCTGTAAGAATGTAGAAATTGTAGAATAGTATCCTTTCAACTTTGACCACCGAAGGAAATCTTTCTGTCCCTCCTCTCGCTCATCGACATGACTGTGCTCTTGTGTTTCAGGGGGACGAGTGAAAACCTGGAAACGACGATGGTTCATTCTCACAGACAACTGCCTTTATTACTTTGAATACACCACAGTAAGTCTGAATGAAACTGTCCTAACAGGATGTTGCTGCTTTACGTGCATTGGCTTTTCTAAGTATATTTTAAAAAAGCAAAATAATTAGTGGCATTGTTTTGTTATCTTGCAATAAAATGTGCTGATGTTTAGGATTGCAAGGCCGCTGGGAAATTGTGATCGTCTGTTAAAGCTTATTTGAGGCCGAGGGGTAAATACTACACGGTATCTTTAAGGAAGTTACTGAACTCATAACTGTGTTAATCCCGAGAGGGCAAACTGGTTTTGTAGCCCAAACACAAAAGTAACAAAAGAGACGCAAGTCAGACTGGTCTGAGAGACAGCATATCACAAACGTACTGCTGTAACAATATCAACACAAACTCATATTCCAGGAGGATATCTTATTTAACTTTTTTTGGTTTACTCATTTATTAGATCTTAACTGTTTGATTACTTATTCATTGTACTTGTTTAGTTTTTTACTGATGCCTCTTGTTGTTGCACTTTATCCTTTGCTGCTGTAGTTCTGCAGATGTCCCTGCTGTGACTAATAGAGGATTATCTCTTTTTCTTTAAACAAAGGCACTTGAATGTTGCAATAACTCTTGCGGCTCTAATCTGCTGTGATTGCGTGTTTCACTAACAGGATAAGGAGCCGCGAGGTATCATTCCTTTGGAAAACCTCAGCATCCGGGAGGTAGAAGACCCAAGAAAACCTGTAAGTCTGCATTTTCTTTAAACCGCCATATGTAATTATCATAATTGTACCTTTTATGAATTTAGTGTGTGTGTGTGTGATTGTTCATCAAATTTCCCCTTCCTTCCTCCCAACAGAACTGTTTTGAGTTGTACATCCCAAACAACCGTGGTCAGCTGATTAAGGCGTGTAAGACGGAGGCCGATGGGAGAGTAGTGGAAGGAAACCACAATGTGTATCGTATCTCCGCCCCGACACCCGAGGAGAAGGATGAATGGATCCACAGCATCAAGTACGGAAATGCAAATGAAGGATAATGTCACAAGAAAAATGGGGGTAGTGGTAGACCAGTAAGACATTTTAGCCGAGGAAGAGGTCCCCTCTTGTTAATTTAAACATCCTAAATGCTGTCTGGTCTTTTCAACTGTATATTTTCGTGATCCACACAATTCAATAGTGTTTCTTTGTCACTTATACAGATCTGCTGTCAGTGTTGATCCCTTCTATGAAATGCTCGCTGCCAGGAAGAAACGTATATCTCTGAAGAAGAAGGAGGAACAACCCTAGAATATTCCCTTCATCCTCTCCCTGTCTTCCTTTGTCATTCTCATCCCTCCTTCCAACCCTGGACACAGGTTTTCATCCTTGCTCCTCACTACCCGTTCATCAGTTTTACTTACCCCTCTTTCCTCCGTCCCCAAGAATGCATCCTCTCCCCGATAGGAGGACTCCTTGCTGTCCTCTCGACTAGACTCTTGAAAGCCACACCCAGAGTGAAGCGTTGGCCCACTGTGGCCGCCTCTTGTAATCTTGTTTCTTACACTACCGCTGTTCTACACAGCCGGAGCGCCGTCTATCCCGTCTTCTCACCACATTCCTCTCTCGTTCAGCATTTAAGTAAACTGTGAAATGTGTCTTAGACCATATCCACACTGTGTGTGATTTCAAAAAAAGCATTCTCAATCCTGCTTACCCAACGTTGACAAATAAGCAAACGCTGGGGAAATGGAGGATTCATGATTTTCGGTCTCTGAATTTAATTATGAGAATCTTACTTTTTTCCTTCCTACTTCCTCGTTCACAGTTTCTCCGTAAACCACAAACAAATGCAGCTTGTGCATGCTTATTAATTTAATACTACTTGTTATGCACGACATACTTTGAGACTATCTGGAAACGACGTCTCTTTTTGACATCTCTCTGCATTAGTGTGAATATGGTCTTATTAAGGGGAGCAAGCAGCTTCGCTTCCTGTGAAGTCGTCTTTCACACGTGTCGACGCTGCCTGAATGAGAAATTGCCTTTTCTTGACGGTGCTTCCCCCCCCAGAAAGAAATGTGAACGCACTATTCAAACACTAACGAGATTTATTTTTATTCAATGTTGGTCAGAGAGGAATCCGTCAAAGCAGCTCCTGATGAGACGTGCCCATTGCTTCCTATAGTACTCCTGCTGGCTCTGACACAACGTGCTCCTGTCTTCACTTAGACACTGAAACCATTATGTGAGGAAAATGTCACTGTTCATCACTGTTGATCTTCAAATATGGTCGTTTCTCGAGGCAGAAAGGTTGCTTCACCTGCAGAGTTAACGGAGACAGCTGTTCCTCAACTTCCAGACAGCTGCTTGTTTCATTTTACTGAGACAATATATATTATGTCTTCTTCAGCATGTTTTTTTTTTTTTACATGTTTGAGCAATAGCAGAGTAAACTGTAGTTCCAGTCCGTAGGCTTGTTTACAAATCTTTCACACCACCCTTAGCGATCGCGTCCTCTCGTACGTAATGTTCTGAGCGCACCACGAATCATTTCCTTCTCGCCGACGAACATTGACATCTTTCTCACAATAACTCTGTCAGACATTCAACTGTTAGAGCTCGGCCTGTCCGCTAGAGTGAGATTTAAAGAAATCACAAAGGCAGCTCATTACGATGTATACTTTTTTTGTAAATAGTTAGCATATTTGTTTACGATACACATAGAAATGATTTAATTTATTCTTTATCTTTTGTTAAAATCTGATTTTTGTACGAGCTACTGTAGGACTGCATGTAGATAAATTGAGGTGTCGATCGTAGGTACCGACGCGTCGCTGATCATGCTAGTGCACTGATTTGAAAAGTGTTAGTGTTCCCTGTTGACACGGAAGAATTGCATTTGATATGGAGGTTGATTTATGCGTAGAGTAAATTGTTTAGAGTATTAGTTTCATTGGAAAATGAGAAGATATTTAGGCGATGTTTAGTAGTCTGAGTTATCTCTGCACCACCCTGTGGGTTTAAACCGGACTCTGTAAAGCACAAGCAGTAGTGAGTCTCACACTCTGTTAAACTATCATCCACTTTTACTTTCTGCCCAGTGTCCACTTGAAGTGTGACGAAGCTGTTCACAACTTTTGCGTCATACCACAGTGATAAGAGACAAGAAAAACAAGGAGCACTAACAAAGCCTTGATTCAATATATAATAGTGCAATTTCCAGATGTAATGAATCGGTAACAAGTCTAGATTTGTGTCCAGTGATAGCTTTGCTTGACATCCAGTTCATGAACTTATTACTAGTAGTTTGTTGAATTGGCATTTTAAATAGTAGTTGAAATACTTGTCTACTGCACTTTATCAATTTTTAGCATTTTGGAGAAAATGCTGTTACTTTGACTGACAATACTCCGTATCACCCTCTACTGGCGACGTCACACACTGCAATATGATGAAGGATGAACCATGAACTGTGTAGAAATACTGTAAAACGCCACCACCTGGTCAGGGCCAGCTTTAGCAGTTTCTTTTTAACAACATGTACCATATTTGTTCACCTGATAGAGATCATGTTGTTTAAAGTGGAATGAGGTATTTTCTCTCTGATCAGAACACGTAGAGCTGGTTTTAAAGACGCAGCAAGTGATTCATCTTTAGAATACAGATCAAGGATTGCCTTTTACTTTCCTACTTCATCAAACTGACAAAGGGCCTAACTTTAAACCTCCATGTGAGTGCATCCACACAAAGCATGGACTGTCTGTAGGCCTTCACCTTCTGGGTATTCTTGAAGTGCAAAGTTGCCAAAAAAAAAAAACAGTTGGGACAACAAATATTTCCATTCAAACTAAATATTGAACACTGAAATGATCAGATTGAAACTGGACCTCTTTTTCTGATTCCACCTTTTTCAGAAAGTGTTAATTTTGTATTTATTTATTTTTATTTACTGTGAGGTGAAGATGGATAGATCATCTGTAAATGTAGCAAACTGAAAACGATACATTGGTGCCAGTAAACTACTGTGTAACAATAAATGGTAAACAGAGGTGATGGGCTGCTGTATGTGTTTTAACTTTGGTGACATTCTAGCACACTAACGCACTAAACCAAGATGGTGGACATAGAAATAACGCTAACGTTATACCTGCCGAGCATCAGCATGTAAGCAATGTGAGCACGTTGGAACAGTTGACCTGTGTCAGGTTTGGGATTGACTTCCTCAAGTGATGACAAACAACTGTTTTTATACCTTTATTTACATTTTCACAACATAAAAAAAAAAAGTCACACACACAATTTGTGAAGTCAAAAATCTAACCTGGCCTAAATTCAGTGTTTTATATACAGTACATTAACAAATATACAGTCAAGGCCAGATCATGTAAGGAATTAAGAAGCCACAGTGACCTGATCACACAAAATACACAATTTCAAATGGATAAATCAAAAAATATTGGGAGAAAAAAAGGGATAAATGTCAGCGACGTGTTAAGTGAACAAGCTGATGCGTTGTAGAGTATATGAAAGGGTTTTGTTTAAAAAAACGAGGCTGTGAAACTTAGTTCAGTCTGACAAGCTTTGCAGTATTTCTCCCAAAATAAAACATCAATCTATCTATGACACATACATTATTTAAAATTGTGTAACACAAATCAATTCTACATCTTCTTTGGTAAATTAGCTGTATTTTCTGGTACACCTTTTTAAAAAAAAAAAAAAAAAAAAAGGGAGCATCCAGATTACAAGTTGATTTCTCAACACATTTCTATAACTATCATCCAAACTAACAGAACACGTGTAAGGTCTGCTAATTTCATCACAAACCCCACAGTAGTAAGTCTTATTAACAATATGACAATATGTCACATACAGCACTTGTCTGTTTAAAATAAAACTCTAGCTCATGATTACAGTAGAGCCCAAAGTCCACTAAGTCCCTACAAAGTCTCTGTCAACACTGATAAGACTTATTGTTACTTTTCTTTTTATTAAAGAAACTGTCTCTGGTTAAGTTTAGAGGAAGGCATTGAGTTGGTGCCGCTGAGTGATTATCCTAAAATATTCCTGAAAGCCAAAAGGGACTTTTGTTTTATTCTCACACATTTTGATCTACGGTAAATGTTCTCATGTTATGGGCTTTTAGTGACAGGGGTCAAATGGGTATTTGGCGACGCCTCCAAAAAGCTCCACCTCTGACTCGGACCAAGCGATGACGTCTCCTCTGAGGTGGCTGCCGCAGGAGGCCAGGCTGTAGATGTCGCTGGCAGTGAGGACATGTGACCACATGTGCACGTCCGACATCTCGCCCACAAATGACTGAGTGGCATCAAAACGGCCTCCCAGAATGTCCTGAAGGAGAAAGAGAGAGCATTCGCCATTAGCAGTAATCATTGCTTTCTAAAACAAGAGTTTAATGTCATGAAGAACCAGAACTGTAATTGTTTCAAGCTCAGAGCTCTTTGTTGGGCATTTATTTAATATTTAGCAAATACATTTCAAATTTTTCTGCATTCAATGGCTCCCTTCCTGCAAAGTGCATCTACAGAGAATAAATGTCTTTGTCTTTACCTGTTCCTGTCCCATGATGAAGACTCCTCCAGGTTTGATAGGGTGCCAGGGGGAAAGATTCAACCCGGACCCCCTCTGCACTCCGTCTTGGTAGGCCTCCCACTGTCCATCCCGTGTTGACCAAGTCACACACACGTGGTGCCACTTTCCATCCCCAAGGGACAGAGGGAGCGTCACAGCCTGGGGATGGTGAGACAATGATATGAACACATCCTGGGGTAATACAAGTAAGTCTAGAAGAAAGGAAACCACACTTAAGATGGTGTGAAGCTGCTTAGACAGCAGGTAAGTCTTTTAAGATATGTCTGTCAAGACATTAAATGTTTAGGATTATATGTGTGACAGTTATTGAGTGCTGCACTGTTTCTATATATCCTCCCTCACCTTGTCATCGATCAGCAGTTCCATGGGGTTGTTCCCCCACTCGATGAGCACCAGTTCATTGGCCTGTCCGGGTGCCGAGTAAGAGAAGGGCGTCCCCAGGCCGGGCCCCACGCCCGCCTTGATCCAAAGACACAAAGTCAGAGCGAAGATCTCTTGCATCAGCGTCCTCTTCACCCGCCCGTACATGTAGTTGGTTCTCATGGGGAAGCTGATCTGGAAGGCATCAGGACTCTTAAACTTTGTCCTGCTGGGTCCTGTTTTTGAAAAAGAAATAACATCGTACCGTGACAAAACAATCTCGCCAAAAGTCATGTCACGGTCCATTTAGAAACTGTCCTGGTCTGAAACCTGGTCTGAGTTTGCCCAGTCATCATGAAATTGTTTTGTAGATGTTCAAATTTTAGTTTCTAAGATCTTAAACTTCCATTTAGTAGCTGTTCTGGAGCTTTTGATCATAACTCATTTTGATTTGGTTTTGTTAACAGCCGTTTCCAAGGTCAAGAATGAATTTTAAAAGTCTACTTCAATCTTGGTTTTGATAAAAATCTTAGAAGATAATGACAGAAACACTTATTTTCAAATATTGACCATCCAAAATAAAGAACTATTTTGTAAAAATGGAGGGAAAGTTACTTAAAAATCTGTTTTATTTGTCGATAAATGTGCTAATGTAATATCCCAAAGAATCAGATATTACAAGTTTTGCAGCTAGTTTGTGTGTGTCTTCCACACACTGCAAGTTCTTTGGTAACATACGCAGCTGCAGAATACGCTACTAACACAACTTAGACCAAATGACGCTTCATTAGTTTAAAGTTGTCATAACTCATTGGCTGTTAGGAGTGAGTGCATGTTAAAAAGTTACCACCCTGGTTGTGTACCTGAGAGGTGCAGCTGGTTGAGCATCGCTTCCAGTTTATTTGAGTGGAAACCAGTCCGCGGCCCTGGTTCTCTGTATCCTGTGTGTGAAAGGTAACTGTGGCTATCTGCTTCATTGCTGGGGTGTTCATCATCATGGTGGCCGTCATCGTGGTCCGCGTCTGCTTCATGATGGTCATCACTGTGGCCGTCATCGGGATCGTCGGTGTGGTTCCTGTTGTCACTGTGATCGCCATCGTTGTGGTCGTCCTTGTGGTCATCTGGGTGTCCGTCATCGTCATCGTGATGGTCTCCGTCATCTCTGTGGCTGCTGTCTTCATCGTGGTGGTCCGGGCCGCTGAGGGAGGAGGTGCGATGGTGCAGCTGCTGCTCCAGAGCGCTGATCTTCCTCTGAAGCAGCTCCTTCAGAGAGCTGGAGTAGGTGATGGACGTGTTCCTCTTCTGCTGAGGAAGGTGAAGAACACACAGGTGCAGCATTGGTAACAATGAGTACTTCCTTCCCTGTGCTTCCTATTTACAACAGTGGGGACAGAGGCATCAGTGATGCTTTGACATAGACACAAACTCAAGGAATCATGTGTCATAGTCTGTCACCTGCAAGTCAAAGAGAGCACTTGTGTGTCTCTTCTTACTTCTTTGCCTTTACATTCCCGATTAATCTTTCAATGTCAAAAGCAACAGTCTGATATTAATTGTGTCTTCCTGTATCTACTTCTGCTTCTCTTCCTCTCAGGTAATCCCGGCTTTGTCATTGCGCATGCCCTGATTACCAGTCTGTCGAGGGAGATTACGATAATTACTGCGGATGTTAGACTCGTGCTGCCACCCCCCCATCTCCTCTACACACTCAACAGCTCCTGACATCAATCTGTGATCACGATTCAGGGAGAAGAGGGAGCAGAAAAAGGACAAAATAGATATATCAAGAGAGTAGAAACAGTGAGTAACTAAAGGGAAAACAGGACCACCTGAAATGAAATCTCCAGTCAATCCAATGCTTTAGTGAATTAAGCAAGAGTATCTTACATCAGTGACGTCCACCTCTGAGCCTGTAGTCGCTCTGAGGGGCCCACTGAGGTGAGTGGCTTTAATTAAGTAATTCATTGTACTTAGTGGGCATACTACTTTGGGACTTGATTATTCAGCAATCTGGTGACGGCAGCATTAATGTGTCCAAACAATGAAAAGACACATAAGGGCACGCTGCACATCACAAGCCTCCCTCTACTTCCTCTTTCCTATTCATCAACTGTATTATATTTTCTTTTAACCCCATACCTTTGCTTTCTTCCTTTAGTTTTGTTTGCCAGCACTAAGTTGAAAAAGTTCCCCCCCATCGTTGCTCACCTGCAGATTGTCCAGCCTCTCCTTCAGCGCCTGCAGCATCCTCTCCGTCTGCTCTGGTGATGATGTGATGTCCCCCGGTGTCACATGTTTATCCTTCCCCTGGCGGTTGATGCTGTGGCCCCCGTCGGCTCGTTGCCCCCCCGCAGAGGTGTAGTGCGGTGAGTCTGGTATGAGGTTTCCATGGTGACCCTGCTGGTTGCCATAGTGCCCGTTGTCATCGTACGTGTGATGGCCGGCCACCCCCGCGTGCTGGGGGTGTGAGGCTGTGCCGTGGAAGTCGTCGTCAGGCGCCGCGCCTCGTCCGAGGCCCTCGCACAGGACGAGCTTGGCCGTCAGCTCTCTAATGGTCTCTCTCTGGTCCAGGATGGTCTCTTTCTGCTGGACATTGCTCTCCCTGAGGTGGAGGATGGTGGCTTTGGCCTCCTCGCTCGCCCCCCACCAGCCAGCAGGAGGTGCACTTTGATGCCCTGGTCCACCAGGCCCTGCTGCCCCTACACCTGGACCCCCTGTAGGGAAGCAGGCAGGGTCCGCGTCCACAGGAATAGGGGTGCAAACAAAGCGTGGGTGGGCTCCATAGTCATAGTCAGACCCTGAGCTGGCAGTTGAAGGGCAAAGGAGAAGTGAAAGTAAAGAAAACCCAATGGGAACAAGGAACATGTGTGGAGACGGAGAGTTCCTCATAATCTCCATCCGCAGTTCAGCCGGTAAGTCTAAGGAGCTTGGCTTCACTTCAAAATGTGTGATGCCAATTAAAGTAAAGGTTGTGTTGACTTCTTTGATGTCGAAGAGGAGACATTAGGGAGCATGATCTCCATCGGCAGAGTTCACAGTTTTGTCTTTTATCTTCTTTATCTCTTTGTCTTATTTGCTTCCTCTCTCCCACCGTCACTGAACAATGGAATAAACCTGTAAAACAAAAAATCTGATTTTAGATTATGGTTTTCTAGCAGCATCAACATAGGAGGGACACAACAGCACAATCATGTGTCCTAAAGGCAGCGTTTTATGGAGACTTTTATTGAGTCAGCGATGTGCTTATTCAGCTCTATTCCCAATTATAATGCTGATGTTGTTTTGGTTTGCATTACATTTTCATTCATCTGATACTTTTGTCCCAGAGTCCTGTATTTGTATCTTCAAGTTAATTAACAGACATGTCTGTTGTTTGTTTGTGCTGTTCTAGTTATAGTCAATTTCCTCAAACAAAGAAAGAGACACTTTTAGACCAGGCTGGTGCATATGAACGGTCTTCTGTTCCCAGCAGGATGTGATGGTGGATGATCACCTCAGCGGGACGTCTCTGGCCCCAGTTAGCGGCAGTCTGTCTGACCAGTGACCTTACATGACACGGGCATGTGGCCAAACTACCAGAGGCTGTCCAGACAAGGATTAGTCCAAATCACAAGTGTGACATCCTGACTGGACCACACAATGTCACGAGACTTTTGTTGGTGGTGTGTACATACTTTGATGGTTTTGACTTCCTTAAAGCCCAAAAGGAAGGCTGCAGAGACCCATTCAATCGGTTCACAAATGGAATTTGGTGGTTATTTAAGTCTTTTACTTGGAGGATTGGATTAAAAGCAGTACATTGTTTAAAATCTAAATCCCATAATGATCCCTAAGCATCCATGTGTCCATGCGGTTCCACATTATATTCCCTATGTCTGCATCATTAAGCCTGGCTGACCCCTCTGAACACCGTAACATGTCCTTCATTATACAGGGTCGGCATTTTGAAATGGCACACATGTGACGTAGCAGCTAAACCTCACTGACCACCTGTTGCTCACAGTGACCAGCCTCCTCTGTGTGTGTGTGTGTGTGTGTGTGTGTGTGTGTGTGTGTGGGTGTGTGTTGAAAGTTCATACATGATTCACTGTACTTTATCAATAATGAAACGGAGTGGAAAAATACCTAGAGACATAGTCTGTTGTACGACAATGATCATTTCTGCCTGAATAAAAATCCAATAACAAAAGCCAATTTAAAAAATGTTATATTGAGCCTCAGAATTAATTTAGAAATAATTCCTTGTTTTGATTACTTGAGAATCATCAGTGATATACTGTACTTATCATTATAATAAAGAAACAGCCTTTGAACTTAAATGTATTCTGTCTCTGCAGTCCCTGTTGTGATGAACGGGGCTTACAGGAGAGACAGATGGTCGAGGTACAAAACCGTGTCACACCCAATCACCACAGTTTAGCCCTGAGTTTATCACCCACAAGTCACTCAATTAACCTAATTGCACACAGTTGTTGGCTACCTTAACCAGAGATGAGTGAGCTCGCGTGCTTCTGTTGGGGGGTGGGTGGGGGGAGTAATCCATGGTGAGCAGTGGGCTCGTGCAACATTCCTCCACCATATGGTCAAGGTGGATATTTAAGTTGTGCGATTAGTCCCAAATTAAAAACTGACAGCAGCAGTTAGACCTGTGATCAAAAAACTCTGACAAACAGAATAGAGAACTCTCTTTTTGTAAACAAAGTGATTATTTCTAGACAACGAATGGATGGCGTTAAAGCTATAAACGTCCCGGTGCATTACAAGATCAATGTCAACATCATTTTCTCTGGTGAGTGGTTCTCCCAAAATTAGTTGAGACACTTTTTTTTAGGTTTAAGAAAAGCCTTCCTCAGTGTAAATCACATCCTGTTAAATTCTCATTGCTGGTGCTTCATCCACTTCATAGTCTTTCTTGTGTTTTTACTTAAATCTGTGAGATGCCAAGACAACAGATTTGGAAGTTTACTGTCCATATAGAGCATCTTCTCATCACTGCTACATTATATTCTATTTTGTATGTTTTATTACATGTTGAATAATGAATTAATCTAGTTGGAACAATAAAGATAAGGCAAAATGGAGCATTAATTATCATGAAAAAAGCTTTAAATGCTATTTACTTCTATCTTAATTAACATTGTCACGTCGCCCATTATAGGATCTACATGATAGGATATATATGGGCAGCAGAGGTTTTTCTTAATATATTGCATTTCTGTTAAGAAACAGAGAGAAACTGTTGTCTCTTGCACCTGCGTTCTAGTTCATTCTCATGGCCTGCTACACTATTAGGACAGTGAGTAGAAATCTCTATTTCATGACAGATTTTTATCGCCCCTTAGTTGGAATCTAACAAACTCTGCAGCCGATCTCTTAAACATCCATTAAACAAAATGTGTTGAAGTGTAACTCTTCCATTTACCCTTCAGTTAACTTTCCTTGTCCTTAATCTTCATTGAAAACTAAAAGAATCCTATTTTGTAGAAAATCGAAAGTATATAAATGTACCTCTATTTTCCATCAGTGCTGGATAGAGATACATGAATTACCATGCAAGGATCCCTCGTTCTGTGAACCATTTCTTTCAGGAAAGTCTTTTGTTAAATGCAAATGTGTCGGACAGTCGCATCATTGGAGATTTCTCAACTGGATTGAGATAACTTCAGTTACATTTAGTCGCAGTTGCTTTTAGTAACCGACGTCAACAATCTCCAAACTCATGTTTCTTTCTTCCTAATCTAAGTTCTTTCATGTCATATTTGAATGACTGACTAATTACAAAGTGTTCATATTTCTTACTGAAAAAAGGTTTAAGTTTCTTTGCTTCTAAAGGATCAAAGTTAAACACTACAACTCTTAACTGTCCTCTGCTACACCTCGTCCAAATAATTGAGCTAATATAAGACAAGATTAACACACTGTTTCAGTTAAATCCACACGGTAAAAGCGTCCGTACCTGTGAGTCCCTGTGAGTCCCCTTTGAGTCCTTGTCCACTGGAGTGAGTTAGTCCACCTCACACACTGATCAGATTGAGAGAGATTTACTCCAGAGAAGAGCTCAACTCTTTCTATCCCTCCTTCGTTGTCTCTACCTCTCTTTTCTCTCCTCCTCCTCTCCTTCAGCTTTGTTGTGTTTTTCTTGGAAGACCCCTCCTCTTTTCCTCAGACTCTTTTGCCTCTTTAACATCCTACTCGCTGCTCCATCGTCTTCATTTTTATCCTGGAAATGTGCTTATATTTGTTATATATTGTCCTTCTCTGACAACCTACATGAACACTTTTTGTATTTTTATTTGACCTCTGATGTACAATTGTCCTCTCTAACAGGACACAATCATTGGCTCAGCTCCTCCAGCGAGACGTCACACAGCTCACCTAGATCTCAGCACGGGAGTAATTGGCCTGATTAATTACTCGTCTCTTCCAGTCTGACTGACAGCCAGAGAGGCAGCGGCAGGACAGCAGATGGCTGATTTAAGGTCAAAGAAAATCACTCAACACCAGCTAATGGAGCCAGCATGTTGATTACAGGACAGACAACAGGTTTTAGACACAATGGCATATATCGGGCCTAAAACCTTGTCAAGAACCTGAATAATTGCAAAGGTAATTGGTTCTGTGACTCTGTCTTTATGTGTAATTACATCTTAATTACTAAAGTTAAGTTTCTCAGAAGTGTCTGAA
>NW_022280043.1:4780384-4810238 GCF_004355925.1 Anarrhichthys ocellatus
TTTACCTACATCTTGTCATTTGTTATTTAAGTTTAATGTTGTAAATCAATGAGCATCATGACTTTTACATGGATTTCCCTCATCAGTGCCTGGAAGAGAGTTAGTTTTGCAAATTATTTGTACTTTCAGAACTGACATATTTTTCAGGTATGTTTTGGACTGGTTTTGACCTCGCAGAGAGCTTTATTTCTATGTGTGGTGATACTTTGACACCTGTCTTTGTCTTTTTGGACATGTGTGACAGGTGTGTATGAGTCATCTTTATTGTTTCATAAGTCAGTATGAGTTGAGTTCTCCTGTCTGTCAATCTCCTTATCACGTGTGAATTAGGCCCAGAGAGGAAGCAAGCCGACACAAACGGCTTTACGGCTCAGGTCCAAGGACGGCAGACTACAGACATTCCAATGTGTTCGCCTCGACACCGAGGTGACCCAGAACCCAAAAGATCATCTGCTGTGGCTGGCAGACTGGAGGCTACTCTGATGACGGAAAGAGATGAGGTCTCGTCTGTTGAATTGACAGAAGGTCCTGGACGCCCTGCTACTGAGTAAAGACACTTTGATCTGTTTTTTTGGTGTAGGTTTGACTTGTTCTGGTTGTGTCCATTCATACAAAATATCTTAGTGCAGGTTGTCTTGAGAGACCCTGACCTGCGGTGATGAGGTGAGGTTTGGACAGTGAAGACTGTAAAGTAACACCTGAGTAGAACATAGCTGTGCTCAATGTTTCATTATTGGTTTTATTTAACAGTGATGGAAATTGTCAACATTGTGAATTACATGCGTTTATAAAGGTGTATTTTTGTTTCTACCGGCCTGTTTTGGTCTTAAAGATACAGATTTAATGTCTACAGTCTTCACGTGTTGCACCACTGTAGCTGTTGGTCTGATGCAGGGGAGGTGCTGCAGGAAATGATGTCACACTATCGCCACCACCTGGTGAAAACCTGCAACTGCAACAAAAGAAAGCTTCAGTGAGACACCTAAATACACCACAAGTGATGTCCACCACTCTAGCTTTATGGGCTCTATGTACATATCCACATAATGTGCAAGACACTGTACTTGAGACCGATGCACCACATTTTAGATGGAAATACTTACATCCACTATAATTATCTGACAGTTATAGTACATGCATTCTATATACTGTTGGGTAATTGAATTTACTGGAAAACTATTTGTCATATTTTATATCACAACCGTATCAATCTGAATCTGCAACTGTCAAATAAATATAGTACAATGAAAAGTACAATATTCAATCGGAAATGTAGTTGAGTAAAAGTACAAAGTAGCATAAAATACAAGTACAGGGCTACTATTGAGAACACTGACGTCATGACCTCTATATCAATTCAGTTAACTGGAGGGGATTTAAATTCTGAAATTAAACACATGGTGCTTATATTATAAACTGATTCCAGTGTTTTAGACTATGTGTGATTAAATTAGACTACTTTAAGACCAACAAAATGATAAGTAAATACATAGTTTTAGCATTTCCAGCCTGTGAGAGTGACCTCAGTAGCTCAGAGTTACAGCTCTGGTAAAGTTGAGTACTTGAGTAAATATACTTTCCAACACTGTGTGAAAAACTATCATCTACAAGCAGGGTGGAGGAAGTGTTCAGATATTTTACAGACGAAAAAGTAATAGTGCATTGTACAAATACCCTGTAGTAAAATGAAATTCTAATTTAAGTAAAAGTACACAAGTATTAGTAGTGTCACAGTGGTAAGTACCGAAAGTAAAATAGTTCACTGTGCAGAATGGCCCACTTTATTCATACATTAGCCTTTAATCTTCTTAGCATTTTATTGCAGTAAATGAAGGGCCACGCAGGGCCTCTTCCTCCTCCTCCTCCTCCTCCTCCTACTTGTGTCCCCCCTTTGAGAATGGGGAGCAGGAATATGTGAAGGCCCGGGTGTATGTAGGCCAGCGATAGGCCTGCATGTGCTGCTCTGTCTTTGGCTTAAAACGTTCAAGTCATTATTCTCCTGCTCCTATTCAGACGAGGTCCCGTTGGCTCATTGTTATTCTGCCCGAGTGACAGAGAGAGAGGGAGACACAGAATGGGAGGCTGACTGTGGTTTCCAACTGCACGGAGCTGGTTGTACTGGGCGGGGGTTTTTGTCGGTGTTTTTTTTTTTTCCTGGCCGGTTTGTGCGGGCGTGGAGGCATGTTTGTAATCTGCTCAGTAATGAGGAGAGGTACTGAACGGCACCAAATATCTGACCCCGATTCCTGAGAGTAGAGCGGCAGAGAGAGGAGGGAAAGGAGAGAGAGGGCCATGTGAAAAAGGGGTGGAGGGGAGATTTAGTGCTCTGCTGGATGAAACAACCCCCCACCAACTAACCGAGAGGGAAAGTAGCCTAATGGGAAGAAAAGAGGGGGTGTTGTACTGTTCATTTAGCACTCAAAGACGCGCAGGAAGCCTTTATCGTTTCCCACAATGAGATCAGAAAAGGTATGTAACTTTTTTTTTTTTTTTTTTTTTTC
This sequence comes from Anarrhichthys ocellatus, assembly GCF_004355925.1. Lineage (NCBI taxonomy): Eukaryota > Metazoa > Chordata > Actinopteri > Perciformes > Anarhichadidae > Anarrhichthys > Anarrhichthys ocellatus. The sequence goes on from NW_022280043.1 coordinate 4,782,886, forward strand.
AAAGTAGCTGAATTATGTGTTACTGTTTTACAAATGGAAGTGGAGCTGATAGATCAACAGGTAGCTGTTACTGCGCTGCACCGTGTGAACAAATGACAGGGTGCTTAGGAAAAAGCGTAAAGTAAATACTCAGGAAAAACATCCACTGTGTAATTACCCAACTTATTTATTCATGTTCATATGCGCAGGCACGCAGGTTTAGCATGTTGTGTTTTTTGGGGGGGGTTATATTGCATTTGTCTCAGTATTTCCAAAGACGTTGATGTACTTGTTGAAATAAGATGAGATGGTGCAGAAGAAAAGGCTCACTGAGTGCTGGAGTACTGTTTTAGCTGCAATGTTGCACCATTCATTCTCTAGAGAAAGGCAGGAAGTAGATGCATGAATATCTGGCATCATTTAAACATGAAACAAAACAAGATGCCTTCAAAACCACCAAAATGCGCTGTTGCTTTGAATTCTTGCATGAATCATTTAAATACAATTGTCTTTTTGGTTCAGCAATGTCAAAAAATATAAAAAGAGTCGCCATCATTTGCTCAACAATCAATTCTTTTTTTCTGAGCATTGTTCTAAAACCCAAAGCTGTTCAGCTGACCATCATGTTCTACAGAGTGAATCCTCTTCTTGAAAAGTGACTCAAACAAGTAATCAATTATCAAAATGGTTGGAGATCATAATTCTTTCGTTGCAGACTCACGTGAGATTAATGGTTAATTCATGTTTTTTAAATGCAATGTTTGCTTCCAAACCATTTGAAGAAATTTAAAGAGGCCAAACCGCATGAATGCATCTTCTGTATCGGTTTCCCAACCACCTGCAGACTGTTCCTGTTGCATCCTGAAACAAGCAACACTTGTCTTAGAATTAAACCACATTAAGATAGAATATACACGCACGCAAATGATCTTTTATTTCTCTTCAGTATTTTATTTAATAATTTGAATTAATGTGCAAAGCTTTAAAAGTCCTTCAAACTAAACAAAGTTTGGACAAAGCTCCCACTTTTCTGTCTTTTCCTGCAGTTAATGCAGCTCCTCTGACATATTACAGAATACACCAGGGTGGCCTTAATGAGCAAGAGACTGGAAATGTTTTCTTTGTGTCATATACTATTAGTTGATCTGGGTCAACGTTTTCTCTGTAATCTCGCTGTAACAAAGGAGGACTGCACAGGGAAAACCGAATGAGCATTTTGCCATAAAATCCAGACTTGCAATCCTTCGACCCAGCAGCAGTCCCCTCCCCTTGATCGTCCTCTCGGCCGAGGAAACATTGTTGTCGCGTGTTTATTCAGTGCTCTGACACCTGTGACTCGGACTGGAGGAGCCCATTGTTCTTATCTGAAATGGTATAACTCGTCTGGCACACAAATCTTGGAGAAATATTTAGGTTGCCGTAATGTTGCGAAGCGATAATGGAGAAACTGGCAGCTGAGACACAGAGGAGATCCATGTGAAAATAACACTGCTGACCTCAGACAAAACACAAGACGGTCTGACATCCTCTTCACTTATTGTGATGGGTCGATGGCCTTAAAAAACCCTCTGGCTGGTTCAAATCTCAGCCATACAGTCATTTATAGAGATAACAATGGCGCTGTAGAGATTATTGTGTTGGGAATATGAGGATTTCAGATTTTTGTAGTTGCTTCTTAAGAGCAAAGGAGTTCTTCTACTTGAAACCTCCCAATGATTTTATTATACGGTTGTTTCAGGAGGTCCTCTTTACACGTGGCACAATAACAAAAATTGACACTTGCTGTGAAATATAAAATAACACAAATAAGTGCATTGATAGCATCTTTCCTCTATTGACATGAAGGTAGATATACTCATCAAGTTTTGGGGTAAATGTTATGGGTCATTGTTTGAGATCATCACTCACTGTATCGTTTCTTTGTGTTTCCTCCTTTAGGGGGTAGCTGTCTTCTGTAAAGCTTAAGGCCCTGAACAACAGAAACAAACAATACAAAATCACATTGTGGCAGCATATAACTGAGAGAAGAAACATGTCTCGAACAGAAGAGGTCAACAAGATGACAGAAAATGTCTATAAGGTATGTCTCCTCTGTCTATTTCTCTTTCTTATCTGCACCAACATTGAACCTAATCAAGTGTAGAGAATTGGTTTAAAATATGAAAAAGCTCCTCAAATTTGCTTGTCAAAATTGAACTATCCTTGTTATTTATGTATCATTGTCAACAGGGGATTCTGGACCAGTTCAACCCCAGTCTGAAGAACTTTGTGACCATGGGGAAACACTATGAGAAAGCCCTGACAGGTTAGTCAAACACGGGATAATTCAGGAGCCACTGGCCTTTGATTTGTCTGAATCACTGAACAGGATATCTTTCAGTTTTCCCCAATATGTACTCTCTTCTTCAGGAGTAACTGTGGCGGCCAAAGGGTACTTTGATGCTCTGGTGAAACTTGGAGAGCTGGCGAGCGACAGCCAAGGCTCCAAAGAGCTGGGTGAGTGGGCGGCTGGTAGAGAAGGACCGGGTTGAGGAGCAAATATCAATAAGTTTGTGATGGACCTAATAAAGTTAAGAGAGTGGATGTGACAGCTGGAGAGAAGTTGAAAATAGTCTGTGTTGGTGAGGGAGGAGATGAAGACAAGAGGGAGTGAGGAAATGTAGAGAGAGGGGGAGAGAACAGAGGGAAAGGGAGAGAGTAGGGTCATTGTTGGGAGATTAACAACACCACATGATCTCATTGTAATGCTGAAAACAGCGGGGGAGGCAGGCAGGAGAGTCGGAGGGCGAGATGCCAGCCACCACATACTACAGAGCTGTGTGATTGAGGGACGGACACACAGCCGACCGCCACTTTGTAAATGAGAAACTGTGTTAAAACAGCAAGTTTTATGACATTTCTACTGATGTGTTGTCCTGCATCTCTGTAGATGTTGACACTGTTGTGAACAGCCATCATTAGAGCACAGATTTAAAGCTTTCTGCACAGGTTAACTAATAAACGCAGATTATCTCAATCATGTGTATAATACTGATTGCCTTCACTGGCCTGTGTTTTACTGCTGCTCACAGGAGACACACTGTTTCAGATGGCCGAGGTCCACAGACAGATTCAGGTGCAGCTGGAAGACGTGGTAAGACTGTGTGCTCAAATAATTTCATGTTATCGGCAAACTATTATTCTAGCAAACATTTTGAAATATATATTGTGACCAGAAGGAGTACCATTGTTAGTTTATCAAGAAAGTTAGTATATTTATTTTTGTATTAATTGTGATAAGGCCTTTTAGTGGACGTCACAGCGTCAGTCTCCTCTAAAACTCTGCATATGGATCTTTCATCAACAGTTAAAGCTGTTTCACTCTGAGCTGCTCGCCCAGTTGGAGCAGAAGCTGGAACTGGATATTAAATACCTCACAGTAAGTTAAAACATCCATTCACTTTTGATATATGAAATGTTTCGTTTCATTTATTTTGCTGGAAGGCAAAGGCAGTGGGAGGCAAGTTTATTTGTGTAGCTAACTTTAAATTAATAATGAAAATTATTGAATAAATGATGTGACAATACCGAAGGATAATTGTGTTAAATGTAGCTGATTAATGGTTAAGAAAAAAAAATGTCACCTTAATAAATAAAAGTGGACTCCACCACACATAAATCTTAAATATTCGCTCTTTCATTCAACACTTATTGAATAAATATTCTGATTTGTTTCCTCTTCCCTCTCAGGCCACTCTCAAGAAGTATCAGAGTGAGCGGAGGTCTAAATCTGAGTCTATCGAGCGCTGCCAGTCTCAGCTGAAGAAACTCCGCAGGAAGAGCCAGGGCAGTCGCCACCCGAACAAATATGGAGACAGAGAGATGCAGGTAAGTGAAGCCCAGAGCTCCACATGGGTGGTGGAAAGAAATACATATTTAATACACCGATTTTTAAGTAAAATGCACAACTCAGAAACACTCAGCATAACAGCAGATTAAAAAAGGTGTGTGAGCATTTGTGTAAGAAATAGGCCAGTGTGAATAAGATTAAAGAACAATCTGCCTCAGCTGATTCCTCAGAGCCACTTAGTGCTCAAGCCATTACTGGAGGAATATGAATGATATAACAGGGTGAAAGGGTTTAGCCACTTGGAGGGTCATGTCGGATCAAAAATGTCACCGGGGCAAAAGTATAGAGATTTATGATTTGGATTTGGTTATCGTTGTGCAACAGGCAGGATATGACCTCACTTATTCCTCCCTCCGTACAATGTGCATTAAAGGTCACTCCGCCTCTGAGTGCTACATGTGTGCATGTGATTGTGAATACAGGACTGTACGTGCATGTTGAAGGATGTTCAGGTTTGCAGTTAAATCTCTCTGGCGTTTCCTTCAGTTTGTGGAGTTGATGAGTCGTCGCCAAGGCGAGCTGGACGCACTGGTGGCCTCGGGTTACAAGTCTGCGCTCACAGAGGAAAGGAGACGATATTGCTTCCTGGTGGACAGACAGTGTTGTGTCACCAAACTGCTCATCAACTACCACTCCAAGGTGATCTGTTCACATTTACTTATTCATTCATCAGGTAACGTTCTGAAATCCAGATGTATTAATCCAGAGCTGAAACTAGTCCCCAACTACTATTAAAGTATTCTCCTTTAACATTATTCTCCTTCTGAATATTATCCAGGTGAGAGAGCTTCTGTCTCAGAAACTCTCCTGTTGGCAGCAGTCATGTTCTCAGCCCACGAAACTCCCAGAGCGCGCTCTGAATCTGCTGCGTCACACTGCGCCTCAAGGCTCAGGGGCTGCTGGGATAGCCGAGGTCCTCCGCCACACAAAGATCGGCTCCGCTCAGCCAGAACAGGTCAGATATTTTTTATTTATACCGTGTCAGATGTCTGATGTGTTCTTTGGACTTAGTATTAATCTCAGCATCGTGTGTGGTTCCCACAGAAGGATTACATGGTGGGTTGATGGCTTGAAACCCACAAAACCATCTCGAGAGTTGGGACAAAGTCATTGTTTTCCAAGTTACACGTAACTCACAAGCCTTGCTAGGAAGTTCTGAGTCAAGTCACAAATTAATTCCTATATTAGTCATTATAGAATTAAGAACAGTAACCCATCAATGACAGATATGTAGCTAAGATATTGCTGATTCTTAATTGATTCTAAAATAAAACATTTAGGCTTCTAAAATCTTGGATGCATAGTCTGTAAGTCCAAGAGAAGTCAAACTGGAAGTCACAAAGTCCTTTTTGATTTTGCCCAGACAAATCTAAAGTCACCAGATTTGTAAGTCTGACTCAAATCTAAGTCAGGTGACTCGAGTCCACACTTTTGGTACCTGGAAACTTATTTTACATTCACAATATTAGATTTTTAACAGTGGCTTCTAGTTTCTGGTAGTTAACAATATCTGTCCTTGATTTTTCAGAGGCTCTCTGTTCAAGAAGTCCCTCCTCTGTTGAATGGAGACTCCAGTCGCCCCCAGCAGCGCTCACTCCCCTCCTCCTCCCATAGTGAAGCCTGTCCTCCACAGGGCTCCCCCCAGACTTTCTGCTCTCTCTCCACTGGAGGAGCTGCTGGAGGTTCATCACGAGGAGCGTCTCCTCAGCACACCAGCACACCTCTCAGTGCATCAGCCAGCCCTCTCCCCGACAGCAGTGCCAGTGGCAGCGTCAGCCCGGCTGCGTCCACCCCCACCACGTCCGGCGGCTCGGCCCAGCAAAGCTCTCTCCTCCTGGCCACCAACACCAACCTCTCCAACCTCTCCCCGAGCCTCATCCCCTCCACGGTGATGTCGCTCAGCCAGATCTCCTCGGCCGGCATCTCTCTGCGCGGCATGACCCTCCCCATCACCCACAGCGCTCCTCACAGTCCACCGCTGCCCCACAGTGCTCCTCTCTCCAGGGCCATGACTCCTGTGCAGCTATTGCACCAACAGGTGGGACCAGGGGGAAGCAATGCTTCATCACCGTCACATAATCCCTGGCTGCTGAAGACCGCTGACATGTGTGCAACAGCTACACTTCCATTGCCGAAGAGACCTGTCAGTGAAATGAGGCTGGGCGGCTTTCAGGGTAAGATGTGACGAGTCTCTTCTGTATGCTTGAGTGTCTCCAGCCTGTTGATTTGGTGACATCTGTGGTGCGGGGCAAACACTCATGGAGCAGCTACTTTGATAGAAATACAACAGAAGAGCAACTGGTGTGACAGCGCAGCCAAACAAACTCGCATTGTTTTTTATAAGGAATTATTTAATTTCAACAACCTTTTTACGTCATTACTCCCAGAAATGTTTACAAGTGATCCGCTGACAAAAATACTTTTAATGTGAAGCAGCAGCATAAGTCAATGTTGTGTTTTCATTAGCAGTAACTTAATACACTTCTGACACAGCTGTGGGAGATTGAAAACTAAATAGTCAAACTGTTATCAGTGAGATAAAGAGATTGTCAGCCATGTGTTGGTGGACAATTTGTCTTAAGTATTATAACTTTTAATCGTCTTTCTTCTCTCCCAAGGCTCCAGTCTCCCCAGGATGCTGCCTTTATCTGGACCTTCCAGTGTGGAAGCCATGTTCGCTCACACTCCCGGAGCATTGGAGGGCGGCGGCTTAGGGGGCGGGGCTTGCTTACTGCACTTCCTGCCTGGTGACAACATCACCCTGCTCATCTCTGAGCCCAGAGACGGGTGGCACTACGGTCAAAATGAACGAACTGGACGGTATGTTTTACAAACCTCACATTGATGTAGAAAACCACAGAATGATCGGCCGTATAACTTGAAAGGGCCTTGTAATGTTTTGCACTGTGATGCACAACATTAGAAGACTCTGAAATGTCTCATGCCATAAGACAAGGCTGTGTGTTCAGGCGTCACCATAGCCGAAATAAATCAAGGACACCACTTCCCCTTAACCTTGTGTTTCTTTCAAGTTTAAGTAGAACTACTTTTTCTTTCTTGATTCAGACAACTTCTCACATTGCATGTTGTGTGCAAGCGTCTCTCTATCACCAGGTTAACAAATATATTCATATAGGATAATAGAGAGTTTTCTTCATCACACACACCCCTGACTTGCTGATTTATACTCTTGTTATGTTATTCATCAAATGTTCCCTCACAGGAAAGGCTGGTTCCCTTTCTCCTACACTCAGTCACAGCACAGTAAGATGGATCACCTCGAGAGGTAAGTCAAAGAAGCACAGACACTCAAATCTGGGGGTTTAGAGATTGTCGATGAACTTTGACACTGTTGGTGACAGAACTTCTTCCTTCTCTTCCCTTCAGTTGTTTTACAACTCATTTGATCAGCAATCGGCAAAAAGTAGGAAGTTATAACATTGCTTTATTCACAGAAAACCTTAATGGGGTCATTTTCATGTGGACAATAATATGACACCCTTACCAATTCCATCTGTATTCTCAATAAATCAAAACATCCTCAGCCGGACACACCAGAAAGTGCAGAGGAGCTCATAAACTGCAGAATGACACTTACCGTTTGCCCTCTCGGTCTTTCCACCGCCCTTTCCCTCGTACAGTCACTTCCAACACCAACAGCTTTGTTGATGAATTAACACAAAACCAACAGATCTCAACTCATGTTTCCTTTTGTCTTTTTCCTTGTATATTCTTTCCTCTTCCTTCCCTCCAGCTCTCTCTTCTTGTCTAAGGCTAACAGCACCAGTACGGGCCAACTTGACAAGCTGGTGTCTGCAGGTCTCCCGGCCCTCACCCCCGAATCAGAGGAGGAGCACTCCCTTCCTCCACAGAGGGTCAGCACTTTCCGCCCGCGCCCATACAGCATGGCCGACAGCAACAAGGTCAGAAACATGAAACCTTTGGGAGGAGGTCAAAGGTCAATGTGTTCTCCAAACTGAGCCTCGCTGTTAATGGAGGAGATACAGACGCTTCATAATAATGGAGATTTAGTCAAAATATCCTTTTAATATTATCTCTTCTTCACATTTCAGATCACCGCAGAATTGGTCTCTCCACCACCCTCTCCAACCAGGTAACTTTTAGCAATTCAAAGGTGCTTTGTTTGTCATTAAAGGGACATTCCACCAGCTTTATATGTCACAATTTCAAACTGAAGGCAGGGTTACAAACTAGGAGCTTTGAGTTTGAAACTACCAGGCAAGGAGGGTCTAACATAAGAAGCTATGGGCTCGAATATGTCATCATGGGACGAGTAGAATCCAGTGTTTTTGGCATTCAATTTAGTTTTTTAGCTAAGCTAACAGCATGGCTCTGGGCATGACAGTGTCAGGTCTGTTGCTTTGGTGGAAAATTAAATATCTCAACAACTCTTGGATGAGTTGCCATGTAATGTTGTATAGACATTCATGGTGCCGAGAGGATGAATCCTAATGACTTTGGTGATGACTTGACTTTTCATCCAGCGCGACCATGAGGTTGCCTTGTTCGGTTATTAAGGAAATTTGATACAAGTATTCAAAGTCCCCATAAGATGAATTGCATTAAATAATAGCTCAATAGAAGATATTAACATGTGAACTCCTTAAACTAAGATGGTGAACACGCTTAACATTATACCTGCTAAACATCAGCATGTTAGCATTGTCATTGTGAGCAGTACTTCTACTCTTGTTTCTTTTTGCTTGTTTCTTGCACTTCCTACTGTTTAATGTACAATACTTATTTGCAGAAGCTCCCCTTTAATCACCAGTTTATATAGTGTGCAACTTTCATACCTTTCATTTTTCTTCTTTCCTCCTTTCAGGGCCAATCCATTTGCCCACGTCCGACTCAGAAGAACTGTCACCAACGATCGCTCAGCTCCCATCATTGAGTAAGAGATTTATTCCCACAGCAGCAACCTTGTTCTCTGTGGTTTGTCAGTCCATCAAACCTCAGGTTGAGGTCTGGACACAGCTCAATGGTTGATGTTGATTCTTTATTTTGGATGTTCTTTTTCGCAAATGAATTAGATACAGATTGTGTTTCTTGTGCAGGAATAGAACATCTTTAAATCAAAGTATAAATGTATCAAAGTATATCGCGTGTAAAGGCTGACCTGTTATAAATATGATTACAATCCATTCAATTTTAAGGTAGTCTATAGGAAAAAAACTAGAAACAAGACTACTTTAATTTCTTAAAATTCTGTGTGAGTGAAACACTGACATTGAAATAAAGTCTAGGTTAGTTTTAATGAAACAGAAGTAAGGTGTTTAACTGTACTTAGTTTAGTGATTGAGAGCGACATACTGTATTGTCCAGAATAACTAACATTTTTAGGTTTTTCCCGGCCAATGAAAGATGCCGCTTATATCTCTTACTGTTTTACAGTGATTTTTTTTTCTCAACATAACCTTGCTGTAGTTAATTCTTGTGCCATTTTCAAAAAAGTTTCCTTTGTTGGGCTGATCTAGGGACTGGCTCCTATAGCAGGTTGTGAACTTTTACTTTCACTGTAGTGAAGTGTTATGGAAAGAGGACAGGCTCCTACTCTAAAAGTGCTATTACAGTATTATATTTTTCAGAAAAGATGCCAGATTGTTTCTTGGTTTCAGTGAAGGTGAACTTTTAAATGTATTCAGAGTGTCTTTTATATTTTCAAACGTGGTTGTTTGGTTGAGAGAGACTTGGCATAATTTAATGAAATTGGCACAGTGAGTTATTTTTGTTTAATTTTAACCTTAAATTACTGAACATGGGCAACGCTTTTTAAGTGTTCAAGTCCCTGTCTGTTAGATCTTATGATTATACTAGTTAACATTATGCATTCTGCTGCTGTAAAGTTAAATATTAGTGTTTGGTTGATGTAGATTTTTGGATCAGCTTAATTCTTTACCTGGACTCAAAATCGTGAAAACAAACTCTACCTTAAATTTGATTATTCAATGAGAAGTGTTGGCTTTCGAGTGGAATACTTATTTAATACAGGGAGAGAACTACAAAACACAGAAACAGAAAAGCTTATGAGCTTCACAGACACAAACTGTGAGAGTTAATAGTTGAACGTTTGGACAGTGTTATTACCGAAAGTGTTTTTTTTTTAGAAAGTAGCATGTTGTGGAGGGTTGAAAGTGTTAAGAATGAGAGATTTGGGTGCTTAGTCTTTGGATTTGATGTCTTCTTGATTCCTATTCAGTCCTAAATCTAAAGCTAGACAACATCCAGACTAGTTCATTATAGTTGTACGTTTACCAACCAGACTGAGCAGAATCTTCAAGAGAGATCTGAAAGCCGAGACAGGCGATAGGATTAAGTTTCAAAGGGGAAATGTATCTATGAAAGTGGTGAAGAAAGTATATGGGAAGTTGACCAACGTCCTGAGCAAGTGTTTATGGTAAACTAGAGATATCCAAAGTAATATTCTGTAGCTCTGTAGTAGCGCCCTAGAATACTGTGGTTTTAAGATGAAAACTTTGTATTTGTACAAACTGAAATGCTTAATGTTCCTGTTGTAACTACCTTAAGTTTCTGTGACCTTTTACCACCTTGAATATTCAAGATAACGCCAACAACATTTGAAGTAATTCCTCTCTAACAGCAAATATCTTACTTTAAGTGTATGGCATCATTAATAAAGGTGACCGTAGAATGATAGAGCTAATGCTTTTTTATGCATGTAAATAGGGCTTAAAACGTGTGTGATTGTATGACTTTTATTTGACTTCTTTATACAATGATATTTTACTTTGGTAGAACATTTTGACTTTGTAAAAGCTGCATGCGCCGTAAACCCGCCTGCGCATGTCAGTTTTAGCAATCAAACTTTTGTTTCCGACTCTGAACAGGAAATGACACAGTGATAATACAGAATAAGATATTATTCACCTATATTGGTCTGAATGTGTTTTAAACTTAGAATACTGTTTAGAATATACTTACATTTAGTAGTAGTCACAGTGACTGGTTGTAGTGTATCAGTGAGTCATAAAATAGAATGAAACATGAGCGGAGTTTGGAGCAAGTGATACAGTGGCATTTATATTAAAATATGCAATTCTGCCCTGAGAAAATGAAAAATTGTTTAGAAATTGATACAGAGAAATATAGTGTACGTACAACATATCAATATATCCGAAGTATGTAATATGCTGTAGGAAATACATTGGTTTATTAAAAAATATAACTGCTGAATATGTAACAACAGGAAATGTATACAGAAATGATGTGTGTAGATGTCTAAAAGATACCTGGAATCTGTGCATTGTCAACTGCAGATGGAGGAACCTTATGCAAAAAGATGTTACTAAAAACAGGAACTTATGCAAAGTCCAAAACTCTTCTTCCAAAGTGAAATATTGTTTTAATATTGCACACCCATTTTACACAGTTCCTAGGTTCTGTGAAAAATATGAAGCAACGTAGACAGACCTGTCAGTCTGTTCTCTGAATTGCATCAACATCAAATCCTGGTGACTGCAGAAGATATTATGATGAAGAATATTGCTGAGGAAGACGTTCTTTATCTAAAACACTGAATATTGAAGTTTTGTGAAATAAAAGTTCTATGAAGGAAATTGTTTTTGCTCTGCATGTATATTTTTGAGTCTGTCTGTGGGGGTGGAGGACACAGAACATGTACAAACAGATGATTTTTAAAGGCTTTAAGCTCCACATTTTGTCCCACTTCCTTTCTTACTCATGCAAGTAGAATAATGCTGGTATGAAACAAGGAGTTCATATTTAAACAGTGTTAATCTGATTTCAGCTTTGTCAATTTAAGCCTCTTTTAAAGGATTGTGTTGAAGCTTAGTTTCAAAACTCTCACGATCTGCTGTAGAAAATAAAACGGAAATCTCAACACCGGGTAAGGTTTTGTGATGAAAAAAATTTGTTTATTTTGACATTTGTTGGTGTTAAGAGATTTTGGTTATAATAAAGAGCTAAATCAAAAAGACTAAAGCCTTGTTCAACTCAGACAAACAGACCAACAAAACATTTTCTGAAATGTTCATGATGTAATGTACCACAACATGCAACATGTATCCAAACCAAAAAGTGTGGAACAAACGTAGAAGTAAATGAATCTCTATTGTGAGACATTGGTAGGTGGAGCAGCTTTGCATACACATATGAACAGCACAGGTGTTGATCGTGCAAATATGAAGTTAAAAGTTTTTAAGCCAATCCAAGTTTTTTCCTTTTGGTTCACCCGGATGAGCAGGGACATCAGGCATGTTTCCATCATCTCGCACAGGGACTGCATTAAGAAAGAAAGGAGGAGGAGCTTTAATAATTGATTAGACGGGTGTAGAAGTGGTTGAAATACCCAGAGCTGTGTCAGAGGCATCAGCATTGTGTGGCATCGTTTACCTGGGTAGTTGTACGGTGTAGACGAGTTGATCATTGCTGTATATTTTGTGATGGGGCTGATTAATGGAAGAGCCAGACCTGAGGACACACAATTTCGAGATTAGATCTGATAACCAAATCATCTTGAAATAAGAATTTTGACAAATGGAGAAACAATAAATAGTGTTTTCAAAAGGATGTCTTGTTGTTTTACTCTTTTAATGTAACACACACATGTTACATCATAAACGGAATGGCACTGAACTGAGTTACAGTAAATACATGCCACTGGAATCTCACGGGTCCATCTTATGTGATACTTCTGATTCCCTTCCATATCAAATGTTGCTTTAGTATCATGGCCATTATTAAGCACAGTGTTGTGCAGGAGGCTGATTACTGACCCATCAGTCCGATAGCACAGGCTGTCAGGATAACAGGCTCCTTATTCCACGCATTCTTCAGGAACGCTGCTATTCCTGCAGAAACACAAACAGGACAGGTTCAAATCCTCCACAGCTGACCGTTGAACACAGTTAGCTGACGTTAGCCACGGTTAGCATCGCATCCAAGGTCACGTTTTTCCTTTAATTTCGAGTGGATATCAATGTGTTAAAGTAACTCTGAGACCTAAATAGCGTAGTTTCAAATGTTTAAGTATGTATTCATGCTATCTCGAGGTCGTAATACAGCTAATTACACCGGCTGTTTGTCCAAAAGATGAATATATATAGAAACATACCCGCCATATTGTCTTATGTAGTTTCAATCCCGCGGGTGTTCATGGGAAATGTAGTAACTACTATGTGACGTATAATTGTTGCGTCCGTCGCAAAAAAGAAAAACATTAGTTAGTCGACGAGACTGGCAGAGAAGCTGCACTTGTTTTGCTTTACGCTCGATTTTAGCAAAATGTAATGTTAGTAAATGCTCTAAGCTAAGTGTGTGTGTGAACTCTAGACTAATACTAATACTAGACTGACCATTAGAAACCGTTGGTGGAGTTATAAAACACGCAGGACACCGTTGTGTTTGGACATTAAGAAATGTAAGTACTGTGTATACTGAGACCTATAATGATAGTCAGTTAGGTACTTGTAATGCCACTCTACTTGAGTGTATCCAATTTATGCCACTTTATACTTTTACACTACTACGTTTGGCAAACATTGTACTGTTTACTTCACTACATAAGATTAAGATTATTACAATACAAAACATAAATCTGGACCTTTACCAGCTGCATCGTTAGTGGTGCTTACTCATTAATGCATCACTAATTAAAAAATTGGCATTACAGGTATAGTGAGATCGTATTTGCATATACCACTTGTGCATAAATAATGTTATTAAAAAGGTTTTTTTTCATAATAAAATAATCTTCCGCCTGTTACAGATGATGGAGGATTTCTCTGGTTTGGCTCTGCCTCCTCTATTTGGAGGACACATCCTGGAGGCAGAGCTGGAGCCTGGTGGTGTGGAGCTGGGACCAGGAGAGGTAATGTTAATGATAATGATCACGGTAATGTTAATGATAATGATCATGGTAATGCTTATGTGGATGAGAGGAAGTGGGAACAGACAGTAGCCAGTGCTCCCAGTGTGTCCAAGTCACGAGAAACATGGCACATAGCTGTCTTGGTGCTAATTGTACCAAATAGTATTACCAGATTTAACACCACCTAAGTCATGAGCTCTGTCTTTAAAGAAAGAAGCTGCAGTCACACCCATTATCTATTTACATATGTCATGAATGTGATCTACAAATGGCACAATTTTTTAAAATATTACTTTATGTAGCTTAGTGGATGGAGCAAGGATCTGCTGGGGTTGAAGGTCATTTTTCAACTGTCGAAACACACTTAAAACACTTGACACAGACGGTCAAACACAAAACAGAAACTTGGTTGTTTTTTTGTCTCTTCAGGTGGAGCTGGGCCCGGGAAGCAATGAGCTGCTGGAGAGTACGGCACAGGAGGATGAAGAGAGAAGAGCGCTGGATAAGAGCAAATGTCTGGCTCTGAACAGGAGATGTAAAGATATTGAACAGGTGTGTGCAAGCATATGTGCATATGTGTGTCTCAGGGTTGGCATATGGATTATTTTGGGGTTTATTGTCATTTAGTTCCTAATTTCTCACATAATTTCTAGGTATGGATACTGATTACTGATACATTATTATAACCTTCTGCAATATGATTGTTTTTAACAAAGACTATGATACTTTCTTATTATTCTGCTGCTTTTCTACACTGTTTTATGAAAAAAAAACTCCCTAAAATTCCAATTCAATAATCAGATATTGGACATTTTAATGTTCATATTTGACAAGTATGATGGTGCATCTGTAATCACTTCCATTTGTGTCTTTTTTTCAGGTGAATCAGAAGATTCTAGGTCGTCTTCATCAAGTACAAAGAATTACACGGCGCGTGAAGAAGGAAAGATGGTACTAAACCTCAGAACAGTAACTACATTTTTGGCGTTTCCCACTTTGATGGCCCATCTGACAATTATGTTAATCTTGCAGGTTTCTCATGAGGACTTTAGATGGTCATGGGGATGACTACAGAAACGCCCAGCTCACGATACTTCTAGAGGTGAGGTCGGACAGGGGGCCATATGTGAGACATTTAAAGGAAAAAAAAAATGGACTTATCACCCCAGCTTTTGACAATAATGATCTCCTATTTTTTATATTCAAATTTAAAATTCTGCATAATCTCTAAATTCAGGCTTGATTAGATTGTATTAATTTGTTTTACTACAGCAGTTGATCATGGATGGATTAACCTGTTACGGGGCCCGGGGCAAAAAATGTACCCCCCTCTTGAGAGGAAATTTAGCATGCGAGGACAATGTAAACTAAAATAATTAAGGTCTCTTAATCTGGATTTTGACACAGAACTCCTGTACAAGACAGGGACACAAAATCAGGAAATCATGCAGGAATGCACACTTTAGTTGATATTTGAGTTTAGATGACCAAAACCCAATACACACACAGCTAATTTGGGGCTTTGGGTCCTCTAAGGATACAAGGGCAGTTACCCAGCAGGTCTGCTGATTTGTTTGATGTACCAATAATAATAATAATAACATATGCTCAATTTATACGATTCATTTTTGAAGTTTTCACCTTTTTTTTTTATTTTTAAGGATGAGCCCGAAGCCCATTTAGATCCTGCGTCTGGAGTGGAGGATGAACGGCTCAACGGTGTGTCTGGTTCCACTTTGTCAGCAGCAATGCCTCATGCTGCCGGACCGAAGAGGAGGAGGCACCGAATTCCACGGCATGAAAAGGATAAAGACCAACAGGTAAGAGAAGGACTCTGCTGTACTGCTGTTGTCTATTCAAGTGTATTAGTACTTGAGTGAGTGAAAGAGAGATTTAAGGATAATTGATTTGTTTGTTTGTTTGTTGTTTGTTTTTTTACCAGACTGAACCAGACATGTCAGTGTTGTCAGAGACACAGTTTGGAGAAATGCCCAGCCCAACTTCTCTGTCCCACTAATCTAAACTTGCATTGCAGCCCTGGATATGATGATGATGATGATGCTGAAGGACAACCTAGTTTCTTTAACTGTTCAGTAGATACTTTGCCTCTGTTCAGCCAGGTGTTGCACTGTTTGTAGTTTTACTTGAACATTGTGAATAGAAATAATTAATGTAAGGTAAAATTAGATGTTATTCACTTGTTTTGTATATATTATTTTCTGTTGTCGCTTTTTGTACTTAGGAGATGATGACAAAACATAATTATGACCACTGGCAAACCGTGCACACTGTCACGGACAGCTTTGTTTGGTAAATATCTGGCAACCTAAATAAAATGATTGTGGGGTTATTATTGGCTTTCCTAATACATTCCTGGATACTATCATTGAATTCATGGTTCACAATTTTATTTCAGTAAATGCTGAAATATACTGGAATTGGACAGACTTTATTATGAAATGTTTTTATTAAAAGGTTTTTGAATTATAGTTTTTTATTTTATTTTTTAAACTTTTTAAAGGTGCTTAGAAAGGGCTTTGCTGACAACTACCTTTATTCATGTTCACAATTTAAACTGTGATTCATTATGTTTCTAAAAATAAACTGTAGGTCGATTTGCTAGGTTTTCCTGGAGCTTTTAGCCTCATTTCACAGTCTTTCTTTGTTATGGAGATCAATTTCTATAAATGTCTTGTCACCATGAAATAACGAGGAATTCAATATCTATCTTAAATAAAAATCTATAATATCTTAGTAAAAATATCCATACAACGCAGTCAGAGGTTAATACAGATAAACTATTCAGAAAATGACTATTGTGAATGTCTTCTTTTAGATGCAGCTTTTGTTGTGTGTCGATCATACTTCATCAGACGGCCGAGCCAATGGCCTAACCCCATACCAGCGGATGTCTGTTAATGACAGGCGTGAGCTCTGACCAATTAGATGTTGTAGATTAAATTTAGGGCGGGGCCTAAACGCGGAGGTGGGATTTTAGCTACCGTCCATCTTCAGCTACATTACAGTGAGCGAGCTTGTCGAAAAGAAAACACAATTTGGAAGTAAAGAAGACTTTCTGGAATTAGTTTTGGCTGTATTTGAAAAAGACAAACGAAAGCCCATAACCTAGGTAAATGTCGTAAACAACTATAAATCTAGATGCTCAGTTTCCCTTTTACCTAAATTTGGCTAGCTGGCTAGCTAAGCTGCTAGCTAGCATTTTATGCATTAGCTAGTCAGACAGTTAGCCATATTAGCTAGCAGGTTAACGATTAGAACGGGTTCTGTTATATTGTGCCTTTCACCATGCAAAACCACCATATAAAAGCTTGTCTGCGCCCCAAAATAATGATGCATGAATATAACGCCCACCCATCAATATGCTTGGCGCTATTTGTTTTGAAAGGGGCCAGTTGGTAGCCGAGCGAGGTGGACGTGCTAAGATACTGGCTAATAGTAGCGTTAGCTGGCTAGGATGCTAATTTTAGCAGATAACCATGTCAGTCATTTTGGTAACAGCAAGATCAGGTTTGTCCACGTAAATATAACGATAGACAAACCACCATACAAAAGTTCTGGTTCAAAGTGTCCTTAAATTATGAATATATAACGTTATTTGTGCAGCTAACGTTAACTGGCCAGCTAGCTGGAGGTAACGTCAGTTCGACTCTCTGGAAACCAATGTACTGATGCTCTGTTGAAGGGATTTGTGTTATGTTTGAATGCACGTTTGGTTTTCTTTACATAGTTAACTTTGTGACAGACGGAATGTGGACATAGTCGTAGTCAGAGCCATGGCTGACAAGAGAAAACTACAAGGTAAGACTGTTGGTGTAATTCATCAGTAATGTTGCACAGGATCCATCACACTGTCCAGCCTGGCATCTTGCAGAGAGACTCAGACTGACTTCATCTAGCAAAGTTTTTGGTGTTGCACAGATTTTTATGCAATAATGTTGGACCACATCTTTTATCTCCACAGGTGAGATCGATAGATGTTTAAAAAAAGTAGCTGAAGGTGTAGAACAGTTTGAAGACATCTGGCAAAAGGTATAAGATCTTTACATCCTGCATTTTTTATTACTCTATTTTAAAAAATGATGCGGCATGACCTAAAATATCTCATTTATTTGTTTACGTTTTAGCTTCACAATGCAGCCAATGCAAACCAGAAGGAAAAATATGAGGCTGACCTCAAGAAAGAGATTAAAAAACTACAGGTAAGTCAAGTTACCAAGCACATCTGTCTTGTCCCTTTGCTGTGTGTGTGTGCTCTTCAACAACAATGTGTGTTTTTGAAAGTGGTTATATTTTTCTGTCTGTCCTCTTCCCAGCGATTGAGAGATCAGATAAAAACATGGGTGGCCTCGAACGAGATCAAAGACAAAAGGCAGCTAGTCGAGAACCGCAAACTTATAGAGACGGTATGCTTCTCCATCATTTCTTGTTTTAGGTCTATTACTGTTTGTTCATCAAAACACTCAACAAGGCTTTTGTGATTTTTCTTTCCTTAGCAAATGGAGCGGTTCAAGGTGGTGGAACGGGAAACAAAAACAAAAGCCTACTCTAAAGAAGGCTTAGGGCTCGCTCAGAAAGTGGATCCAGCTCAGAGGGAAAAAGAGGAAACGGGACAGTGGCTAACAGTAATACATCCGTTATTATCTCTACCTGTTGTACTTATTGTTGTGAACATTTTTGGTCAAATACTAAGTATAACGTATCACCCAGGGTTTATTAAATAAGGCAGTTTGATTAAAAAACAAATGTGTTTCAGGAGGAACTTTTGATTGAATCCATTAATGCTCTTTTTTCTGACTTCTTCCTCACGCATAGAATACAATAGACACTCTAAATATGCAGGTGGATCAGTTTGAAAGTGAGGTTGAATCGCTTTCGGTTCAGACGAAAAAGAAGAAGGGCGATAAAGATGTAAGTCGACCATAATTATTTTCAAGGACACTTTTTTTTTTTTTTCTGCACACTGAATATGCAGCGTAGTGTAGCCCAATGTAGTCTGGTAACAGTTTGAGTCAGATGTTTGTCACAGACCTCATGCTTGTATTCTGTCTTTCATAAAGAAGCAAGATCGTATCGAGGAGCTCAAGCGGTTGATTGAGAGGCATCGATTCCACATTCTCATGTTGGAGACCATTTTACGAATGCTGGATAATGACTCGGTACCGGTAGATGCAATCCAGAAGATCAAGGATGATGTCGAATACTACATTGATTCCTCCCAAGACCCGGACTTTGAAGAGAACGAGTTCATATACGACGACTTAGACCTGGAAGACATCCGTGAGTAGAGCGCTGTGGAGTGTTACGATGCTGCTTTTGTTCAGACATCAGGTGGACTATCATGACAGCATCTTGCACTGTTCTCTGTCCCGTGTTTTTCTGGTAGCTGCAGCCTTAGTTGCAACTTCTCCATCGGGTCAGGGCAATCTGGAGGATGAGATGTTTCTCCACTCCAGCAGCACTCCCACTTCCACAACCTCCTCGTCACCTATTCCTCCATCCCCGGCCACTTGCACTGCTGTATGTTCTTGTGTTTGTATTATTACAACTTGGTGTCAATGTGTTTAAGGGATGCTGGGTAGAAAAAGTACATTCTGACACAAGTGATTTAAGAATCAACATTTCGAAAGTGGATTGTCATATCAAGGTATCTCCTCCTATAGGAGAACTCGGAGGACGATAAGAAAAGAGGACGATCAACAGACAGTGAAGTTGGTCAGGTGAGAGGCTCTCATCTGTACCGTGCCGGTAGATAAACAGTTTAGTGCAGCGCTCTTCACACGTGGTCCTGGAGAGGCACAGAGGCTGAAGTTTTTTTCTCTGTGGGACCATTGTTGGGGACTTCTGTCTCTAGTTCACAGTACACTCACTTTGCTCCTCACACACTTTGTACAGCTGTGAAGTTTGTCTGAAGTTTATTTTTCTGGTGCCTTTTCATTTTCAGTCACCTGTGAAGAACGGCACCCCATCCTTGCTATCGTCCCTCTCCTCCTCCTCCACCACCTCTGGATCCTCCTCATCCTCCTCCCTCGTGTCCATGGCAAGTGTTGTCGGAGGCATTCCCGTTGTTCCCCCAAGCAGCAGTCTTATAGGGAGCTTCAGCAGTGCGGTGCAGCAACATCAGCATCAATCTGCACTACAGCAGCAACAACCTCAGCCAGCCAACCAACCGCCGCAGCAGCAGCAGCAACAACAGCAGCAGCAGTCACCTCAGACAAAACCCTCTGCCCCATCAAACAACACCCCCAGCCCGCCCAGCAACCCTCTTCTCCCAGCCTCAACTGCACCCTCTCTCCCCATGCTCAGCACACCCAGTTCATCAGCTACCAACTCTCAGTCTCAGCTCACATCTCTGCCCACCCCTACATCCAGTTTGGGACTCGGACTGGGGCTGGGATTGAGCAAAATTGGCCTGATGGGGACCAGCAGTGCCAACCAAATGTCTGGTTTGGGCCTGGGTGTCCACTCGTCTCCTTTAAACACAATGGCAGGGCTCATTTTAGGCTCCACATCGGCCCCTTACGCCCAGGCAGCAGCATTGGGAGGCTTGGGTTTGAGCAGCACCACCCAGTCCAGCATTTCAGTAGAGAGCAGCACTTCCATACCCACCTCTGGCTCCAGTGGAATCACCACCAACGGGGTGGTGGTCGGGCTCGGTTTGCTAGGTTCCAGCCCGGCCCACGTCTCTTTGAGCGCAAGTATTCTGGGACTGGTTCCTGGGCAAAATGTAGACCCGGGTGCCTCTCAGTTGCCCCCGAGTTCTGTCAGCACTATCCCCGGAGTGGTTGGCATGATGGGAGGCAATGGAGGGAACGTCAGCGTGGTGGGAGGAGTAGGATTGAATGCTGCTCCTGCTAGACCACCCAGTGGACTGAAGCAAAACGGAAGCACAAGTACGTCATTTTGTTGCGCTTGGCCTTGTGTGACTCTTTACTTATCTGTTTAAGTCAACTTTCTTTATTAGATATTTTTTGTCCTCACCTGTCCTCAGGTTACAGTGCCATAGTGGCAGAGAACTCCACAGAATCAGCTCTAAGCACACCGAGCCAGTCACAAAGCAGCCAACCCTCATCTCTCAGTTCTTCAACCAGTCAGGCGTGAGTTCTTTGTTGCTCACTTGATCACTTCTTCTTCTTCTTACGTGATAGTTGTTAACATGTCTCTTTGTTGTTCCCACTCTACTTGCTGCAGGATGGACAATGGTCCCAGTTTAATCAGCTCCATCACCTTGCCTCCCAGCTCTCCGTCCCCCTCGTTCTCAGACAGCACACCCGGAGGAGGGAGTCTCCTCAACGGGCCCCACTCCTACACACAGGCCTCTGAGGGTCTCAAGGTGAGGGGCCATAGCATGGGTTGGCATGTCAGACTGTGGGAGAAACAGCTTTCTACACTAATCATTATATCTGCCCTCACATTGCAAAAAGGATGCTTCTCATCACTGATTCCTCATCAGTGCTTGAAGAGTAAATATTAACGCATCCTGTAAATTAAATGGATGCTTAAGACCTAATAATGATTCAGTTATTATATGCACAACAGTTTCAGAGAAGTGTAGTTGTCAATGAAGATCTAAGATCTCGGGCTCCAATCAAAGGCATAGAATAGTTTGTTAAATTAGACGGCTAAAATAAAAATAAAGAAATATTAATTTGTAGTTTACAGTGTTTCAAATGGATTAACTGACTGAAAAGTGATCTAATAAATGCATAATGAGAAGTAATAAATATATGCACAGGGTTGGTAACAGTTTGTAAAACAGTATCTAAATTATACAGAAATAAAGTCACAATATTATCGCTAAGTGTCGAGCAATGAGCTCAAGAGCTCAAAAGTCTTATTATATGAAGCTGTCCCCGAGCCTGCCGTACGGCAGCAGGCAGACCCGTTTGTGGGTGTGGTCTTTGGGGTCTCTGATGATCTCGTTGGCCCTCTTGCAACACCACTGTGATGCAGCCGGTCAGGATACTTGGGATGGTGCATCTGTAGACGATGCGGAGTATCCTGGAGTTACGTTGAACCTCTCCTGCTGAGGAAGAAGAGCCGCTGTCTTGCGGTCTCCAGTCTAATCATTTATGCAACTGGATTATTTTTCATATTGCCAAATTACTTTGCTGGCATTTGTAGTTTTCTGGGTACTTTTGTTGATAAATTAGGGGAGAACGCTGATGAGCTCAGATGTAAATAGCATCATTAAACTCTCCCTGACTGCCCACGAACCTCTGTTCTGAGACACATTTATACCGGACACAGAAACCCACATCTACCCGGAGGTACACTTAGATAGAAATCATGTCAGGATATATTTAGACACCACGAAGCAGACAGTGTTGCACACTGTATCAGTACAGAATGTATAATATAATTATGTTAGTATACGTTATCTGTGCTTTTTATTTATGCTCATTGTGTCTGATACACGTCATTGCTGCTGGCTGTGCATCGTTTTAGACAGGAGGTGATTTTTCAGGGGAGGCATCTCTGACTGTTGTAGGTCAATGTAGCAGCTGTAATAGTAATTGTTTTTCTGCTCTGGTATTTCATCTCTAATGCTCCTGTACATTGTCCTTCTGCTCTCTAATGCCCATAACTGTAGGTTTTCCTCGATCAACCCCCCAGTTCATGTGTTATCTCGATCTCGTTCCCACCTCAGGCCCCTGAACCTCTCAGTTCTCTGAAGGCGATGGCTGAGAGAGCAGCGCTGGGATCAGGCCTGGATGGAGAGATTCCCAACCTGCACCTAACAGACAGAGGTCGGAACGGTCAGACTTTTTGTTTTTATTACACTGACTTACACACTGACCTATTAATGAAATGGAGGTGACTTAGGGATTAATAGAGGATGTTTTTACTCCATTGTTGGCACATTGTAACAGTAGATGTTAAAGTCAAAATGACCATAAAGTACTAACACTATTAATCTATTTGCCAACTGACAGAAAATTGATTTTAAGTTTCCAATTATCAATGAAATGTTTGTCAGGTATTAAGTAAACACATAAACATCAACTAGTTACAACCTCATGAGTACAGTGGCTGCTTCTCTTAATGGTATTCTCTTTGTTAGCTACACTGAGTGTATTTCAGACATTGAACAAAATGTAAACAGTCTATAATGAAAATTGGTAGTTGCAGCTGTACAACTCGTAAATAGAACAGTGCTCCTGAAAGAAGTTTATTAAATATATTTCCTTTAGCGAGACAAAACACAGTGTGAACGAGTACAGAAGAGTCTCTACAGTATTTGTGTCTCGACTCAATCGTTCACTTTTTCTTTGTTCTGCAGATATCTTCTCTGGTTCATCTGCAGCGCCCGGCACACCTGCCGCCCCTCAGCCGTCCGTGTCGGAAGTCAGCATCCCCCCGTCGCTCGGGGTCTGTCCACTCGGCCCCACCCCCCTCCCCAAAGACCAGCTCTACCAGCAGGCCATGCAGGAGTCCGCATGGACACACATGCCACACCCCTCCGACTCTGAGAGGATCAGGTGACGACATATTTCATTTACTGGTGATGATGCGTCTTTCAAACAAAGAGCTGGGCTTTAAATCTGTAATTTCACAAACTTGCTTTGATAATTTGGTAATGATTTATTGAGTTAGCAATATTGTATTTTTTTTTATCCCAGTTTAAATATCCTTTTTACTGTACATCATCATGGCTCCTCTCTATTACATGATGTGCACATCCGTTATAACCTGTTTGAAGAATGAGTCGCGTGATATTCAATATACTTCTCTAAGTACTTAATTTTAGAAAAATGAACTGAATAGTCCTGCAGCTTTAAATTCAGTTAATTCAGGTGTGAAGGGATCTCTATATTATATTCTTCTCATCTTCTAATAAGAGACATTTGTTTGCAGGGACTTTATCTGTTATTAAAACCATTGTTTCAGCTCTATTCCTCTCTGTTAACATCATTGTTGGACATTTTATGTTGGGATTCTGATCATATTGAGCTCTTAGGTTCATTTTCTGTGCCTTCATGTTGGATGCGAGTGGGTACGTTTGCTCAAAAGATTTGTGCTTTTTGTCGTAGTGGCGCTTCACATTGCTCCTTCAGTCTCTGAACACACGAGACACACTGGTTTTGAATTGCCGTTGGGAAGAATGAACATTTAAGAGTCTGTCCATTCTTAGTTTAAAGACTCTAGTCTCTGCCAAGTGTGTGCATTTATCTCACTCGAGTCAAGGGCGATAATTATTGGAAAATACACATTTGATTGGCTGAGTAGCATCACGTGATATGTTTTACAACGCGTGTAATTGCTCGGTGTTTCCTGGACCGCTGAACAAGTGCCGTAAAGGCTGGAAAAGCTGCGCTCTGTCAAAGTATATCTGGACCCGAACTGCGGTCGACCTATTAGTGAACCCTGTACTACACTGACTTTTTTTCAACATACTATGACTTTGGATTTGGTTTGTTTAATGGTGTGGTTGTACCCTTTACTTGAAGAATTGTTTTCCCTGATGGATTTAGAACCGTCTGTGCTTCTGTCCTAAAGGCAATACCTGATGAGGAATCCGTGTCCCACCTTGCCCTTCCACCATCAGATACCACCGCACCACTCTGACTCTATAGAGTTCTACCAGAGGCTGTCCACAGAAACACTCTTTTTCATCTTCTACTACCTGGAGGTAAAACAATCGACTCAGCCCCTCAATAGCTTTTCCCAGACAACCTTTTTGTTTGTTTCTCAGTGATGTAAGCTTGGTGTATTTGACCTTCCTCTCTCAGGGCACCAAGGCTCAGTATTTGTCTGCCAAGGCTCTGAAGAAACAGTCATGGAGGTTTCACACCAAGTACATGATGTGGTTCCAGAGACACGAGGAGCCAAAGACTATAACCGATGAATTTGAACAGGTGCAGACTCCCCACAGTACACATTTTTCTCTTAAAGTTTGAAATAAAGTATCGGGTTTGTGGTTCCAGGTTTTTAATGCCTCTTCTTTCCACTCTGCTGATTCTGCAGGGCACTTACATTTACTTTGACTATGAGAAATGGGGCCAGAGGAAGAAGGAGGGGTTCACCTTTGAGTACAGGTACCTCGAGGACCGAGACCTGCAGTGACGGACGGAGTGACACAAAAGGACAGAGAGAGACAAAACGTGCTGCTGTTGACATTCCGAGACTGAACTTCAAACTGTGGATAGAGATTGTGATGTGTAGTAGAAACCCTCTCCTAAAATGGAGACTGGTGTCTGTATAGGCTGCAACGTGAAGTCCTCGATCCTCCTGTAGCGCTTTGCTTTTGACAAAAATGCCCTGTGGGCCTGATCAAATGCACCACGCTGCTCGAGTTGGTAGGGTTCTCACTAGAGATCTGCGTTTGTGCCCGTCTGTGTGCACACTCAGTATGTGGCATTAGGAAAGCCTACCCCATGCATGTTTCTCATGTTTTCTTTTTCGTTTCAACAAGATTCTCTATACCACCTACCCAACATGAGCCTGGAAGCCTTTGACTTGACACAAAACAAACCTTGGATTTGATTAAGTAAACTGGCCATCTTGTATTTCCTGTAGTTTGGTTGAGTAGAATGGGGAGGTACAGTGGACATTTAGTCACGGTGTGTAGGACTGGCTTCTTTTAAGACCCTACGATGCCTGTTGAATATGGTCACTATTAGAGATAGTGAGCGGTTATCAATAGTTTTTATTGATATTGTCTTGGTCGATTAAAACGCTTATTGAGAGTGACCACGGGGCCTCTCCCTGTGACAGGGAAAGAGTCCTTATTGGACATGGATTAAATTGCTATGCAATTGAACTGGTCTCCGACTCCCTCTCTTTACAAATAAAATGTTTTTAAGTTAACCTGTCAAGAAAAGGAAATGCATTATTATGGCGCATTCATGTTTGTGACAAATTAATAAACTTGTAAAATAAATCTTAAATATAGGGTTCGAGACATTTTTATCTGTGATGTTTGATTTGTACACCATCGAGCAACTCATCATCCTCAATGCAAAATGCCATGGTAACAGTAGTGAATGTACTTGTACCCAATACACCGATAGCGTTAGATAACAAATCTGAGATTGGTTCGAGTCAACTTCCCACTTTAAATTAAGATTTTATTCTATTCCGTTGATGCTTCATCCTAAAAACCCACCGTGTTTACCACCTGATATTTTAAGTAAACCCCTACACAGTGAATGTGCACTGAAACTGTTTACATGTAGAGTGAAAACACAAATCCTAAAAGTCTGCTGGTAGATTTGTGGGTCAAGTAAGAAATGTCTACTTTGCCGTGGATGTTCATGTGCTCCACTGAAGAACAAGAAGGCTTAATCAAGTGCGGGACAGATCACACCTTTTCTTGGCAGTTTGAATGGGGAGAGTGTTAAACTGAATCAGATTTTTCCATTTAAGCAACCATGAAAAGTTAAGGTCTGTACTGCATTTAAAGATTTCATATGTGATTTGTTTCAGGCTTTTTTTTTGGGGGGGGTGGGGGGGGAATTGAGGATGTGAGGAAAAAAAGGAAAATACAGCAAAGTCATGAGAGATTTGCCTTTTATAGATTCTATTTTTGGGGCTTTTAAGGTTTTCAGAAAGGGTTGGTCAGTTAAGAGATTGCTAAAATGTGAATTTCAAGATGTATTTACAATTTTTTTTTCTCACAGTTCTGCATGGAAGACATAAAACGGGGGTATAAAGAGGATTGTAAAATTTCAATAAATACTTTTAAGAAATTACAAGTCAGTGTGTGGTGTAAAGTCCTGTCATTCCTAAATGGAATATGGATTCACTTATATAGACAACCTTGGCGGCCGGGTATCAACTTCCAGCTAATTGGTTGAGATTTGATGTTTGCATTTACTTGTACAGTAAAGCAATTTTTTTCCATCTCTAAGGAAGACGGGATGCTTTGTGAAAGCTTCATGTTTTATTAAAATGGAAAAAACAAAAGAGTAAAAACATACAGGACTAAGCACAATGTTGACCGAGACTGAAAATATACTATCACGTTACAGTGTTGAGTGCAACTGTCCGTGTGCAGGGAGAGGATGTGTGTCGGTGTTCACAGCTTAGCTTCTTTCTTGACTTTGAGGAACTCCGCCATGTTGGAGAAGTACTTCTGGTTGGCTTCAGCCACCTTCTTCTCTGCAGCCTGTGGGTTCACTATCTCCAAGCCCTGCAGAGAAGAGCACAACGGTTAGTTCGCCGATATAAGCCTGCACAGTGCGAAAGGGACGGTCAAAAGAAGACGACGTTCAACTCTTTACCTGAAGAGGAGTGAACGCCACACTGGAGCTGATTCCTGAGGAGCGGTCTCTGACTGTGG
This sequence comes from Anarrhichthys ocellatus, assembly GCF_004355925.1. NCBI lineage: Eukaryota > Metazoa > Chordata > Actinopteri > Perciformes > Anarhichadidae > Anarrhichthys > Anarrhichthys ocellatus. The sequence continues at coordinate 4,809,928 of NW_022280043.1, forward strand.
ACTTTCCTCCATACGTCATGCTCTGCTTCTGCAAGGTCCTCTGTTGTGTGCAACAGAAAAGTACAGGGATTTAAGAGATGGGTAAAAGAAAAAAGAAAAAAAAAGTAAATTAATAGTGGAGTGAAGGTTTACCTGGAGGGATTTGGAGATTCTGGATTTGGTGGCCTCATTGACTTGAGCCTGCCTGATACGTCCGCTCCCGCTCTTTCCCAGCTGACCCAGACTGAAACCCAGGTCCTCCTGATACGCATCATCTTCAATCTGAAAAACACCACAATTTAAGCTCTATAATGGGTCCTAAAAATGTGTCG
>NW_022280043.1:4810338-4838011 GCF_004355925.1 Anarrhichthys ocellatus
GGGGAGTCATAGGTCTTTTGCTGGGTCAACCAGGCTGACCCAGCCCTCCCTTTCACCAGCAACATGTTACAGCTCATTCTGGGGGATCCCGAGGCATTCCCAGGCCAGCTGGGAGATGTAATCTCTCCAGCGTGTTCTGGGTCTTCCCCGGCGTCTCTTCCCAGTTGGACGTGCCTGGAAAACCTCCAGTGGGAGGCGTCCAGGAGGCATCCTAATTAGATGCCCGAACCACCTCAGCTGACTCCTTTCGACGCGAAGGAGCAGCGGCTCGACTCCAAGCTTCCTCCTGATGACCGAGCTCCTTACCCTATCTCTAAGGCTGAGCCCGGCCACCCTACGGAGGAAGCTCATTTCGGCCGCTTGTAGCCGCGACCTTGTCCTTTCGGTCACGACCCAGAGTTCGTGACCATAGGTGAGGGTAGGAACGTAGACCGAGTGGTAAATTAAGAGCTTTGCCTTCCGGCTCAGCTCCCTCTTCACCAAGACGGTCCGGTGCAGCGCCTGCTTTACTGCTGCAGCCGCACCGATCCGCCTGTCGATCTCCCGCTCCATCTTACCCTCACTCGTGAACAAGACCCCGAGATACTTGAACTCCTTCGCTTGAGGTAGGCACTCCGTCCCCACCTGGAGGGAGCAATCCACCGGTTTCTGGCAGAGAACCATGGCCTCAGATTTGGAGGTGCTAACTCTCATCCCCGCCAGTTCACACTCGGCTGCAAACCGCCCCAGTGAATGCTGGAGGTCAAAAGTATAGCGCGTCGGGGGGGAAAAGTCATAGTATAGCGCGTCGGAGGAAAAAAGTCTGTAGTGACAGTAAAATACTTTGGAAAAAGTCATAAATAATTAATTGTATAGCATATAAGTAAAACACATTCCTTGAGTATTAGATTTGAAAGCCAAATAACTAATATTGATCACAGACAAGAGTATTGATATGCAACATATTATTGGCTAAAATAGAAGTAAAACTTGGATGATAAGAGTTGAGCGATATAAGAAATAAGTACTGACCTCTGCGAAGGTCATTCTGTTGGCATGTTTCCTGATCTCAGTCAGTCCGAGACGCTCCTTCATCTTTCGATACCTTCAGGAGAAATGATGAGCAGAGGAGTCGGTTATGCTGTATAAACATTTTTAGTTGATGGTGATATTCTTAACTTTGCAAGTTGTGTGAGGGTATTCTTGCTCCGTGCGCTTCATTTTGTTTCTCAGTGTTCCGATGTTGCAGAATGTTTGACTTGAAATAAAAGCTGCATTAATCAATTAATTTGTACTTCAAGCATTGCACAACACTTTTCTCTAAATCGGTGGCCTGTTCAGCCGACAGGACGTGTACCTCCGTCCTCCTCTCTTCTTCCTCTGTCCATCCAGAGGGGCTGGCAGCGGCTTGACCTGCTTCACTGGCGGAGGCTCCTGCCATTTATCAAACTTCCTCTCGATTTCTTCTTTTAGATCGTAGCCAACCTGCAAAACAAAACATTTGTTTTCTTTAATATAACTTTATTCAAAAGCTAAATGTTAAACTGTTAATTTCTTGACAGTGTCAGAGAGGTGTAATCACAACTATATAGCAATGGTTGAGGCTAGTTATATGTAAAAGAGGGCACGAAAATATTAGAGAATTTAGCTTGTTTGTACATTTAGCAATAATGTGTATGTGCTCCATTTGGACAGTCACCTTGCCAACTGCACACTCATGGAAACTGTCCACTCGGGCAGCCAGAGTGCATTTTGCAGACACCAGACGAGCTGCCTTCCTCCTGAGGTCCTGAAGACACAAAACAGAAGACGAGCATGAGCTACACGGCCCCCGTTCTGATTCAAACGTACACAAAAAGAGAAGACTGCAATATGTTTATGTTGATATATTTACTGACGGGTGGTAGTGACTGCACAACATCACAGTGGTAGATGTAGCCGGTGTGGGGCAGCAGGGAGGTGCTGCTGAAGCCAGACAGCGTTCTCCTCTGAGCTCCCAGCAGCATCAGGTTACAGGCGGGCATCTTGGAGAGGTTAGTGAGGCCACCAGCGATACCTGCAGCGGAGGGGAAACCAGAGAAAGAACGTGAGCGGGATAACAAAGAAATAATTTATTCGAGACAGATAACGGCTGTAATGTAATATCAAAGATTCTAAACAATTTCAGTCTAAAACTGATCTTTTTCCAGCTCTCACCCATGATCTTGGCAGCCGTTGACGCTCCAACAATGATGGACAGATTTGGGGCAATGAATGACATCTTGGACTCTACATATTCATATATCCTGTGTTTGGACTGGTTCAGCTCCAGAGCCATGTCACATGCCTCCTCCAGTTGCTTCAGTTCATCCTCACTCAGCAGTGTCCTAAAACCATGAAAACACACAAAGTCAACCTAATGATAAGCATTGAAATGGTGCCGGTGACGCTCAGACGTCTCGTGGATGGGACCGATGAACCCCAGATGTCTGTGGACTCACCCCTGTGTTGTCGAGGCTGTGACACTGACAACCATAATAGTGGCGTTGGTGAGGATTTGCTGCAGAGTTTCATTGGTCTTGCATTTCTCCAGATTGTTCCCCAGTTCCTGAGCAGGAAGCACAAACAGAGAATATGAGACGCTGAAACCACATTTGAGATAATAGACTAGGTCTGCCTTTTTAGTTATTATATACATTTTCTTTAACCCATTAAGTGTAATTTCTTCAACACTACACACTTGTGATGACACAAACCCTTGCAGATGTGTAACCATACATTCAATTATAACTACAAAGTGTCCTCTGTCCAATAAAAAGATACAAATAATCTAAAGTACAGCAAAAGCAACTCTGGTCATCGTACTTTTATTTTGAAAAGGGGATGTTTGGTATAAAAGCATAATAAACATTTAGACTCATCTCACTTTGACTGTGCGGATGTAATCCAGAGAATCCGGGACCAAAGACTCAAGCTCTGGGAACCTCTTTGAGTACTTGTCCCGAGTAAACTTGTGAATGATACCTGAAACAGAGGTTAAAGAAAGTTGTTATCTGGAGCAGAACAACATTAAACCCTTTATATTTTGAGTTTTAAAATCAACCAAGCTTGAACGCCCAACTCACTGAGCTCGTTGTCGATCTCCACTGTGAGGTTATTGGCTACGACAATCAGTCTGTATTCTGGGTCAGACTCGAATGGACCTGAGACTAAAAGAAAACAAAAAACAACAAAATCATACCAACGTTATTGAGATTCTTGGTTTATATTCAAGTGTGATTAAATGCTGTGAGGAACAAATACAACAGACCACTTAAACAGGTCACACTCACCCTCTGAGTTCTTGCGCTGCTTTCCACTATACATTGTAATTTTGTCCATAATCTCTGAAAACTGTAGACAAAAATTACAATTATGTGGGGAAAGACCAAAACAGAAGATCTGCTTGATGAGCGCTCTCATATGATACAACTCACCTGTTTGCCATTGCGGAGCTTGGCGATGGACGCAACACTCTCAGCTTTGCTGTAGTCCACCTCCATCTCCTCTGGGATGTCTTCTAGTCCTCCATCTGTCCTTCCCTGTGTTACTTCTACATCACTTTCCCCCCCTTCCTCCTCCTCCTCCTCCAGAGGATACAAGCCATCATCCCCCTCATCTGCGGCCTCCTCCAAATCTGCCAGGAGCTCATCCGCCAGAGACATCTGCAACCAGCAGCAGAGAGTGTGAGGACATTTAAGGAGGACAAAATGAATCCGATAGACCCCCAGAGTGTTGAGCGTTACTGGTTGTATCACAGTTTTAATCTTTCTAATATAACATCTACAACAAGACTGAATGGCGTCTGAAATTTCCAAAAAAAAAAAAAAGCAAAGCGATTAAATCCAAATGTTCTCTTTCCGTTCTGATTTTAAGTAATATTGTTTTGTTATAGCTGAAGGAAATGAAAAGTTATTCACAGCACTGATCCGTTATAAGATAACTTAAATGACATTTCATAAAAGCAGTAAAGCAACATAAACCATTAGTTTTTCGAAATAATTTTGAAAAACTAACAACTAAAGCCACGACCTCACAACTAAGCTACACATTGCTTAATTTTAAGGGTTAACAAGCAAAACATATGGGACTTCGCTGTTTGACTGGGAGCAGCATCATAACTGCTAGTTTCTCCTTAACGTTACTTGGTTTAATTATAGTCTGGGCCTTCACAAAACAATACAAGCAATCCAAGACAACGCGTTGTGCTCTTGCTATTTGTGTTTGTTCGCCATTTTACCCCACGCTGGTAACTGAATTAGCAGGCAAATACGAATCAATCATGCGACTAATCGTAGTTATAACTAATTACAAAATATTCAAATGAGATTTATTGTGAGCAAAACATGTGTGACTGGGGATGTTTTAGCTAACGTTAGCTACCGTTGGCTACACGCAGTCGGTCATGTGACTAAACACTTTATAAGAAACACAAACTTACCTTTAGGCTTCACACTCTGGTTGCCCAAAGAGCCTAAATTAAAAACGCCCTCAGATGGCTCCAAGAGCTTCTTCGGTTTTAAGGTAAAAACGACTTCTTCAAGCGATGTTTTCCTCGTCTGGCTGTGGCGTACGGTTAAATCGTTTGACGCAGAATATATACGTAGAAACCTTCGAACTGCTTTATGGGAAATGAAGTCAATACACTTATCCGCCTTCTTATTCTTCTTTTGCTTTTAATGGTGGTTGGCCAACAGCTTCCGGGTGCATTACCGCCACTCACTGATCTGGAGTGTGGACTCAGGACCTACCCTTTCTCTAATCCGACAACTAAACAAAGAAAAGAAAATAATTAACCAAACTAAAGGAAACGAATGAAAGAAAAAGTCTTAAATTCTCTTCATTAGTCTTGTGGACACTAAATACTCGAGAAGAAGTTTCCACCATTTGTCAATATAACTTTTTTTTTGTACAATACTGATATTTTCTCTCTTATTCCACTTTTAAAAACGTCTCTCGCTGAATCGTACTTCTGAAAGAACAATAAAACATGGTCCACAGTTTCTTCTTCTTCACAAAACTCCAACTTTCCATTAGTCTGCTTTAAAATAACATAGAGGGAACTGTTAAGACCACGCTTCTTCTCCTATTCCCCTCCACCTCCAAACGCATTTATTGTTGTTCATTGTTTGTTTGTTTTCGGCTACTGGTATCCTTTAAATTGCATTACTGCCTCCTAATGGATTTAATCTTCCACTGTTATCTTATGTTCTTTCAGCCTTGTCCATAGTCCGGTTGTTTTCAGAAACATAAACACCCATTTTCTCCCCTCCACCATGTCCCGTCTTTACCCAGATCTCTCCTCTGTAGTCCTACAACCACAAACCTTCTTTAGTCTTTATATTTCCTGCATGAAACCAGGACGTGTTCTTCTGTCGTTTCTTGACACTGATTACAATGACTATATTTTCCTCTGACATTAAGTCTACTGCGGCCTCTTTACCTCTGTAAGTAGATCCTGGAGTGGATGTCTGTAAAAAGCTGCATGTAATCACTGTCATGAGTCTGTCATTATAACTGTAATATTCCTGAAATAGATCTGCTGATTTATTTCTGTGCTTAATATTCAGTAGCTCCATATCCACACAAGCATTTTGCAGCATTCAATCCGGTCTCACAGGTTGACATTAGACAAAACTCTATTTCATTAACTTTCATTTGTTCTGCTATATCGCTGCCTACCCATCCAAAACATGTTTTTGTACTTTCCCCCTCGACCAACAGGCCCCAAAGAACCTCTTAGATGGATGACATGTTTGTGACCCCTTAGATTTATCCAGTTATTGGCCATCAGCTGTTTCCTGCAGAGCTACAGCGCCGCTTCTCCCGCTCAACTTGAGGAACACTGGTGCCATTTTCACTGACCCCTAAGCAAACCCTCAGAGCACCAGCCTGAATAACATCCAGGTCTGACAGCACACATTTAGCCGCTGAACCATACACCACAGCCATAACCAAATCTTGCAGAGATTAGCGATGCATAAAGATATTTCAATGACGTTCACTCCCCAACCCAGACAGCTAGCAGTCAATAAGCTGCACAAACAGGTGTTTCAGCAGGAGATACACAAGTCTTCTGAGTTATAAATAGAGCGCTTTACAATTACAAAACAAAACGATTTATTTTCATGAAACAGTTCAATAAGAGGTTCACATTTTGTAGTTTTTATTTCCCCTTGTTTATACATTACCCCTTGAAAACCGTTCTTTAAACAATACAGGTTTTAAACCAACATTTAAACAGACTAAACAAATGGACTAGTTGGACCTCGACTGCAGGATGAACTGTTATTAGTAGAAAATGGGGTAAATTAACAGATACACAAACAAATGGAGTTATTTACTGTTGAAAGGCTTTGATTTTTCATGCTAAGCTACATTAACGGTCTTTAAACAAGGTAAAATAATGACAAGACAGCTAAAAATTCCTAGACATTGGAAAATAATGACACTTTACAGGACATAGTTCGATACAGATCGGCATATATTAACAAGTCAAATTATACAAAATACCTTTTTAGCAATTAACACGTTTGGGAAAATATTTTCATTTATTTGTTATGAAGATCTTAGCGAAGGTATAACCTAGATGCATTCAGTCCCAAAGAAATTATAGCTAAGCTAATATATGTTAATTGCAGAAAGCAAATAAATAAACAGATTAATAAATAAATAAATAAAATATTGCATAAAAACTGGCTTTACATAAATAATTTAAACAATATAATAAATATCTATAATTTAAATTAATAACATAAGAGAAATCTTTTTAGAACTAAAAGTATAAAGAAGCATAGCTTGTTTCATTTTTCGTGCAGTCTAAGGATACATCTAAAAGTAAACAGCTCTAAAATGATATTGGATTCACTTGTATTATGACATTTGTACAAATGCAAATGAGTATTCTCAAATACAGGTCAAGCGATTTCTGTTTCAAACAGCTGCCGACAAGAACAACTGACTGACTGCAATGAAAAACTTCTTTAATAAAGAGAGGACTGGAATCCAAGTGTTTACATAGACAGATGAATGACCAAAGAAAGTGCATTCGCCGCACATCTGGGGAACAATACAACAGAATGAAGAAGAAAAAGAGAAGGTAAGCTGGTACACAGCAAGACTCCCACTGCATAGCTGTCGAATCTGTTTCCGATTTTACAAAGCTCCGGGCTCCTCTTCTCCTAGCATATGCTGCCTTTTCCAAAGACTTTTGTAGCTGAAGGCTGTGAATAAACTCTGTAAATAGTGGCAGGCATGAGCACAACAACCCCTGTCATACAAAATCCTGTCGCTGGTAAAACCTGGAATGTGTCCAGCTTTTAGAACGGGAGTCTCATTCTTTAAGATGCCTCTTCAATAAAAAAATAGCCTCTGGGTGAATGGCTGGTTGTTGTGGTTAATTCACTGGCCAGTCCAAGAGGGTTCAGCTCTAAAGGTTCCCACGACATGAAACATCACGCCGAGTGGGGGTCGTTGGCAGGGCTGACAGTGAAGCGCGATGATGTCACTGTTTTGGCCCCCACGGGCGACCTCGGTTTGATTGATAAATCCTCTTTCCTTTTTGAATCTTTGCTCTTGATGTTTGACCCTGGTGGAAAGGAAAAAACAAAATCAAGCACTATGTGAACCCCCAGTCAGCTTCATTTCATTACAACTCAGTTAAAATAGGGAAAGTCCTGATTGGGTTTGTTTTGCTCCAGATCCTCATCAGAATATTAATCATTATTATTATGTTTGATTATTATTTTCATTCTCTTTGCCAAACAGATCCAATATTGTTTGACTATTGTTTTTTTACCATCAGATTGCAGCTGCACAGCATAAAATTAGAAAAGTTATTTAAACCAGAATCAAATCTCCAGTTTAAACTAAATAGCCACGTTCTGCCTTCATCATTTCAAGTGTTGATTGTAAAAATAAATGTTATTTTGGGGGACCTTTTACATGTCTCTGCCCCAGGGCCTGTTGTCTCATAATCCATCATGACTGGGACACATGGGGGCACCCAGGTCACATGGTAAAGCGGGCCCCCCATGTACCAGTTCTTAGCACAGCGGCCCAGGTTGGAATCAAACCTGTGGTCCTTTGCTGCATGTTGTCCCCCTCTCACTCCCCCCCACCCCCCAGTCTATCTAGCCTATCTGTCGAATAAATGACTGCGGCACGTTTCTTCAAAACAAACAGAGTGAGATATTATCATTTGCACCAAACCAATGACAAGTCAGAAAATGAACTAATGTTTTATATCTATTAATATAATCATACTGAAGCGATGCAGTTTTTAGTTAAAAATAACTCAAAGGGACAGATCCTCTTCTTTCAAGGCTTTGAAGTGTCAACTCTTAAGGCTACGAAAGATCATGAAAGCATCTAATTTTGGAGTTTTTGCATTTCTGTATGTGTGCACACAGCCCTAACTTTCATTATTCTTTGAAATGAGGTAATCAGCGTCCAAAATGGAGAGAGCAAAGTCAAGAGAGCAAATGAAAATGTGTTGGGAAACACAGCTTAGGCTTGCACTGTTGAGTGCAGGATTTATGTCGCTGCTCAGTTTTACAGTCACAGTGTCGAGGGGGATAATTATAGAAGATTAATTTTGGCTGCATGTTTGGAGAAGAGATTGTTGAACAGAGGTTTTTCCATTTCGGTGGGTGGGGATGAGTTAGTGGCTGTCAGATTGTATTTTGTCCTTCTCCGGCTCAAGGTGGGGACTGAGTGATAACACGTATAAAAAGAAACATATGTCAGACTTATGCACATTATCTGTAGTCTGATAAGAGGAGTCTACAGCATGCTAGCGGTTCTGTGATGCTGCTCTCAGGCCCAGCAGTGTATTGAGCTAAATGCTAACATTGGCATGCTAAAAGGCGCACACTGCTAATCTGCTGAGGAATAATGTTTACCATGCTCCCGATCTTGGTTTAGCATGTGAGCATGCTCCAAAGTCAGGAGGATTTGTCCTCTGGGGACCATGACTTCCTGTACAATATTTAATGGTAAAAATGGTGGATGATTGACCGACAGTGCCATAAAAATGTCACCTCCTCATTCTGCGTCTCATCATGAAAGTGAGATGGTTGGATGTTTAAAATGTTTATGATCTTACCACGCAAATCTAGCTTGGTGCTTTTGATGGACACTGGGGCTGGACTTGTGGGCGCCGAACTGCTCAACTCATTGGTCGGAGTTTCCTGTTGTAATGAAGAAGTACAGTCAGGCCTCCTTTTATGATATTAAAAAAAGTCTCCTATGAATCAATCATTGAAAAAACGGGAGATACCTGATCAAAAAGATAAATCGTGACATCATCAAAAAAGGACACATTTCTTCCTCTGTCCCTCTCTCTGTCCATCGGCTCTTTGGGTGATTTCAGCAGACTCCTCAGCCCGACACGTTTGTCCACATCTGTTTCTGTGACAACAATCATCCTCTGGGAGCTTTCGTCCTCCTGCTCATCCTCCTCCTCCTCGTCAGCGTCGCTTCCTGAGGGCAAACATCTCCGTCTTCCGATCCGATTTCCAATCGCACCGTCCCCAAAACCTCCTTTACCAGTGGGGGTGAGGGGAAGAGTCAGAGCGAGAGGAGGGAGGGTGAGAGAGAGACGAGCTAGTTTTGCTGTGAAAATGAGAATAGAGAAGAGATGTTAGATATGAGAGGTACCTGACCAGAGTGTTCACCTCTTCCCAGTCAGAAAACTCTTTAAAGATTTGGATAAAAGTTTGCAGACCCTCTACAGGAAGACCAGTTTTCATTTTTTCTTAAGATTGAAGATATTATCTTAATTATGGACTCGAGTTTTTAATTTTAGTTTTCTTTGTTTTCCTGGTCCTAAAACAAACAAACAAATAAAAACACAATACAAAATAGATAAATCTTTTTCCAATCTCTCTTCACTGTATGTCAATAAAACTCTTTTGCTGCAGTCTGTTTCCCCTTCGAATAGCGTTTCCCACCATGCTGCCATCCATAACTTGGGTAAGGCCTTAACTCACCATAAACTAGTGTGTGGCTAGGCATGGCGGAACAAACTTTGACACAAAATCAAGTAAAAAAGTAAAAGATTGTATTCAATGATCTCAGTCATGCTTATGAGCAATAAGTGCAACATGAAGGTACCTTTCATTGCCTGGTTTGCAGTCGGCTGAGGGGTTGGGACCTCAGGTTGTTCAATCACAGTGAGCGGCTCAGCTTCAGTTTCATCAGATTCGGTGTGGGGTTGAATGCTGGAGGAACTTTCATGCTTCTCTTGGCTTCAACAACAACAAAACAATTAATTAAAACATGAATATTAAAAGGCAGATCACCAAAATATTATATATAAATAACCCTTGTGGTATCTCGCCATGCAGATTTTTTATGTGTCCATGTTTTGTATTATTCATCTCTTTTTCATTTCATTGTTGTGCTCACAGCTTTGAAAATTACATTTAAATAGTACTGTATGTAGTATCCCCGTTAGTTTAATCCACAGATGTCGCTGTCAAAAGTTTCCAATGGAACTACTTTCTACAAAAAATAAAGAGTCCCTCTGAAAATATGTCGCAATGTGATCTTTCAGAGTATCCAAAGTAACAGGGACACTGCATGTAAAGAGAGATGTGGATTTTGCAAATGAAAATCCATTCATCCCCACCATAAAGGCAAACAAATATCTCAAAAGTTGGGCAAATAAAACCCAAAATATCTGTATGGCTGCTACTACTGAGCCCATGAGGTCACTAATGAGGATCATTTTTGTGAATAAAAGAAACGTTTCAGGACTTTGAGGCCTCTATTAAATACCACTAGTGGAAAGTAAGAAAATATGTGCTGATGTTTTTTATAATTTGTGTGAATTGACCATTTAACATAAACTCAGATTTCCAAGTTCAGACTTCTTCATACCTTTCATCCTCTTGTTGTTCTAAGACAGTGACCAGCTCACTGCTGCTCTCTGTGATTTGTTCCCCCCAGGGCCGGAGCGTCACTGTGTCTTTAACAGTCGAGCCCCAGAGCACATTTGTTTTCACATTTTCACTGAGGGAAAACTGCAGCCTCTCCTCACACACCTGAAGCAGCAGAACAAAACAATACAGATTGAATAAATTCAGTAGGTAATATAAGGAGCACCTTTACAACAAACAAAACACAAAAAACATGCTCACCTGCATCATGAGGCCATTCTTTGTTGTCATCTTAGAGAGAGAGCCCGTATCTTTGACATCAGGGGTTTGGCCTGATGATCTCTGTCCGTCATTCTTCTCCTCTTCAGAGTCCAAGATCAGCTGGGGTGCAGATTCGGCTAGTTTGTCAGATTTATCAGAGATCCGAGCCTCCTTCAAATCCACCCTGCTCCCCTCAGGAGTCGAGGTGCAACATGTCTCTTCAGCTGTATCGCTATCACCAACACTGCTGCCCTTCTGCTCAGGTGTTTTCTTCAAAGACTCCAGGAGCTCTAGGTTCCCCAGAAAAAGATCGCCCAGAGAGTCCTCCTCGTCCTCAGATATGCAACACAGTTGTTCCAGTTTTTCGAAATCCTCCAGCGGCTCCTCATCCAAATTTTTCCACTCAGAAATCAGTAATTCTGGGAGATTGTTGAGGGGAACTTGGGGCGAAGATGGGGAGGCAGATGATGTTTTCTGGAAGAAATTATTATGTTCATCCTGTTTTTCTATATTGGATGCAAGGTCGCTCTCATCGGCCGAGGTTATGTGCACAGAGGGAAGGTTCAGATTGGCTGAGATCCCTTTAATTTGAGTTGTAGCAGGTGGTAATTCTTGCAGAGGTGGCTCTGAGACATCTGCGTTGTGAGTTGGGGAAATATACGACTCTGTCTCAGTGCTAGCAATAAAGTCTTCTAGATTAATGTGACTAATAAACTCCTCTGCCTCTATAACAGATGGTGGAGGACTAGGAAAAGAGTCGTCTAAACTCTCCAATTTATCATCTTGCACATCAAGGTCTATGCTTGGTGGAGGACTAGGAAAATCTACTGAGCTGAAATTGTCTACCTGTGGATACGACTGATCCATCTCCTCCTGCACATCAAGGTCACTTGGACAATCATTGGGTGGAGGCGGCATGTCTCTGTAATCCTCTTCTTCGTTCATAATGCTTACGCTCTCTTCTATATATTCCCTAGCAATCCATGGTCTCATTTCAGCCTCTAAATCTGCGCCTGATTCAACATTTTCCAGGTCTGAAAAGTTCTCATGAGGAGCTTCGGTGATGCAAATAGTTATATTTGAGCTGTCCAAAGTGTGACTGAAGCAGTTCTCTGAATTAGAGCCTGTTTCTTTGTCAACATGCTCAGCTGATGTCTGTCCCTCTTTTTGGATCGTGCAGAGGTGATTCTGAGGACATCTGTTAAAATTTCGATTTTCCTCTGTTTCTGTGGAGTCTAGCAGACCTTCCCTGTCCTGGACTGTGTCTGTGCATGACAAAATCTGCCTCTCTCCTTTCTCCAAGGACTCCTGCTCTGGAATTTCTATATTCTCTACTTCCATATCTGGGGATGCTTTTTCTAGGTCTTTGTTAAAATGGCCAATTTCTTCTATGTTCTCAATATTTTCCTCCTGTTGTACATCTAACACTTGGACAGCCTGTTGGTCATTATCGCCTGCAGAGTCCCATGTTTCCTTAATGGCAAGTTTACCAGCAATTCCTTGTGATTCATCATTCCAGGTTTCTTCGCAGCCCTCCAAGATGGCAGGGTGCGGTTCGCGTCCTGCAAGTTCGTCGTTTTCTTCAGTCTCCCAAAACTCCTGACCCACAACGAGCCTCTCCCCCACCTCCCAGGCCTTATTACTGAACCCAGAGAAAAATTCTGATCTCAGTTCAATGTCTTGGCATCTCCTCTCTGGAGAGGCCCACTGGTCATTTTCATCAGGCCACAAACGTAAGTCTGTTGACTGTGAAAAACGATGGCAGTCAAACTCTCCCCTAACAACACCAGATCCTGTTTTTTCTTCATCCTCCTCCAGGGCGCTCCATAACTCTTTCGTCTTCACATCCAGGCCCTCGCAGGAGTCTTTATCTGCATTGTTAGCACAGTCCATCCGACTGACTGCTCCTCTCAAGGGCGACTTTTCCTTCATGGCATTACTCAGCTCTGCGGCAGCCAGCTGTTTCTCCGTCTCCGTAGTGACCTTCTTGTGCTCGCTTCCATCTGAGCAGCGCAGGTTTCTCAGGCCCAGCTCGTTGTGGTCTTGACCAGGCCTCTCTTCATGTCCCTCAGGCTCTTCAACACCCTCCTCAGCCCAAGAAGGACATGTCGGGCCACTCACTTTATCACAGACAGACTTCCCAACCTCACTTGGCTCGACTACTGACGGGGTGTCATCGCTGAGTGTGGCCTCGCTGGTTTGAATTCCGTAAAGTTTAGATAATCTCGACTCTCTGTTGTCAACCTGGGATGGTGTTACATATTCAACAGTGTCATTTCCACATGTGAGGGAGTTCAGTGCAGAGAGATCAATATCCGTTTCTGTAACACTTGTGTATTCTTTATTGCTGGGGCTCAACACACAATCATTTGACCGGCTGCCAGATACAGACTCGATCAAAATATTTGTCTCAGCCAGGCTCTTGGAATGTAGATTTAAATCGTTGTCTGCAGAGCCCTGGTATTTGCAATCTGTTATCTGAGAGATGACGCCTTCTCTGAAGTGGTTGTCAATCGGATACCCACCGCTGTGTGGGAGTCCTTTCAGTGGCTCGTCGTTTAATTTTGAGAACAACTCATCAATTAAGTCAACGCAGTCCTTGGCCTGCGGATCATCACACAGCAGTGTTGACGTTTTGCTTTCGTTTTGGAAAATGCCAGAATCGTCTCTCTGTGCTGACTCTAGCCCTTTGTTTAGAATATCTTTGTCATCACCTAAATTAGAGACAGCATTTCCTGTAGCATGTTGATATGGAGTCCTCGTTTCCTCACACAGTTCAATGGTTTCTCCAATTTCACATTTGTTATGTGACAGCTGTATGATTTTTCTTAAGGGGCTCTTTTCTCCCATCTCTCCCTCCTCCTCAGTTTTTTCCTCTATCCCTGTCAGTGTTCCCCGATCGCCCCCTCGACTGCTGCCCGGCCTGGAGGCAAAAAGTCCATCACTGCTCCTCCTGCTCACCCCCTCCCCCTCCAATTCACTGTCTGAGAAATAGGCAGAGTCTCGATGTGGTGTTTCATTTCCTAGAGCTCGCCACCCGCCTCCTCCAACTCCTCCTTCACCGCTCGTCCATGAGTCACTAGGTGTGAGACAGTCGGCTGAGTTGGAAGTCATGGGTGACAGGCCCGAGTCGGTTGGGGTGATGAGTGAGACATCAGAGGATGGGTCCCAGTCGGGAGTGGTTGGAGTGGCAGCAGGAGTGGGTGCCTTTTCGGCAGTGTGACAGTGTTTTTCTTGCCCAGTGTCATTGTGTTGTAAATTCTCTCTTTTCGTCTCATTATTTTGAGAACCCAAATCTTCTCCAGAATTCTTCAAATCAGCTGCTCTGATGTGTTCAGAGTCCACTGCAAAACCTTTATCAGTTTGGTACTTTCCTTTATCAGGATCATATGACGTGGTATCGGTCTTTCCAGGTGTTTGACCTCTCTCGGCGCTGCTGCCCTGTAGGTCTTCTTTCATTAACTCACCATTCCCTATAACAGCAGTGATTTGAGTATCTGTTTCATTTGTAACTAGCGATTTGTTCGCGTTGGAGTCTTTAACACTCTGAGTGGACTCAGAAGGAGAGTGCTCTAAGTGAGCTGTTTGCTCTCCTCTGGCAGGTAAGGCAGGGCCATCTGAACTCTCCTCCTCTTCTTTCCGACATGCAAGTGTTTGGTTGTGCAGAAGACCATTTTTGGGCATGATTTCTGAAAACACAAACTCATCCGATTGGCAGTTTTCAGCATTGCTTCCTTCGCTGTCCAGTTGAACAAGTTGTTTATTTGATCCTATATGAAGGACTGGGATCTCAGGTTTCATAGAAACCTTTATCTCACTCTTTTTAGCACGCTTGGTCACTTGTGCGTATATGGCCTCAGTTGGTGTTTCATCTTTGCCTTTGTTGGATGCTCGTAAGGAGCTCTCTGACTGAAATCTGATGGTCTGAGCGGAGCTTGGGTCAATGCATATGGACTCGTATTCCGGAGACAGTGGAGTAGGGGAGTAAGATGAGTCTGGTTCCATTCTGTTTGCAGCAGGGTTTTGTCTAGATATGATTTCAGTCAGAAAGGTCTCTGCTGATTGGATCTCCTTAAGGAACTCCTCCCTGGTCATTTCTGTTCTCTGTGGCTCCTTCTCAGTCTGCTGCAACTCAGAGTCCTGCTTCCCGATGGTGATCTCAGAGAGGAGAGAGCGGGATCTTCGTATACCCTTTGAATAGGCTTCCTCAGCCTCGGTGTATGAGGGAAGTCCTGGAGCACAGACATAGGGTCGCAATCTGGATCCTGAAGAATAGAGATATTTTACTGGATCAGTTTGTGATCCCCCCTCCAGATCCGTGTCCATCCTTCCTGTGTCAATCTCTGTGAGGAAAAGATCCCTCTGGAATGATTCTTTAGTGACTGTATCGTCCTCCGTAGCTCCTGTCCTGTTGCAATTCTCTGGCTCCCATGACTGTCCTGCTGACCCCAGCTCTGTGATCAGCGACTGGGAGCGGCGCATCCCTCTGTTGGGCAGCACAAAGTTCCCCCATCTCTCTCCATCTCTTTTCTCCTCATTCTGTCCCTCCCATGAAGCCTCTGACTTGGGCTCACTGGACTCTGTCACACTAGATATCTCTGTCAGAAACAGATGCATGGGGGATTTCTTGGCAGCAGCCACACGTTCTGCATGAAGTTCGGCATCTTCCCTCCAAATGGCAGGCAGGATGGTGTCGAGGCGTGACTGAGTCCTTTTCATTCCCCTGGAGAAGAGCTCGGCACAGGCTGGGTCTGCATCTTCAGATAGGCTGGAGTGAGTGACAGTAGGCCCACCACTGGGTCTCTCAGGGGACGTGAAGGGAGAGTCATCCTCATCTGAGTAGGTGGGACTGGATGAAGACTGTCCGTCCATCTGGGTGTTTGTGGGATGAGGACGGGGTAAATTGCGATAAATGGGACGCAATGGGTTTTCTCGGCGAACAGGAGAGTCAAAGTCTTTTGCACGAGAATGAGAAGTCTCCCTGGAGTTGTGCAATGATGCTAAGTGCCTGCTACCACCCTCTCTGTCAGACAAGTCACAGGATAATGGGTCTCTACTTGATCTCTGCATCTGCGGCCTACTGTATCTTGAATAAGTCTCTGCTGTATTGTAGCTGGGGCAGCTTCTTTGTGGTTTGGAGTGGGGAGGGAGGGGCGGGGGACACATTTGAGGAGGTTGGGGGTAAATTGGATGGCTTGATGGGGGAAGGGAGGGGGAGAGGGACGGGGATGGGGGTAGAGTCTGTCGGGACCGATGGAGCCCCAGGTGATCAAAGGTAGAAGGTGGACAGCTGCTCATGTGATGGGGGTCTGTTTCGATTTTTCCACTGATGGTGTAGTGAGGCAGTCCTCTATAACCAAGTGGGGGGGCGGGGAGGGGGCGCGAGTAAAGGTGGTTGGCTGACGACATGGACATAGAGCGAGGCTTGGGAGGAAGGACCGGGGCATGAGATTTTTTGTCTCCCTCACTTCCCCTTTTCTTGTCCTCTTCATCATCGTCTCCCAAATCAACTACTGAAAAGTCAGTCACTCTACTCGAAGTGTCTCTGAATTCAGCCACACCTGTGTTGGGCACCTGGAGGTGAATCTCGCTTGATCTGATGGTCTGGAGGCCTTTTCCACACTTATCAGAGGAACAGTAAGGGACCCGCTCTTTTCCCAGCATTCCACTGCGAATCTCCACCAGCTCCATGTCTCCCGGGCAGATCGAGTTAGAGCGGAAAGAGGACTGGGTCTTCCCTTTAAGAGTTGGTGACTTGTCCTGGGGAGTGTGCTCCTCTAATCTGATGTAGTACTCGCTGGCGAGGGAGGGGCTGCGGGCGCTTATCACTGGGACCACAGTGGGTGTGTCCAAAGACTGTCTGTGGTTATTGTTCACAGTGGGGATTGGCTGAGGAGGAGGCAGAGGTTTGTAGCCTCGTCTGGCATGAGCCTTTTCCCAGAAATACTCAAAGTTCAAACCTTTGCTGGTTTCAGTAACTGTCAGGATGTCATCCAGTTCAGACGAGGACGTGGTGATACAGTTCCCTACAGGGTCCAGTAGGGGGTAGGAGTTGTCTTCCCTGCCGTACTCTCTCTCTCTCCGCTCGTGTGCTGCAGTCTGGAAGGCAGGCGGACGGAGTAAGTCCCAGCGTCTTTCAAACGACTCCTCGCTCTCCCCTCTCCTTCCTCTACCCTCCTCATATTCCTCATCCTCTTCATCTTCTTCCCCGACACTCCCCCTCGCCATTCCTCGCTCAGCAGCCAGGAGGGAGGAGAGGAGGAGGAATATCTCTGCTACAGAGGGGCGTTGAGATGGAGGTAGCCAGCAGGACTGCATGATCTCATACCTGAGGACAGAGGAATTAAGTTTGGAGAGACAGAATTAGGGCATTTTCACTTTCCAACAATACAACCATAATTTCTGCAAAGCTCCACTTAGTTGATGAGTACTGACCAGTAGTCTGCATGGGAGAGTTTGAGTCTGGGCTGGGCCAGGGTGATCTGTCTCTCTCTAATGACGAAGGTCAACACCTCTTCGTCACTCAGGTGTCTGTGGGGCTGAGAGCCAAATTCAAAAAGCTCCCATATAACCACACCCAAGGACCTGGAGGAAAAATAAGATGTAGTGACAGACCTTATTATGTTATGCTTTTATAGCAACACATTGTTTTATACAGAGCTCAGACTTAAAAGCAAACACGACTTTTTTAAAGTAAAATATTTCTTCAATCTTAAGCTATCGTTTGTTCTGTGACAAGAAAAAGTACTCTTCCTTTAGTTAGGTGTTTTGTTGCCATAATGTTTTATTGTTGGTTTATTCAACAAAACACATTTAAGCGGAGTTGTAATATCTGAGGCTGAGGGTTCAGTCCAGCTTGTGCTCTTGTTCGTCCATCACTCACTCTGATATTACTTGGCCTGGCAATGGCACTAAACCCGCCGCTGACTGGTGGACTTCCAGACTCTGCTTCAGCAAAATTGAGGTCACACTGGTATTTAAAGGTAGGCTTATGTAAGTATTCATGGTTTGATTTGTTTAAGATAAACATTTGAAACATTTTACTTTCAATCTGCTTAAATCTAAGATTCAAAAGAGTAAGACATTTGACATTTTGGGCCAAATGAAAGCTCTAACTGAGACAACAAACTACTTCTGTATTTGACTGTATTAGATTTAACAGGTGTACCTAATGGCTACCAGACGTCAGATAGACAAGCATGATCGTAGAATTACCCACGTGAACTGGCCATAACCAGTCTGGCTTGCGCTGTATATCAACAGCAGTGACAGATCTAAAACATACCACACATTGCTGGTCTTGGTTTGGTCTGTAACAATGAGTGATCCTCTGTACTCCTCCAGCAGCTCAGGAGCAATCCAGCGCAGTGGGATCCATAGCTTGTCTGGAGTTAGGTAATAGTCCTCCTTCACAATGAAATACAACAAGAATGACTTTTATACTGAGGAAAAAATGTATTATCTCATCATTTACATGACAAAACATAGGCTTTACAGTTGCTAAAATTCAAAATATAGGATGAGAAAATCTGGTCGCATATATTTAAATATCTTAAACTTATGTTTGGGTTGATTTTTCAGAGAAATACAATCAAAGACCCACTTACCTTATAATGGTTGTGTGAAAGGCCATAGTCGCCTATCCTAACAGTGAGGTCTGAGGTCACCAGGCAGTTTCTTAAAGCCATATCACTGCAGAGAGTAGAACAAACCCTCCAACCATCAGCCACATTGAACAGAGACACACACTGTATCTATCTGAGAGATAAACAAATCTTGTTTAAAGAAGTGGGTTGTAATTATGTACAGTCGTGACTGACCTGTGGATGTAGCTGTTTTCATGGAGATGCAGCACACCAGAGGTGATCTCAAAAGCCATTCTCTGAAGAGTCAAGAGGTCCCGGGTCGGCAGGTCAGGGGTCATCCCATCTGACTTGCGCTGGGCTCTCAGATACCTCTTCAGGTCACCCTAGTTGTACATCACAATAATAACACAAGCAGTGAAATGCATGGAGACTTAAGTAGAAGATGAGTTAATGCCAGTTGGGCCATTAAGTGTGCCTGCCAAGTTTAGGAGTATTTTTATCTCCTAAAACAGAGATAAAACTTGCAGGCAACACGGTATAAGGGAATATCTGTGACCTCTGCAGTAAATATGTGCCTTTTTACACGTTTTTTATCACAGAGCCTCAAAAGCTGCATGGGAATTGGTCATGAGCTGGCAGCCTTTGAATTAGTCATTTATGCTTCAGGAAGGGCAAGGGAATAAAATGAGGACTATAAAAAAAGGATGGAAAATATACCACAAGGAAAGGACAATAGGAGACTTTATCAAATAGCAGTGAGGCCCCCATTGTTGTTTGGCATCTCTCGCTGTGTTGCTGTAATTGATCTGCTTGTGTCTCTGCTTTGCCTGAGAGCCATATGGCTTTCTTAATCAGTCAGTGATTAAGCCAGCAGAGGGAAAGAAAACAAACCGATTGTCCTGAAGCAAAGCAGATTTCAGTGACACTGGAACATCAATAATTCCAATAATTTATCTTTCCTGCAGCAAATAATATGCAGAACTAGTCACATAAAATTACATTGAAATAGGGATTAATTGAAGCAAAGTACTCATGAAAAATAACCTTAACTTTTAATGTGATTGAAAAACTGCAACAAAGGTGGAAAATAATAGTCCCCCCCCCATGTTCAATATCATTTTTGTCCCATATTTAAATGGGCACTTTGTACTCACCAGCTGACAGAACTCCATAACCAGGAGGAAGGGAATGCTCTCACTACATTGCCCAAAACACTGAAGAATGTTGGGATGTTTAAGGCTCCTGAAGGGAGAAAGACAAAACTAGATTGATGAGCAGATAGATCACAGGACAGACAGACAGACAGACAGATAAATAGATAGATAGATAGAAATAGAGTAGAGAGAGAGGTAAAGAAAAAGGAGAGGCACTTGTGTGTGTCACTGTAGCAAAGCTAAACTCATTTTGGTGTGTGTGTGTGTGTGTGTGTTAAAGAGAACAAGAAGGACAGCCATAATCCTATACACAGATTCTGAGTCAAACACACTAAAACGGCTGGGTCCGTGCTTAACTTCGAGAGTAAGTTTTATTACCATCTGCTTGCAGTTCCATAACCATAATCTAAGTACACAACTAAACATAACAACAATATGTTGATAGTATAAACAGGTACAATTCAAGCTAGTCCACAAAGCACATGTAGACTGGTTGGGCAAACTCCCAGAACCCCTCCAGTAGTCTTGCGAGTGTAAAGAGCTGGTCCACTGTTCCACGGCCGGGACGGAATCCGCACTGCTCCTCTTGAATCTGAGGTTTGACAAGCGGTCGGAGCCTCCTTTCCAGCACCCTGGCATAAGCCTTCCCCGGGAGGCTGAGTAGTGTGATACCCCGGTAATTCGAGCACACTCTCCGGTCCCCCTTTTTGAAGATGGGAACCACCACCCCGGTCTGCCATTCCATGGGCACTGATCCCGACCCCCATGCGACATTGAAGAGGCGTGTCATCCAGGACAGCCCAACCATGTCCAGCACCTTCAGCATCTCAGGGCGGATCTCATCCACCCCAGGCGCCTTGCCACCAAGGAGCTTTTTGACTACCTCAGCGACCTCTGCCAGGGATATGAGTGAGCCTCCTCCTGGGTCCTCAGGCGCTGCCTCCTCTGCAGAGGACATGTTGGTCGGGTTTAGGAGTTCCTCAAAGTGCTCTTTCCACCGCCCGACGATGTCCTCCGTCCGGGTTAGCAGTTCCCCCCCCCCCTGCTGAGAACAGCCTGGGGTAAGCCCTGCTTTCCCTTCCTGAGCCGTCGGATGGTTTGCCAGAACCTCCTTGAGGCCAACCGAAAGTCCTTCTCCATGGCCTCCCCGAACTCCTCCCATGCCCGAGTTTTAGCATTCGCGACCACCGCAGCTGCAGCCCTTCTGGCCTGCCGGTACCTGTCAGCTGCTTCAGGAGACCCCTGGGCCAACCAGGCCTTGAAGGTCTCCTTCTTCAGCTTGACGGCTTCCCTCACCTCCGGTGTCCACCACCGGGTTCTCGGGTTGCCGCCACGACAGGCACCGATGACCTTCCGGCCACAGCTCCTAGCGGCCGCGTCCACAATAGAGACTTTGAACATGGTCCACTCGGATTCCGTGTCCCCAACCTCCCTCGGGATGTGTGAGAAGTTCTTCCGGAGGTGGGAGTTAAAGACCTCCCGGACATGGTCCTCTGCCAGACGTTCCCAGTTCACCCTCACTACACGTTTGGGTTTGCCGGGTCTTTCCGACTGGTTCCCCTGCCATCTGATCCAACTCACCACCAGGTGGTGATCAGTTGACAGCTCTGCTCCTCTCTTCACCCGAGTGTCCAAGACATACGGCCGCAGATCAAATGATACGATTACAAAGTCGATCATTGATCTCCGGCCTAAGGTGTTCTGGTACCAGGTACACTTATGAGCCACCTTATGTTCGAACATGGTGTTCGTTATGGCCAAACCATGGCAAGCACAGAAGTCCAATAACGAAACACCATTCGGGTTCAGATCGGGCAAGCCGTTCCTCCCAATCACCCCCCGCCAGGTTTCTCCGTCATCGCCCACGTGAGCGTTGAAGTCCCCCAGGACAACTATGGAGTCGGTAGGCGGCGCCCTTTCCAGGACCCCTCCCACCGACTCCAAGAAGGCCGGATACTCTGAACTGCTGTTTGGTGCATAAGCACAAACCACAGTCAGAGCCTTGCTCCCCGCAACCCGTAGGCGCATGGAGGCGACCCTCTCGCTCTCCGGGGAGAACTCCAACACAGCGGCGCTCAGCCGGGGGCTTGTGAGTATCCCCACTCCCGCCCGGCGCCTCTCACCCTGGGCAACTCCGGAAAAGGACAAAGTCCAACCCCTCTCCAGGAGCTTGGTTCCAGAGCCAACGCTGTGTGTGGAGGTGAGTCCAACTATTTCTAGCTGGTATCGCTCCACCTCCTGCACCAGCTCCGGCTCTTTCCCCGCTAGCGAGGTGACGTTCCACGTCCCTAGAGCTAGTCTATGCCGCCGGCGATCGGCATGCCCGGGCCTCCCGCCCGACCCGCCGCCCGGTCTGCAGGCCGGTCGAGAAGGCTTTCGACCGGGTCCCTCGGGGGGTCTTGTGGGGGGTGCTGCGGGAGTATGGGGTGCCGGACCCACTACAACGGGCGATCCGGTCTCTGTACGACTGCAGTAGGAGCTGTGTCCGCATTCTCGGCAATAAGTCAGACACGTTCCCGGTGGGTGTTGGCCTCCGCCAGGGCTGCCCTTTGTCACCGGTCCTGTTCGTGATTTTCACGGACAGGATATCTAGGCGCAGCCTGGGGGCGGAGAACGTCAGTCTCGGGGGTCTCGGGATCGCTTCTCTGCTATTTGCAGATGATGTGGTCCTGTTAGCCTCCTCGGATCATGACCTCCAGCATTCACTGGGGCGGTTTGCAGCCGAGTGTGAAGCGGCGGGGATGAGAGTTAGCACCTCCAAATCTGAGGCCATGGTTCTCTGCCGGAAACCGGTGGATTGCTCCCTCCAGGTGGGGACGGAGTGCCTACCTCAAGCGAAGGAGTTCAAGTATCTCGGGGTCTTGTTCACGAGTGA
Source organism: Anarrhichthys ocellatus (assembly GCF_004355925.1). Classification (NCBI taxonomy): domain Eukaryota; kingdom Metazoa; phylum Chordata; class Actinopteri; order Perciformes; family Anarhichadidae; genus Anarrhichthys; species Anarrhichthys ocellatus. The sequence continues at coordinate 4,833,095 of NW_022280043.1, forward strand.
GGGTAAGATGGAGCGGGAGATCGACAGACGGATCGGTGCAGCTGCAGCAGTAAAGCAGGCGCTGCACCGGACCGTCTTGGTGAAGAGGGAGCTGAGCCGGAAGGCAAAGCTCTCAATTTACCACTCGGTCTACGTTCCTACCCTCACCTATGGTCACGAACTCTGGGTCATGACCGAAAGGACAAGGTCGCGGCTACAAGCGGCCAAAATGAGTTTCCTCCGTAGGGTGGCCGGGCTCAGCCTTAGAGATAGGGTAAGGAGCTCGGTCATCAGGAGGGAGCTTGGAGTAGAGCCGCTACTCCTTCGCGTCGAAAGGAGTCAGCTGAGGTGGTTCGGGCATCTAATTAGGATGCCTCCTGGACGCCTCCCACTGGAGGTTTTCCAGGCACGTCCAACTGGGAAGAGACCCCGGGGAAGACCCAGAACACGCTGGAGAGATTACATCTCCCAGCTGGCCTGGGAACGCCTCGGGATCCCCCAGAATGAGCTGGAACATGTTGCCGGTGAGAGGGAGGTCTGGGTCGGCCTGCTTGACCTGCTGCCACCGCGACCCGACCCCGGATAAGCGGTGGAAAATGGATGGATGGATGGAATTCAAGCTAGACATATTGTTGCTCCTGTTATCAATGATTGAAGTGAATCAATGAGCAATAAAATGCCAATTTCATCATCTAAATACGCTCAGTTTATGCAAATACAGCCTCAATTGGTCTGGTATGACCAGCTTATGTTGCTAATGTTAGCTAATGTTAGATAGATTTTCCCAAAGAACGGACTTCATACAGTCATTTCAGTTACTCAAATGTCCTTTTCTACTTGTGCTACTTTTATGCTAAACTGACTATTATGAAATGTGGCCACAGTGGTTGTATTTAAGCAAAAGTTACATAGTCTTGCCACCAAAATGGCTACCCGAGTTTCAGCAGTTTCTCCCACCTGTACGGCTCAGACTCGGCCAAGAACTTCCTCTGCTCCAGAGGGCTGGCACTGACACGCAGCTCCTTCACCACGGCCTGAGAGGAGCTGCAGTCACACAGCACTTCAGCCAGGATCACCTAGGAGTGATCGATGGGCAATAACATGGAGGGGTGCCCAGCAGAAGCAGAACAGCAGTAAAAAATATATTTAATTTGAGTTAAGATTCCTTATCTGTTCAGAGTCCAGTATTTATTATAGCAGAGAAATATGACCCACATCAGAAATTGTCATTGATGTTAGAAAGAAAATTCAACATGAAATTACAGTGATGTCTGACTGTGAGAGGCGATCATCTTACCTTTCCGAACCAGCCATGTCCTATCTCCTGAAGATAGTTTAAAGTGTGTCTTTTGAACCACTGAGACTTGGAGTCTGTAAAAAAAAAGAGAAATAAATTAAGATCAGAGTTACTCAGACGTCTGCATTTAAAGTTGTTTTATGACTTTACATTTTACAACAAAAAAAATAAAAAAAGGGAAAATACATTATTTAATTACAGTGCTGCTCACAACCATAGCCATCATCAAGACATGAAAGATCCTCTCCAGACATTCCTTAAAACATATAAAAAAGACTATAACTAAACATTACTCAAAAAGAATTTGTCTGATATTGTTTTTCCACAAAAATCATATTTAATTACCTACTTAAAAATGATTAGAAATAATATATACTCCTTTGTTTTCATTGAAAAATCCAGAATCTATTCATCTGTAAATTTCAAAAGTTTAACTACTGGACACAAGATGGCTTCTAACTCACTGAAAAGTCCTTTTTATGTTTCCACATCACTTTTGTGTAAGCTGCATATTGAACCACGATTGGCTTCCAGACTGGTTGTGTCGTCGTTAAAAGAGACTTCTAGTGCACATACATTTCCCTGCACACTGAAGTAATAATAAGCGAAACGGGTTTGTGTGTAGAGGGGGACTTGAACGAATGACACAATAACAACTTCATCTGAGACAAAAGTTCAAAAGGTGTGTTGATGCCATCCCATGTCTGTGGCCAAATGTCCAACTTGACGTGCTCATACGGAGCACTGATGCAGAATTTTCTCAGATCAGAGTTTCCACTCCACTGAACTTCAGTGGGGAGTCCAGCGCTTACTGGTTGAACACTCAGTTTGAGACCTTAATGGATCCACATCAGTGACTCGGGCAACAGACCGTGAGGGAGTTCAGTGCAGGACAGTTCTTCAGCTTCCTTGAGGGGTTTGTGCTCACATGAGAGTCAGAGAGCAGGAGAGTTGTTTCAGGTTGTTACCTGTTCCATCCTGCTGGGCGGGGCAGTTGGACCTCTCTCGGATCGGCAAGGTGTAGACCTCAGGGAGGGAGGGACATGACGACAGGCTGTCCTCCTGGATGGGACTGGAGCCTCCAGAGCATTCCTCCCCGTCTGCATTGTCAAACTCCTGGTTGAGTCACAACAGCACAGAAAAATCACATCACTGGTATTATCGAAAATATGAAATAAGCGCTGTTAATAGTACGGTTGAATTTAGCAGTAACCAACAAGGACAGACAATGAGAGTGCAGCCACTCTGAACTAATGACACCATGTCTGCCAGCTCAACAACACTGCCAGGTCAAAAGATGGAGGCTAAGTCAAGATTAAATGGAGAGATGATTATTGACCACTTCTACTTCATTAAGTTGTAATTATTGAGTCCTGTTACAATTTCCATACTGAATCCACCTGCAGTTTATCAAGTCAAGCTTCAATAAAAGCCATACCAGCATGCACAAAAGGTGTGACAAAACAAAGGAAGCAGAGAGAGGTGAATAGATCTCTTACATGTTGAAGACTTACATTGAACCCCACTCCTCTCTTACAGCACAGGCAGGTCAGGAGCAGCAGGACAAAAGAGACGAGCCCAGAGCAAGAGATGAGGATGACGACGTAGGGTGGAGGAGAGAGGGATGCAGCTCTGGTCTGAGAAACTGAAGACAGAGAAGAAGAATACAAGGGAGGAAAGGGTTTAACACAGAAATGTAAGGGTACACACTGTTAGGTTTGAGTCAGTGAGAAGGACAAGAGAGACTTCACTGAATCAGAAAAGTGTAAAATGTTATTACACAGGTGTTTTGTTAAGAGGGAAACCATTGGAGCGTTTTCTTAGCAGCAGGTTTGGGGAAACAGTGGAGAACCCCAATGAACAGCTTGCATCAGGGATTTGGGGGGGAAGCAGGAAAAGAAACTAACTTGAAGATAAAAAACGATTGTCTGAATCATTAAAAGAAAGTAGAGACTTGAATTAAAATTTGAAACTGGGATAATATACCATTCCAGTTAGGAAAAAAGCACGGGGAAAGGGGAAATATTGGAAATGGCATTCCACTCAGGAAACACAGTTAAGAAGCAGGGGAGGGGTGGCTGGTTGTCATTTAGGTAAAAAGGAGCGCTAATTGGGAAGGGTTGGAAACTGGAAAAGAGTTACTCAAATCAGGAAGGTTTACTACTCAGGTGAGAGAGGGAGGAGTCGGGACATTTTGATTTTTGTACCTCAACGTAGTCGATTGTGGGAAGTGAACCATCTGTAGAAAAGAAAAGGGGCAGGGCAGGGTGGTTAAATACCCTTCAGGTATTTTCTTTAGGTTTCATTTAAATACTGCAGCCAAAAAACGTCAAACATTACATCACTTATGAAAGATGACAAGAGAGAGGAACAATGACACCTTGAAACAGTCAGAAGGTGACCAACTCGTGCTTAACACAGCGAAGGACTTATATATTAAATATAAACGTGAATATTCAAACCATAACTTAGCCTAACTTGTCTAAGTCAGTGTAAATATAGCAGCATCTCAGGCATTATATAACATAACATTCGCAAGGTATTTAGTAGGAAGTTAACTATGTGTACTCTCCAAACAAACCTTTAAAGCTGTGTTCACTGATATTAGAACACATACATTTTATAGTTGTCAACATTACAAAGAAACTAAACGATCACAAATAAATACAAGCATGTGAAATAATAAAAATGAATTGGGGAAATAATAACAATAACCCAGGGGGTTACATAAACAATGATATTGAAACCATACCTTGAAATGTATGACTTAGCTTATGTTTTGTAAGCCTGTGCTGTCTTAAAATATCCCAATTTCATTCTCTGTGTCCCTCATACAAATCCAAAAATACATTCATTCACAAGGTCATGATACTGTAAACACTGCATACATAAATTTCAAAGTATATTTAATAATTTACCAACTTAATAAATATTGTAAAAAGAGGATCAGCATGCTACTAAAGATATAACACATGAAGGGGTGTTTATGTTCTTTGCAAGATAAACACGTAGGCCTCATTTTGATTAACACTTTTTTTTCTTGTATTTCCAGTGTTTACAAAAAGTTACGACACAGATAGAAGAGGATGTCACTCGTTTCAGACATCCTGCGCAAAGGTACAGATGTGTTCAGCATATAAATCCACCTTCGTATCAAATTGTAGGCTGGTGAATGGTCCAATCTGTTGCTAATTAAAAGAAAATTGGTACTCTGCATTCCAAACAAATTGTAGATAATCAGTCCTGAGTTTTAGTCCGTGAAACAAAGAAATAAAGCTAATTGTTGGTCAAAATTCTTGATCAAACACCTGCCAAACAGGGGCTAAATATGAAAACTAAATGACCCTTTTGGCAATGCCTTCCTATAAATATGCACCACAAACATATAACCGGTGGCTTCAATCCTGATGAACAATTCCTGTGCAGTGCTATTCTTTCATCTTTCCCTAGACAGATGTCCAGACAGACACTGCATATAAATAGGCAACCTAACACAGGGCCCTTTCCACCAGCCCCGGTGCCAGCAGCTCTTATCAAAACAATACACCACAATACAATGACTGCACACATTACACAAACACAACATTCTGCCAGATCTTGGGGGGGGGGGGGGGGGGGTCGGTTGTTTTGTGAAAAGAGAA
>NW_022280043.1:4838111-4905305 GCF_004355925.1 Anarrhichthys ocellatus
GGAGAAGGCACATTCAAATTGAGGAAAAATAAAGATGCCAGCAGTGGCTAATAGGCTAAATAATCGCCAGTGCCAAAGCGGAGGCTATTTATAGACGATATCTCGCACTGACCGGCGGTTTTAGCTTGCAATTCATACAGTATACGCTGTTTTTAAATGCCATCGATGTGAGGCCCGAAATCGACCCCCCCCCCCTTCCCTAATATTTTCATCCCTGCATGCAAATGTGATACCCTACCCATCACCAAATCAGCCTCGCTCCTGTTTTCATTAAGTCAGCCACGTAGACTACTGCAACAATAATTCGCATTATGTCTCAGTCATACTGGCTGATAAACACAGTACTCCCCCCCTATGTAGAGAGGCCTTTTCATAACTGACTGCATCCCCCCTCTCTCTCTTCCTTTCTCCAGCAGCATCACTGGCAGGTTTTTCAAACCCCCCTCTTCCTCCTCCTCCGACTCCGCTCACCTTCCCTCTGCGGGGCTCCGAGGGCTCTGTCCGGGCTGAAGTACGACATGATCCCCGCCAGCGCTACCATCACCCAGCAGTGTGGCCGCATCGTCGCCGCGTCCGGAGCAACAACAACAACACCATCCGAGCGACGCTGCCGACTGTCAGTGTTGGTGTCCTCCTCTCTCCCGTCACCCCCGCCACGGTCTGTGCTGTCTCCGGGCTCACGCTGTCTGTGTCTGCCCCCCTCCCCGTCCGCTTTTCTCCCAAATAATAAAGAGCGTCTCCTTGCCTTCCCCGGTGCTCTCTCCCCTCCTCCTGCTCTAATCCGCAATTAAACACGGTGTGCGCGATGCTCTATTGTGCGTCTTCAGGCCACCGCTCGCTGCACATGTACATCACTGCTCCACCTCCATCTGCGTGTGGGAGCATTGCTGAAATCAACCGCTCTATATACACATATAGGCTATATATTTAATTATTTCTTCCTCTATCTCTCGGTGTTGTCTGTGTTTTTTCTCCTCCGCCAGCCTACGTCAGACACACACGGCGCGCATTGTCATGGTCCAGTTTGATCATCACAATGATGCCCCCAAAAATATGTGATAATATTCCCTCAGGGAGGTAATAGGGTGTGATGTGGTGCTCAGTGGGTTTATATCGATCTCATATTGGATTTTTAATCTTTTAAAACATCACTTCGATATTCATGAGGATTTTGGTGTGTGATATTATTTGACCACTATTAAAAATGTTAAATAATAAGATAAAACACGTGTTAATTGACCACGCCTACAAAGAGTGCAAGCTCTCTTCATTTTATAAACAAAACCAAAATTTATCTCTGGGTGTATCATTGAATGGTCATAACTGCACTAAATAAAAACGTTTTTTAGACTCACTTTCGGCAAAAAAAGAAAGAAAAAGAGATCAGGCTGTCATGGATAATTTAGTTAGTTGCAAGTTTATGAGTTACACAAAACTAATGCAGCTTAATACAACAGCCCTGCAATAAATACATACACAGAGGTTATAACGTTCAGTTTTTGTTGAAAGCATTGATTTAACTTGCTGGCCATTTTGGAGACGGCAGGACAACGTCAAAGAAATAATTTACTGTATAATATACAACTTACCACAAAAAACTGAACATAGTCATGAAAGTCTTTATTTCAGCTGTGTGTATTGTCACAACATGTATTTGTAAAATAATTTACAGCGATGAAAAAAACAAGTAAATATCAATCTTTTGTGTTGCTTATTGGTGTTGGTATATGGTGCAATAGGCATTTGACAACAGCAAACATTTTTGACTTGTCATTGCAGAAGAACGGCTTCATTCCATCTTCTGTCCCAGTTAGTTGTGACAGTGAGCCAGCATGCTTTATTTATACCTGTGCTTTTCCTATATCTTAAACTGTGTTTGTGAAAACATTTATATGGTTTTTAAAAATAAAATGTAGAAATGTTCAACTTACAAAGATCAGAAAAATGTGTTCAGCTTAAAGTGATATATGACAAAGTAGAGCTGGAGCTAGAGAATTGTTGGCAATTCAGCTTGAAAAATGAGTGAAATTATACATTTACTGCCAATTAACTAATTAATTACTCGACTAATTGTTTCAGCTCTACTCTCCAGTTTATCTTTCTTTACTGAAAGACTTCTTCGTGTGTTTTCTTTGCTGACAGAGAGCTTCAAGCCCCCTGTGGTGACGACCATCTGCCCCGCTGACGTGATCACGAGCGAAACGCTGCAGGTAGCTGTGACTGACCTCTGACCTTCCGGGTGAAGAAAAATAAATAAAAAGAGTCCTACGAGCTATATTGTTGTATGCTCTTAATGTGGCTCTAAACCTACTTTGGCACACTTTCCATCTTACCTTCTTTCCTCTGGACATTTTACATTTGCTTCATTTTTGGAAAAAACTGGATTCAATATTTGTCCACTAACCATCCAGCACGGATCACACCCGACCAATAAAGATAGTTTACGATTTTAATATCTCATCTCTCCAGCTGTCTCGATCCCGCCTTTGACGCTTTCGAGCCAGTTCTGGGAAATAGGCGCTGTTGTACGGCCTCTCCCTCTCATTTGCGTCCTTCCCTGGCTCCTTCCCTTTGCCGTTCCTCTGGTCGAGCAGGGCCTGTGTTCTCCTCCTTTCATCAGCCTCCCTCTGTAAGCGCTCAGCACGCAACTGTTCTATGGAGCTGGAAAAGAAAGACAGATTTTTCTTCACATTTTATTCACACCGTGACATTCACACCCTCAATATCTTAATTATCAGGAAACTGACACGTGACTAGAACTGTCTCCCTGGACAGAGCCTGGCTAGCTTCTTCCCCTTGTTTCTGGTCTTTAAGCTATGCTAAGCTAACTCCAGGCTAGCTTCAGTTACAGATTTAGTGTACGGACGTGAGAGTGTTATCATTTTCTCATCTAACTTCTCAAAAATAAAGTGAATATTTCCCAAAATGTTGAAGTATCAACTTTAAAACCGGTGAACTAAACAGAAAAACAGAATCATGCAAACTGTACTGAAATGAATCTACTAAATGATCTCATATCAGATACTTCACGCTTTACACTTAGTTATAATAATATTATAATACAAGAGGAGTCGACTTTCTTACCTCTCTCCACTGCTCCTCTTTCCCCCTTTGTCTCTTCTTTCCCTTTTCTTGCTGCTGTTGTATTTTCTGTCCTTTACAGCCAGAGCTTTCTTCATTTCTTTCAACGGGTCTAAACTATCTTTCAATCTGCGATCTCTTTTCTCTCTCTCCTCTTCACTTATTCCCTTCTTCTTATCTTTTTCTTTTCTCTCTTCTTTTCCTTTCTTTTCTTCTTCTTCGTTGCCAGTTTTCATGTACCACGGAGTGACTTCAGACCCCGGTTGGGGTCCTAGAGACACCAGCAAGCCGATAGCTCGTTCCTGCTTCTCCTGGAAAAGACACAAGGAAAAACAGCAGCAATTAAAACGTGTTGTGTGGTGACAGCTGTGCCACAAGATGCTAACAACAGTAAAAGTATTCACTTTTCCTTTTTGGCTAATCTCTTGACTGAGATTTGATTATAAATCTGGATCGCATCCTTGTGTTGTACACTTTGCCCTGAAATAGCAGTTTTGTTTCTCGTGTGGCGTTATTAGTTTTCCCCCACTCTCACGCTCCATCTGTTTGCACTGCTTGTATGCATAATGTGGCTGGGCTGCGTCCATAATATATAATGAGTTTTGTCTACAACAAGAAAGTGACTGCTTCCCCTGATTTTAAATATCCAATTCAATATGCCAGCATCTTCACACGAATGAATGATTAAGGTATTACGGGCTGTAACTGTCGCCCAAACATCTCGATGACTAAAACGGGCCACAACAGGCTCACTGTTTGTTCACAATGTTGTGATCACAAGCTCAATTCCTGTGGTACAATATTTCACAGGCAAACCCAGCACAAGATCAATGTGTGTTTAACCGTTCATAGCTGACGGATGCCTGCTCGTTAGTTAATAAAAGACCTTTGTGTGAAGAGGTAGTTCTACATTAAACAGGCTTTTTCATGTTGTAATCATTCATAATGATCACTACAACACGGCTGGATGATATACTAGAAATTGCATTTGGAAAAACAATGACAACAATTAAAAGGTTCATTCTTGATCTTGAAAACAATAGTTTGACGAAGAATTATTATGACAATGTCCACTTGTGTAGTGAGCAAACTGTCTGTTGATGAAGGCAACAAGATGTGGCTGAAAGCTCCGGAAAAAACAAGTAAGTGGATCTTGTTATAAGACAAGACCAGAATTTAATGTACGTTTTTACAGGTTTATTCTTTTACGCACTTTATTAATACATGATTACTGCATGAGAGTGACAGAAGAAGTAGCATCATCACCTGTTCATCTTTCTTTTCCTTGAGATACTCCTCATTCCCCTTCTTCTCTGAGGACTCCTCGAGGGGGAAAAGATTGAGATGCTCCAGAACTCCACTTCCTCCACTCCGTTCGTCACCACCATCTTCACCATCTTCATCCCTCTTTTCTCCTGCTGAAGGGAGAGCAGCTTGGGATTTCCTTCTCAGATACTCTGTACGAGCCTGTGAGGGAGGAAGAGTCGTTATTCCAAACTAAATATATGAAGACTTCTTTATAATGCATCATATCACAGCCATTCCACAGGCGGGGCGTTATTGATTTTCTGTAACTAAAGCTTCAACCATGAAGCCCTTTATCCTAATTGTGCTATTTTACTGCGATACTATACAAATACTGCAGCACAAGAGTAAGTCTGTATGGTTATTATAGCATGATACCATTGGAGATAAACAATATGACATGAAGACTAAGTTAACTACAAGCTTAGTTCTGATTTCCAAAGAAACACGTTATACTCCTCTCAGAATTACTTTTATAAATATTACCAACGTTAGGATATAAGAACAGAAACAAATATTAACAGTATGTATATGTTTTTCTTTAAACTCAGCACTACTCAGACTTTTGGACAGCTCAGTATGACACACTGTAGGTCACCTCTTGCTCGGCACGCTCCACGCGACGCTTGGCCTCGCGCTCCTCATCTGCTGCTTGGGCCTCGTCCTTCCGCACGCGAGCGACGTTGTCTTTGTTGCGGACATGCCAGCTCTTCTTCGGGAGGATGTTCATTGTTGCCTTGGTGACTGTTGATACTGTACGTTAGCAGTCAGCTAGCTCCGACGTAAGTGTGAATAAACACGGTTAAACACTGACTTTGATAATAAAACCGTAACGCTTGTATAAGGAGGAAGTGGGAGAATGAGTAGGGCTGAAAATTAGCCGAATGTGAAGTCAGAAAAAAGAGAAATGCCACCGTTTTGGTGCTGCTGTTCAGTTGACTTCCATTTTTGCAATTAAGCTAACGTTAGCCAAGGTTTGCTACTTCCCAACTTAACTCAACACGTTAATGACACCGCTGCGAGGTGAGACATTTAACTCGCTCCCTCACAATAAACTCATCTTTTCAACAGTTTAACATGAACAAAAATGACTAATATACTAGCACTGACTTGATGGGATAAGAGCTGCTATTGCTGACGGCTGCAGTAGCCCACAGGAACTAGCTAGTAGTCACAAACAGGAAGTAAACATTAGACAAAAAACACCACAATTCTGACACTAGAGGGAGCTATAAGTCCTCTCATTTTATTAACGTTATGTAAAAGGACAAAATACAGTATATCTCAATTTGCATGGAAAAACATAAGTTTACATTTACAATAAAGACTCAATTTGCATAATTTATATCTGGCTTTATTTAATTTAATACATACCACTTACTTAGGTAGGTTAATAATGAATAAGTTTACATGTTCCAAAAAAACGATCTCTGTCTGATCTGTCACATCTTTTTCTAAATAATCTTGGTGCAGGATTATCTGCTAAATCCCAGCCAGCATTATATGACATTGATTTTATACATATAGGGTGCATACAGTCCTTTCAGGCGCCTCGTCATATTGTATCATGTTTAAAAGATCGTAAAACCAAAACATGTTCCTGATGATATGATCACTCATATGCTCCTCCGGTATGTTTTACTGTCTGATGTTGTTGACTCAGCTTCTCAATCTGCTTCACCAAGAACTGCTTGTCACGGCCCTCCTGTAAGCCAAACACCCACTATTGTATTAGTAAACTAAATGCCTGTAAGTATTATTAATAATATAGGCCTACCTACATATTGTCAATATTCAATACCATGTAAGTGTTTGCTATTACAATACACCATTCAGGTAAATGCCAACAACTTACCAGTTTAAGCTGAGCTCTTAGCAGGGCAACACTTTTCCCATAAACAGAGGCTAAGGCTACGAAATAGCACATCACCACACTGCCAAGGAGAAAGGAGCCTTGATTATACATAAAACAGTTTAATACCACATGCTATGCAGGTACAATATAGGCTTCCTTCTATAATTGGCTTTAAGTACAGTACTGTATATGCCAGAATAATAATCTTACAGAAAGCACAAGTTCACTCACCAAGATAACGCAAACAGGGGGATGGAGAATGCCTGGGAACCAATGAAGAAGAGAAAGTCCCGTGTAATTGTAGAGAGGCGGTAGAAAGATGTTGGAACAATCGACCACATGCTGGGGAAGAAACGGAAAGGACCGCAACCCATAGAAGGTCGGATCCTGGGTGGAAAGAGGGACATACTTGTCTTTAACAATCTAATATAACATTGAAAACATTACTATCCAAACCTTATGATTGTTACTGGGGAGAAGGCAGCAATCAGCACTCACTCAGCAAGACTGTAGATCATGACAGCTGTTGCCAGCCACCAGCCAAACGTGAGTACCACCAGGAAAAAGAAGGTGGAGGTGGTGGAGCGAAACGTCTTCAGTGCCGGCCGACAATTATAGAAGAGTGTGACCTGAGGAGGAAAGTGTCAATGTAGACAGGGTTAGGAACAAAATCAAAGCAGAGTGTTGGCGAATAACTTTCTCCTTACTCGACCAACAAACTGGCATTGTGTGAAATGTTGGCTGTGTTGAAGCAACATCTTCACCTTCCTGAAGTAGAAGAGGAGGACAAACTTGATGGTGTTGATGAGTGGCAGCAGAGGGCAAAAAAGAGCTCCAGTCCAAACCACAGTCTGACCATAAACCAGTCCAAGCACGTTGGCGGAAACTACAAACTCCTGTCGACCCACCCACTGAGCCAGCTTACTGGACCAGTTGTCCACCACCATCCTGACAAACACACACACAAAAACACAGCACAATTACCAAAATCTTCATGTACTGTATTAATTTGAAAGAATTTCCATCTAATTTAATACAGACAAAATCACACAGTGATTTGTACCTGCGAGGAAACTCCACCAGGATGAGCAAAGCAATGTTGACGAGGAGGTCGAACAGGGTCAGCTTGTACATCTCCTGTCCTACACGCGTTTCCCAGCACTGCATGATGACACAAACATTAAATGATGACTCTGTCTTACAATATTTAAATGTTGAAAACATCCTAAATTAACCTTCTTTTATATTCTTTGGTGTTTCACCCAAAATCATAAATAAGGACAATTTTGCTCAATGTAGGCGTATTATTTCCTTATTATACCATTGTACACATAAGCTGTGACTATACTGCATGTCATACGTTATTGAGTACACAGTTGGCTGCTTCCTCTTTGTCAGTTATGACTTTGTGACAGATTCAAAACATACTTCAGTTCAGAATCATGTCGTATTCTCTCTTTATTCTGGTGACTCACAGGTGTTTGGCAAAACAAAACTACCATCAGTGTGTTTATGTCTCATTCTTGCAGATATCTCCTCAGTTGCTCCAGCTAACTTGGAGCTTTGTCTGCATCTGCAATGATTCAAACTGCAAACCGACTTCTTTGCTCATGTAAACATAGCCATAACACAGAAGTTAGATTAGAAAAACAAATATTTTGCATTTATCTCAATCCCTCTCTATTTTCTTTCTTAAACTGTTGTCTAGCAGCTTGGAGACTCTTTCGATCCTGTTTGTAAAGAGGAAGCATATTTAAAAATAATTCACATGTACTCAAGAAGTATAATTACCGGGTAGTCTTTATAGTTGTATTGGCACAGTTTACAATCTGCACCGTCTATGTTCCCTTCGCAGGTGATCTGACGCCACAGGGTGAAGAGAAGAACACCCAGACTCACCAGACGAAGAAACACTGCCCTAAACATGGAACAGACAAGACGCATCATTATCAAACCAACTGTGATACTGAACGACTACATGGTTTAGCTTTAGAGGTTAAACACAAAAGAGAGACTAGTGACTGTGAAATTATGTTATACCGTAACTATTTGCCAGGTGGTAAAGCAGTGTTTATACAACCTGGAGTACACTTCTACATCACTGCACTACATTTCAGAATGGGATATTGTCACAGGTTGATGGGTGAGTTATCCTCTAAACCTAAATGCTTTCATTCAAATAATTGTTTGAAGCCCCAAAGAGGGAAAATTAACTAATTATTTAATTATTTAAATAAATTTTTTTGTTCTTCCATGAAATCTCATGACCCCTCAAATTAATCCTGTTAGCCACTGGAGGGCCCCTGTATGTCTCTGGACTAAACTGTATATAAAGTAGCTCCACCTCAGCCAGCTGCATCATAACAGCATTTTGTTGATAATACACCTGTACTTTATTTAAATACACTTGAATAATGGACTGATACTTGCAATGGAGTATTGGTGCTCTTGCTTACGTAAAGGTTTTGAGTATTTCTTCCACCACTGAGGTCAGGTGACACACATTTCCAGGTTTTGTAGAATATCAGAATTAGTTTAAAGCCTTAACCCCTAACCCTTTACAAACACAAATGACTAAATGCAAATGCTCTGACATAACAACTCTCTCACAGAAACACCAGTGCCAACCTTAACAGTGCCACTATGACAGTAGTGCTGGGGGTGTATCGCTCTAACAGGGCGATCTGGTCACATAGCAGCGGCACCACGAAGTTTCCGGCGGTGATAACAATAGAAGGTAGATACTCGAAAAACAAACCCAGGATCCCTTCCTCACCACTCTTTGTCTGTGTGTCAGGGATGGGAAACAAAAGGTCACCGAAGACTTTCAGACCCAAAACCACATGAACATCATCGCACACCTTTTCCATAATTTACCTGGCTGAAGGTGGTGGCCGTGAAGATGCCATAGAAGGCTGCTATAATGAGCCCAAATGCAACAAAACACATGGAAACACGTAGAGAGTATACAACTATTTTTTGAGACAAAGTCAGAGCGGCTGCTCTTTTCTTTATGCTCTCCTCCTCCAGATCCACCTGACAGAGAAAGAGAAAAGAGACGAGCGGGGGTCATCTGAAAGCATGATTATGCAAAACTGTGATGTGCTGCACAGAGAAAAACTCTTTTTACGGACTTTCTTTCATCCTGCTAAGTGGGACAGATCCCTCCTGACCTGTAGCCGGTAGTGGACGTTCTTCTGCTTCAGTTTGGTAGCTTGGTCTCCCTGGCAGCCATAGTCCCAGCCAGTGAACACTATCATGCTGTAGTTGCCCACGGCGCTGCCTCCCGTTGCCACCGCAACTCGAGCTGTGGTCCCCATGCTGCACATTAAGAGGGACGAGGAGACAGATGCTGGTCAAGGTGACTGAACTCTCGATTCAGGCTGTTAAATGTCATTCTGTTTATAACCCTCACTGAGACGGCTGAACACACATACACACAGACTGCACTTTGATTGTTCATATTGAGTCTGGTTGCTCTGCGACTGACCGTACAATGATACAAATGAGACAAAAGATAAAGTAGAAGACGGCAGTGAAGAGGTAGGCCAGGGGGATGTTGTAGGAGACGTTCCTGTCCTCCACCATTGTGTTGTTGTAGTAGCCGTAAAACAGGTATGAATACTCCATGAAACCCTGAACAGAGAGGAGACAGTCACCAAGCATGTCTGATGTAATACATGTTCATGGGTGGTGGTTTGAATCCACGTTTATCAGGACAGAATATAGTAGGAGCATGTGGAAGCAGTACTATTGATCACTGAGGTTATATCCACTTTATTTTATGTTACTTTCAGTTTTGTTGAAAAGTTTGATTTTAGGCCTCAGCCATAGACTGTATATGACTGTTTTAAATGACCCCCCCCCTTCTTTTCATGATGTATTAAGAATTGTCTGCTCCCATCCAAGATGGAGTTCGGCACCACGTCTATAAAAACACCTTGTTTTGTTTTTTAGTCTAGAGGTGCCAGTAGTTGGATATTGTTTGGACGGAGCCAGGCTAGCTGTTTCCCCCTGTTTCCAGTTTTTATGCTAAGCTAACTGACTTTAGGCGGTTGCTTAACATTTATACTTAATATAAACGGGCATGAGAGTCACCAATCTTCTCATCTAACTCTTGGCAACCAATGAGACCTCAAGTCAGCATGTAAAAGTATGTCTAGAAATGAAGTATTATCCAAAAAAGCCACATGTAGGACTCATGACCTCAGTACTTCTAATGTCCTGGCTACGGTCTCGTCTCAGAGAGTTTAGACATATATAGAAAGCCGAAGGTTTAAAGAATCACAATGTCCAATAATGAATAACACTAATATCTGTCTCTGTATACATTCTGCACGTCTCTTATCTTTGAAGGTCAGTGCGATGCTGCAGTTTCTCACCGTTCCCGAAAGTAAATCAAGGAAGTAATTATAGAACTCGACCAAGCCTTGAGGATTAGGGTCATAAACCATGCATTCATCTGGACCTGGAAAACATAGCAAAGAAAAAGCTTTATCATTTCTGCATACATACTCATAAATCACAGCATATCTGAAACTTTCTGAACGTATAGGCCATGTAGTTGTCCTAATGTTTTAAGAGTAACATAAAGAGAAGAAGAGAAGGAGAGTGAAAGCCTCAGCGGTGATTAGATGCAGGCCTGTAGCTCACTTGATAGCAGAGGCAGAGGGTCTTAATCCCTAAACTGTCATCTCGATAACGCACATAAGACAGCTTTAAAAAAATCGAAGGGTTTTATCAAATATAAAGAGAAATTGTGGCACATGCTCTTGTGAAAATGACTGAGGGCAAAAATGATAAAAACTACTTTGAGCTTTGGAAAGTCGGTAGGAAAGAAGCTTAAGTTCTTAGCAGTGCATGATAAAATGTTTCCACATTATATCTTCTATATTTTACACAAACTTATAGATCAACCTCAGGTAATTACATTTTAATTTAGAGATTGTTTTGGGAATATATCTTCTGCTCATGCACCGGTGACTTCACTTTATTTCCGAGGGGAATACTACGGCTGGTACTGCTGTAATGCCTCTAAGCCCCTGTTGCCTGGAAACTGTGGCATCAATTGTGCTGAAACGTCAGAATGCAGGAAAGAAGAAGAAATGAAGATCCATGAAAACAAAGTGCCATGTGTTACCCTCAAGGAAATGTTGTGAGCTAACAAACTGCAGCTTGAACAAGACATTACCAGTGCTGTTAACAAGGCTGGTCCTGGCAGATCTGAAGACAATGCTGGGGATGAGGACAAATCCAGCAATCAGCAAAAAGGAAACAAAATTGAGCACCACCAAGAATCGCAGGAACAGGAAGTAAGACTGGACGCCACCTCCGAAGTTCCCTGGGGGGGAAAGGGCCAAAGATTTTATTAAAAATGCAAAAATTGGACAATATTATGCATGTAGCATACAGCAAACTGTAGTCCAGAAATGAGTAATTAAAGGTTTACCTCCAATCTTTTGCAAAGACTTTCTCCACAGTATGAAAAAGTGGAGAGATTCTCTGGCTTTTACTTTGAGTTTATGCAGAGATTTGGTCCTTTTCCGTCTCCAGGACTGCCTGCTGTAAACCACAGGCACCTGCATCTGCTGCACCTGCCTGTAATAGACACGTTACACTTAAATGACTCTGGAGTAAATACTGTGTGATGTAATTAATCATTAACATTCTTATATTATGGCTCTGTACTCTCCAAATAAGTTTTCCTCAAAAGAAATTAACTACACGGAAACTAGCGATAGTGTTCAGGTCGTACATTTCTAATGAATTATTCCAATTAATTAAGGTGTGTGACATTCTGTCACATTAGTGTTCCTTGTTTTAAGCTGTGTACCATTTCAATTATTAAAGATCCCGTCCACTAAACAATGTGTGTTGCTTAGTGTTACTTCACTTAGACCATAATTGTGCAAAACAATGTATGTGTGAAGGGTGTATGAGTTTGAAGGAGGTAAGTTTGTCTGTGCTCACCTTAAATCTAGGTTTAATTTAAGACGTGTATGTATGAGCAAGATTTTGTGACAACACAGCTAGGTTTGGCAGCTAATTGTGGTTCGATTTGCAACTTAAGTGTGGAAACTTGAAGCCTCTAACACACATACAGTGCACTAAGAACTGAAGATAGGGTTTGACTTCAACCTGCAATAACTAATTTTTGGCCACTTGGGGGCATCTGAACTGACACATCATCACCGTTTAAGTTGAAATGGGAATTTGGTAGCAAACAGATGCTTCTTAAACATCCAGCTGTTACAATGAAACATTATCATTCATTTGGAGTCATGTTTTAAGTCAAGTCAAGTCAGTTATTTCTATGGTTTACTTATGTAGAACATATAAAAACAACAGGAGTTGACCCAAAGGTCCAGCAGGGGTGATCGGGTTAGTCTCAATACAGGTATAAACACAATTAAAGACATAAATGGTGCATAAAAGACAATAACACATAATTTAATACTATGAAATAATAAAAGGAAAGTAAGAAGGACTGGAATTTCAGGCCACCTGATGAATGCAAGTCCAATATTTACTCTGTATTGGGTCTCTACCAAGTTCTAAAGGAAATATGTGACTCTTCAGCTGCTGAATGCTCCACTAACTGTGTCTGTCTGCTGTTCGGTGCTGACTACGTATCTTACAGTAGGTTTTTAGAGCTTTCTTGCTGAAACCAGCAGCTGTAAGAGTGAACCATTAAAGTTGACCTGAAACTCACTATAAGCTCCATATAAATCTTTCTCTGTAGATTCAGAACTACAAGCAACTCCTTTTACATTGAAACATTGGTTAACACTTTATCTTTTGATATGTTATTATTGTAAAAATATGGATTATAGTCCCTTTAGATTATATTTCAAAGTGTTTTAAGATATAAACCATGTTTCATACCTCACAGCTCTTTTCAGGGCCATGGGCAGAGGAATGGCCCTGAGGTCCCGAGGCGGTCCACTGTTGCCCTCTTCATTCTCCTCTGCGAGGGTCGAGCTCAAGTCGTGCTGAGGATAGTTTTGATTGGACACTCGAGATGAAACCCGTCGTAACCTTAGCGTATGCTGTTCACTGGGGTAACCATTCCCTGTGAGTGGGTAAGAAAAAACAGCAAAGCAATATGAGTCAACACAATTCAGTCAGATTAGAAGATGATTCCACATCAGCAGAGATATTATTTAGATATTTAGACGGTTGAAATATTGTCTAAGTGTTTAAAATGAACTAATATAGAGGTAAATGTGTTCAGAGGTAAGAAAAGACACACCTTCATCGTAGTCGTACGCCTCTCTGGAGCCTCGTCTCTGTGGTTCACTGGACATTTCTCTAATGTAGTTTAACACAACGAGTATTCAAGACTTTCCTCTGTAACTACATCTAATACTTTACCAGCAACAGATCCAGAACGAAACAAATGGTGAGGAAATGCTGCCTATGCAGGAACACCTTCCCTGCTGTTTTCTCTCACGGACTTCACTCCCCTTGTAAATGACCACACAGGTACTTCCTTGTATGATTTAACCCATTATTTCCAAGGAGATAGTTGCCATTCATTTACAATTTGCACTGTCCAATAACCAGCCAGAAGAAAAGAAGCATACAGCAAGAGAACAGGTTGTACTCAAATTACTTTGTGTTATTGTGGAGTTCAAAGAAGAGTGAACTTCAGGGATTATTTTGGTGAGTTTAAACTGTGGGCAGTGATGGGAACAAATGCAATGTATGATTTAAATGTTACAAGTTAATATGAATTCACCAACTACGAAATGTTTGATTTAACAAAAGGGTGCAGTTTCTCTTAGCTTAAAGAAGCTGAAAGAAAGCACTGAAACGCTGGTGTGAGGGAACTAAGCAGGCGTGTTTTTTGTTCACTAACTAGGAGAATTAATGTTTCCCCAGTCTGACAACTGAACAACTGTGATGTATAAAAGCCTTTTTCTACAAGCATTATCCTAATGCGTAGTTATAGACTCCATGTAATAAACAACAAATGCACAGATGATCATATAAAGTATACTTTAGAGAAAGAATAGGCAAGACAGTAACATCGATGAGGAAATGCTGATATGTATTCCACAAGTAACACTGTTATAAGAGCAGGGAGCGTTACAGTCGGTGCAGCATGTGAAGCTGGAAAGGCTGAAAAATAGTGTGGAGATGAGCACAAGTCACAATCATCCCTGTGCAATAATGAAAACAAAAGGGAATCACATGACAGGTAACATGTGGAGAGCAAAACACAAAGGGAGACGAGACCTTTCAATTCCGCTGTGAGTCATGCTCGTATATAAAACACAGACACGGTGGAGGTATTCATAATCTCAGACAGGAGTTAATCACGGTTAAGAGCCGGGCGATAGGTCAATATCATTTATCAACTTTCAGCGGAAGCATGTGATCGATATGATCACATGATGTTATCATTGCAGACATTTCTGCTGCCCGAGCAAAAAGCATTCGTCTTGTAGATATTATAAGCTTGTTCACATGTAATGCTTAACATAGGGAGCGTTTATTGAACATCAGTTTGATTATTGCATTAATGCATACTTGTTTTTTGATATTATGACATATATCAACATTGTGACAGTGACTTCAACCACATTGCCCGGCCCTAGCTGTGCTGTTTTTCATGAGCGTTTCGATTGGCAGCTTATAGTTACGTGAAACTTGCGATGTTTTGTATCAAATGTTTGGTCCCAATCCCGAATGGTCCATGATGGCAGTACAGACATTTTGGCAGTGAACGGACTGTTGCTATCTTACACATGGCACACTCGTGTACAACAGTGCTATAGAGCTGTCAGTGCAGAACATAAACAAACAAAGACATTTTGGATTCACTGGATCGAGGGAGTGAACCAAAGCACTGAAATGTTCAGCAAATAAAATGAGGAACATTAATTATGCTGGAAACCAAAACCAAACACTTAAAGAAGTCCTAATGTAATTAGACAGCAATGCAAATGTAGTCTGGACCGTGCACAGTGAGCTTTACATTGTACTTTCTCAGCAGTTAACAATCACAAAAACATAATTCTAATAAATGTACTGTGGTCAAAAACAGTCAAAGATCTGATTTAAGACGCCAAATGGCAGCAGAAATATTTTGAGACGTAAGATTAAGGAATTTGAAAACACACAAAAATAACATCCGAGTACTGATGATGACACCATTATGATGTTTTTTTTTTTTTTATCACAATCCATCCATTCTGTACTCCAGTATAAACGTACTATAACATAATACTGAACGCGGCTGGAACGTTTGGTTGGTCATGGAAACTCAATTGAATCACATTCCCGTTTAAATATCTTTAAGACCATTATGAGGATTTGGTAAATTATTGTTTGACTTAAACATACTGCTGGTTGTTAAAGCAGCATCTTGACATTTCAACAACCGGTAATATAGTTTACTTAAAGACTTCAAACGGGGGAAAGTATTGTGAAATAAAAGCAGTAAATGCTGTTTAACTAATAACTACACCCCAGTTGCCACTCACACTATAAAAGTAACATTCATTAAGCTCAAAGATTCCTCTCCCAGTATTCACAGTACTATTGTGTACATGTACACATATAGAATGTCTTTTACCAGATTTTTCTTGTCGCACTTTTGTCTGATTTATCTCACATTGTTAATAACTTTCACATTTCCCCAGAATGAATCTTATTGGACCTGTGTGACGTTTGTTTCGGGGAAGATAGTTGGTACGAATTATGTTTATAAATTCTAGTCTTAAAGTGACTCCTCCTCATGTCCCAAAAAAGTACCCCCCCCCCCGTTCTTTTCTGTTCCTCCTTTCAGTCAGCTTTTTCCCCAGTTTTCAAGTTTTCTATCTTCTCTCCCTCTCTTTTCTCCTCCTTGTCTCCTCTCCTTCCTTCCCGTTTCCCTCCCTTTAGAACTGTGCCAACTATGATGCAGCAAACGGCGATGATGTGCATGATAAAGTAGATGGAGGTCCAGTAGTTGATGGTGTCAGAGGCCTTCAGCAGCACGAAGCCCATGCACATGTAGTCGTAGGCCCTCATCTTCAAGAACCAGTGGATCCAGTCGAAGATGTTCTGACCAAAAGGACCCAGTTTAGCTCGGACAGAGGCCTCCATGGCAGACTCGGCTGCAATGCACAGGGGGATGGTGAGGAAGGAGAGGTAGTAACCGGCATGTAGTCCATGCCAGTAGGCGCTGATGAACATGGTCCAGCCAGCCCTGAGAGTCACAGACAAACAGGAGAGATGTTGAAGTCATACGGACACGCCACTGCGAGGGGTTTTTCATTTGTTTCAGGTAAAATAATTTGAAGATGCTGGAGCTGGAGCAGGATCAGGAGGGATTACGGGCAAAAGAAGTTAAAAAGGAATTATTCAAAGTGTGTGGTAGGATATGAAACAATCACGACATGTTGTCCATCTTTCAGGGACTAAACATTACAGAAGTTGTATCGAGAAAAATTTGATTCAAGGGATGAATCTGGTGATATTCTGTATTTGAATTATTGTCAACAAATACCACGAGGAGACCAGAAGCCAAAATGATCCTGTTAATCGCTCCGACTTACATCATCCTGTTGCCTTAAATAGTCACTGGTGAACTAAATCCATGAAAAAAATGCACCATTTACTCTCGTAAACGCACCACACAGGAATTTATGGATGAGTTTGGGTACAGGTGCCTGTGAAACAAGCAGAAGCTGCTGCACACATAAAGCCTCACCTGAGAGCGTAGGCTTTAAAGGGGGCATTCGGGTAGATGTAGTGATGCAGCCACCACTGCACTGTCATGTTCCAGTAACGCATGCCATGGCGGACCTTCACACAGAAGTCTGTGTTGTAGCAGTCGATGTTCTGGATGGTTTTGAAGTCATAATTCTCTTCAGTGGTTGGATCAGGACTGGCCACAAGGGAAAAAAACAACTTGGCATAAATATCAACTTTCACAACAACAATATTAACTTAATACACACTGAGGTGTTACAGAGGAATGCAATTACATTTGACAGAATACACAAATAATGATCGTCTTTCAATATACATGTTAGTCCTGTGGTTGTGTACCTGTAGTTGACGGTGGGCCCTCCTCCAGGTTTGGACAAAGCCTTTTCGGGATAGCAGCCCAGACCTGCGCTGATACAACCAGCCTCAGCTCCACACCACGCTGCATAGAAACGCATCCTAAACACGAAGAACACTGCTACCATGTAGAAGACCCTGGTGACCGAGAGAGAAAAGTACATCGTTCATCTCTATCTTACCAAACAACTGTAGGGATTTTACTAAGACATCCATCCCTAACTTACTACTGGGCCCTCCACTACTATCCTAAACCACAGCACTGTTGTATTTAGCTCACTGTGAATCCTATGCTGTGCTTTCTTTTCATTCATTTGTCTCATTTCATTTGCCTTCCTCTGACAAACAGCAGCCACGCTCCTGAAAAGAAATGAGTGGAGACATATTGTACAATCGTTACACTGTAGTCTAAGTTAACCGGCTACCAGCACAATTCAGCAAATATTCTGAAATATTTCTACATGTTATATTATCATATGTTTTCATTCAAATGTTCTCCATTAGATGACAGAACCTCGTACAAAACGCGTTTAAAATGTACATTGTATGCTTGACAAAGGGCTTTCTTTATATTAGTTGCTTTGATTCAGTGCGTTCTTGTCATGCATTGACATTCTTGTATTGTATGCAGTTGCTCACATTATTAATACACATTCATTAAATTATGATATAATAAATCTACAACTCCTATTACTGACATTGTTAGTATTATTAAAAGACTAAAAATACCTAAAGAAAATGTTTTGGTCCAGAAACTCCTCTGTGCGAACGTAGGCCAGTGGGAAGACATAGTTGACAGCCATGAACAAAGCGGCGTACACAGGAACCATCTTTAAACGCTGCAGGCACGGCACCCAGCCGGGCAGAGCCTGTGGGCTCGGCTGCCTCAGCCAGTCAGCGTATGTTTGGAAGCGAAAGAACGGACCTTTCGGGAGATGGAGGGAGTAGATTAAGGAGTGAAGGTGGTGTTGAGAAGACAGTGACAGGCAAAAATGGACAATAAGGATAATGCAAGACACAAAAGGAAACATTGGAGGACAGTGTGGTTCAAAAAGAAGAGAGGTTGGTGTAGGAAAACAAAAAGAGAGTCGAGGTATATTAAAACCAGAAGTCATTCTAGATAACATGAAAAACGATATTGACTCACAATATTGGACAAGTAGCGGAGAGTGAGACAAAGAGAGACAACAGTTAAAATGCATGCAAAAGCAAATTCACAACAACAACACACATGAATGAAAACTGCTTGCACACAAACATAATGTTTGATTTCTAAACGTTCACTAATAAAATCAGAACTGACAGAACTTGCTCCTGCCAACATTATTCAGAGGAGAAGATCCTGAGAAGCATCAGACGTTTCCACAGACTTACCGGTCATTATACCAGCATAACAGTAGCTATAGGACAGAATGTCGTAGAGGGAGGGCTCCTGAGACAGACCACCAATGATGGGAGACTTGGCAAAAGAGCTCACTTCATTTTTCTTCTCCACGCGGAAGCTGTGAACCTCGTTCGCTAGACTCACCATCTGAGTTCAGAACAGAAAATGACATCAACAGAGATGCACAACGTGTAAAGACACCGGGTAGATCTGACAACGTTTCTGTACCTTGAGAGTGAGAAGTAGCTGGATGGCGTTGGCAAAAGGTGTCGGCGATGGCAGACCGAACCATGTGACCAGACGGAAGAAGAGGAGGTAGAGAAAGGTCCAGGTGAGACTCAATGCTGGGGCATGCCTAGTAGACAGAGACAGATGTTATGAGTGAGTTACATGTTCTCTCTGCACAGTATCTACAGTCCAGGTCATGGCGACAGATTTGTCCCCTTCGCACTGATTGAACCCTGTTGTGTGACATTTACTGTTTATCTAATTCATGTATCTCTTTGTTTTTACTGCTCATCCCTCACCGCCAGCTGATCTTTATAATAATCCATATTCCAACCACCGTCACAAGAGAATGGAGGGTGTGGACGTGACAAGTGCCGATGGCGATAGAGAGGCCCAGAAGAAGAGCCGCCCCCTGCTTCACAGGAGGACCTGAAGTGAAAGCAAAGATAAACAATTAAGCCACCTACAGCCCTCTATCAAGGAGCAGCATGGGGTGGGAAAAGCACCTGAAACACAGCATAAAAAGTCTTGAAAACTCTGTATATCTCCACATATTGCTCTCCTCTCCAGCAGCAATGGAATCAGAAAAGGATTACTTGTGTTGTGGGTAACAATGTGTGGAATAAAAAAAGAAGATATCTCTGGTTCTGCTGATGCATTTTGATCATAATATTTATGTTGATCGGTGCATAACTGTGCATCTCCAACAATGTCATAGAAAAAAAAAACATAATTTGTCTATCCTCTATTTGTGAAAAATGACAAATCCTTGTTTTCTGTGCCGCAATGCAAAACAGTAACAACTGCAAAAGTTTAGTTTTTTCACCATCAGAAGACAAATATAAATGTATTATTATTATTATTATGTTCCAAAATACTGACTGAGGTATCGGAAGAGGAATCCAACAGGGACGGAGGCAGCAAGTATTCCCAAGTACACCAGCTCGTCAGGAGACATCGCTCTGCTGGCACAGAAACACAGATCAGTTATAAATAACTACACACACATGAAACATCATTAATAGACAATCCATAATTATGAGGGAACAGCACACAGAACAAAAGCAGGAAATACAACACAATCCATTCAAATAGACTGAAACTATTACTACCTTGGTGAAGCTGATCTTTTCTATTTTCTATTGAGAACGCATCACAGATATATTGATTAAATCCTACAGTAGCTTTTGAGGATTTTGTCAGAGCTTGATCACATAATATTGCAACGCGGAGGGAATATTTCATCCAAAAGTAACATACAAAAGTGTTTGTCACTAGGTTTACAGTTGTTGAATTACAAAAAAATGTTGCCTCATAGTCTACGTGTTATATCATGAATTTGCACCATCATTTCCCTCCATTTTGACATGTGTGGACATATTTTTTGCAGCCACAACATAGTAATTAATTCACAATGAGTTTGTTCTAAATATGCTAATTTGTCTACCATTAATCTTGGTAATTTCATTGCTTAATTGGGAAACAAATTTGCACAGCAGTCCTGATAAGATTCAATGTGAACAGCAACAATACTGAGAAGTGAGAACATCTTCAGGGTGCATTTGACAATATATCCGGGGACTTATGCAAGCGCACCATGTAACTTTGTTGCAGCACCGTGTACTATTATTTTGCATTTTAGACGCAAGGAACAACACAATTTGCATTGTAACATAACACTGAAGTAACACTGAAGTAACACGAGAACTCATCCACAGGCTAACGTATGAAGTAGCTGAGTTTGTGACAGTACACAGATCTCGGTCACAGGAGGAAAAGGGGACAAACAGCTGCAACTTCGATCGCTTTCAGCAAGGAGTTAAAACTGATTACATGATGTATTCTTGGCTCTTGAAAAATCAAAACTAGACTAAAACGTGTCTACCACATACCATCAGTCTCCAGAGAGCTGCAAACGTTAGCATTCACTAAAAAGGTCCAAACAATGCTCATTAGCTTAGTGGCTACCTCAGCGACCAACCGTTGAAGTAGCAAGCGTCACTTTGAAAGTTGTACTCACAATTGTAACTCGTTGAATCACTACGGTTAAATAAACTCCGGTCTCTGGCACAGCCCGCACATTTAACCAAACCACCCATTCACACCCCTGACAATCACAATGCGTTCACTTCCCGGTGTGAGGAAGATGACGTCATGTAGGACGGTACCATTCTAAATGGGGGGGTGTCAAAGATTGCGACACCACAGACAAGGATTAACTTTATATAGTCCATGGAATTAACCGCACTTTCATAACTAATGCACCTCATAACCTCTGATTTATTATGCAACAGGAAATTACTTTCCTCAGTACAATCAATATTTTACTCCTCATGTCCATGATTACGGAACAATTCAAACCTTGTACAAAGTTATATAATAGTATGGACTTCAGTAGAGCCACTATTCTAAGTATAGAAAAACACAACAACTCAGTTCTCTGGTCAAAACAAACTATTTTTATTGAAAATTTGACAGAACAGGTAGTATCAGGACACTTCCTGGACGACAGCCTTCCTAGTCCTCCTCCTCATCGTCAGCTCCTCCAGTTCCACCCTGGCCCTTCTTCGCGTTCTTTCTCTTGACGCGGCCTGGGCGTCCACCACCGTATGGAGACCTCAGGGAGAAGTCGATGTGCTTCTGGCTGTCCAGGCGAACCACAAAGGAGGGGATGTTCACCACCTGCTTGCGCACACTGCCAAGACAGAAAGAGATAGAACGTTACCATTTTATTCAAATGCATTAATGTAGATGGGCTAGTGCCATCATTGTACAACAGGCTTTATCGAGAGGAATCTTTACACCACAGAACATTTTAACATACAACTTTCAGCCCGAGTATTTAGTACATTATACAAGTTGTAGGGAATACGACAGTTGCCCGAGGTGCAATCCCCCATATCTTACCCGACAGCCACAACAGTGGCACGGTCCAAGCCCTCGGAGGCAGGATTGGCTCTGGGCAATGTCTACTGACAAGGTATACGGTTTTGATACCGAATTGACCTTTTTGAAACGTTTAACAGTTCTCAGCGGACAGCGTTACAAGTTGGTGGACCTCTGATGGAAGAGGAAGCATTGAGTTTCTGATGAGTCCCTTATAAGACTTGTGACCCCTGGATTATTTGACGTTTGTGCCCCTGGTGCCTTAGAGCTTACCGAATGTGCCTCTGGCGGATAAGGACACGAGCATGGTGGATGCTTTTGGCAAGTCCAAGCTTGAAGACCTGGGTCTGCAGCCTCCTCTCCAAGAAATCTTCAACTTTCAGACCCAGGATGTAATCCAGCTTCATCTTACCCTCGTCCAGTACACCGATCCTCACCAGACGCCTGAGCAAAGCATTACCTGGGAAAGCACACAGGAGTGATTTTACAATCCCAAACAGATAGGTGCTTAAGGTACATTTAGTGAAGTAGCAATATTGGCCTCATTGACGAGGAATTCTTGACACCACAGAAAGTCTGAGAAAATATATGTTTTAATCATCGGCCAATAAAACGCTCAAAGCTGCGTTTTAATTAATTTTGCATACCTTCAAACAGACGCTTGGGGTCCTTCTCGTCAAGAGTGAGCAGCTCTCTGGCAGCTTTGCGAATCTTGGCCAGGGTGAACTTGACCCTCCACACCTCGCGCTTGTTCCTCAGACCATACTCGCCTTTAAAGATGAGACAGTAATCAGTCAAAGTTAAGTCTAGCCTAAAAGGACATTGGGTACGATTTAAACTGGTGTTAATGAAATCACAGCATACCAATGAGTTTCAACTCCTGGTCGAGACGGGACTTCTCGAAGGGACGTCGGGGGGTGACATAAGTCTTGCGACAAACCCAACTCCTGGCAACGGGCATGGCGGCTTTTTAGTGCCTGCAATATCAGATAGAAATGAAGTTAGTTTAGGTAACCAAAAATGCAACAGAGATGGGTAAATATTACTTAAGCACCGTCTCCCTAAGTTAGCAATTTATTAGCAGACATCCTCTATGGCTAGTCAAATTCACACTGAAGACTCAAAGTAGACTAATGTTACACCCTTGAAGTTGTCAAATTATCCTTTTAGAATAGTGTTCACTGCCATAAAACCATCTGAATAAAAAAAAAAAAAAAAATGGAGGCATGCAACAGGCCCGTTTCAAACATGTCACTTGAGTTTGTCCATTACATCTTACACAATACATCATAATTAGCCATATTTACATTACACATAATATCCCTGTAATGATTATTATAGTCGCAGTTAAGCATTGGACTAAAACACAACGTTGGTTGCACAGTAAAGCTAACATGTTGCTCTGCATTTATATACAGGTACTAGTATGTGGAAATAAGTAAACACTGCTACAGTAGAAAGGCTTCCCTAAATACATGTGCGACAATAAATAGAGTAAATACGCGTTATAAATCAACCATTAGTCAAACCTACGACTAGGCCGCAGCTGCACCGCACCACGTTGTTCGATGTGACAAGCTAGCGTTAGCTTAGCTGAATTAGCTTTTCACTTAAACAATCCATTACTAAACTATACGTTGGTTAATTAAATCACACGTTAACCCATTAAACTACGTTTCCTTCAAATGCCCATGCAAGTTTGTGAACCTATAAGGTCCTAATGTTCGGAGTTTGTGACGTGAAGAGGCACGCGGAAATAGTTTTTACCTGTCTCGCTCAGGCCAGCGGAGAAAAGAGAACGTTAGTGGAAGTTCCCATCTATTTATAGGGCCAACGAAAGCGCTACATATCCCACAATGCACCTCTGCGCCGGACCGGAAGTGGAAATGTTGGACTTACCGCACTCTGTTGGTCAAACAGGAAAAACCAGCTGAAAACACTACACAGTGTATGTCTTTAGTTTTAAATCAGTGCGCGTGCTCATGCTCGCCTGCAGATATGTGTGTCATTAGTACAATTCATGAAGTCACATAGGTCCACTTTAAGATTATAACAGATTTTTAGCTGGTGGAGCATATAACTATAGTGTAACGTTACACAAGGAGTCGATGAACTCCTTTCTAGCCTATTCAGGGTTTTCTTATACACTTTTGAAGAAGCTGTTATAAGTGTGTAACATCTGGTGTGAAATCTTGCATGACAGCATGTTTAAGAGTGAGGGTGGTAAGGTGGTAAACACGGAGAGAAGGACATGGGGGACTATTTATATAACTCTGAAATGGGACCCTCGGCATGTGTTTCTGTCCGTCAGGCTGCATGATCAACTGATGGACACACAGAGGCTCACTTGCTTTCTCTTTCATTGCTCTGTATCCTGTCTAATCTGGACAGGGCATCGGTTGTTTTGTGGACTTTCTTTGTGTTTTCGTCTTTGATTCATCTGTGAGGTTGAATTGAGTCTGAACTCTTCTTACCCTCGCCCTCTTGGATTTTGTTTTCTCCTGTTGGGTTTTTTTCTTAATTTTTTTTCCCAGCCTGATCGCCGGCTCTCCTGACTGCATAATACATTTTCCTTTCCCTTGCTTTCCTTCTCCTTCTCCTCCCATCTTCTACCCTTCCCTGTCTCCTTGTGCGTGGTTTTTGGGCCATGCTCTCTTCACCCACTATGATTCTCCAGCCTTATGGACTCCCCGTCTACCCACAGACAGCCACATGCTACCCCAGCATAGTTCAGGTAAAACTCTCCTTGATTTGCTCTCACATAAATGTTTGTCTTCACAACCCTGCGTCATCAAATGTCCAGTTTGTTGAGACTTTATAAGGTGACTATGGATTCAGGGGTTGCGAAAAAGAGTGTCATTATATGATTACAAATTTGAATACAGTCCATAGTTGAATGAGTTTGGGCTCATTAATAAATCAGCATTTCTTGGACCTCTAGTTGACATGTGATCAAAAGTGGGGAACCCAAAGGTAATCCCTTTTACTATCACAGAATACCTAGGAATTTAAGACATTTGCAAATTTTCACAGAAGCTGATACCAATCAATCTCGAGCAATTTTTGCTTTAAAAATGACTGAAACAATTAATTGATACAAATATATATTATCCTTTTTTTGTATCAACTAGTTCTTTAAGGTCTATATATAGTTGTTTATTGTAAGTTAAATTAATGTCAGTGTCGCCAATAAACCATCCAGACAATAGTAAAGAGGAAAACATTTAATTCCCCAGAAGAAACTTTTATTTTCTTCAGTTAATGAGTAAGTAATTACAGTAAGCAAGTAACGTTTATTTATAGCATCTTCCATAGAACAAGATCAAAGTGCTTCAGAAGAATAAAGATAAGCTGTCACATATTACATCTAATTTAGTTTAGTGTTGTATTGCTTGATAGTGACTAAACATTAACTGAGAGATTAGAAGCTTGATAGAAGCTGGTCGAAGCTCACTGATTGCGAAAAATCTTATTTATTTAACAGTAACGATACATTAGGGTTATCATTAGTCCACTGGTCTCAGTGATGCCAGCAGGCGGTACTCGTGTGTGTGTGTGTGTGTGTGTGTGTGTGTGTGTGTGTGTATGTGTCGAAGTGTCCCTGACTTACCATTAATGTCACAATGCATCTGGTATCGCTCTACCTTGTCTCTGTGCTTCACACCAGCTGTATTTTTAGCCCTCCTTTCCTGAGCAGATAAGATTATCTGGAGATTCTGTCACCTTTCTTGTTTTCTGCACTCAACTCTACTTATAATAGGTGTGAAACTTGCCTGTTGGGCATTTAAGTGCATTGTGAGTATTTAGCCGTTCAAGCACAATATTCACATCTATTCTTTATTATTTTTTAGTTAGAACAGTTTAGATGGGTACTTTGAGAAAAGAGAAGTATTGTTTGGAGGTGACTGAAACCACAAAGATAGTTTAGAGCCTTTAGGGATGAGATTATTCTCCAAAACAATCTGAACTTTTACTACTTGAAAATGTTATATTTCCGAGTTTTGTCTGTAGAAACGTTTGCATGATTGAAGCGAAACATCTGTGCGAAGAGTTTAAGTTTAAAATCCGGTCAGGGACTTTTGGCACATGTCTTTGCCTTCTGACTCTCCTCCATCTTTCCTGTCATCTGATAAAAGCCCCAAAAATATCTTTTAGAATACTATTAAAGGAACCTTCAATATGTCAAGAATGAATGGGTGGAGAAATTGATATTTAGTTTCTCCCAATACGCTTCAAGTTCACTAACATTTGTAACTTGGCCGGCACTAAAAGGCCACATCTGCAGTTTAGTGCCGTCTGTGTGTAAATCCTGTGGCAGCTGTCCCAGCAGGCACCTGGCTCAGAGCCGTTGACCTCTGACCACAACATGACAGCTGAGGAGGGAGACAAGAGAAAGAGGGAACAAATGCAAATCAAAAAAAGCCTGCAAGGAGGAGAAGGCGGGACACCGTGTCTGCTGACACTGTGATAGTGAATCAGGCAGACTGGTTACAGTCTGTGGGAATACAAAGACTGGTAGTGATATCTAAAAGATTGTGTTATCTTGAACCATCTGTCTTTTTTTTTCGGTGAGGAGGGTCGAGGCGGTCAGACATTAGTGGTTTCTTGCGATAAATGGAACACAATACAGACACGGGTTAGTGTTGGCATGTTTGGAAACATGTTCCAGAACGATACTGGAAATTACACAAACTGGAGAATCCCTCATTATACTGTACTTTCCAGAATTAGAGAGAATCACAACAACAAACATGATAGCAGGGTTGGCTTTTAAAATGTGTCCATTTTAATTAATTTATATCCCAGTAGGGCTTCTGAACTTACTAAACTTTTCTAGCTCTTATATTATTTGCCTTTACCCACTTAGTCATTATACCCATATTACTGATTATTTATCATATATAAATATAAATATCTCAACAACCATTGTCGCCATAACATTTGGTACACACATCAATGTCCCCCTCAGGATGAATTGTAATATCTTTGGTGGTCCCTTCCTGACTTTGCCTCTTGTGCCTTATGACCAAAACACCTGCAAATCTAATGCCATCCCATCCTCCGGTGTTCTTTGTTTTTAGTGCTAATTGGCAAATGTGAGCATGCTCACACGCTAAACAAAGATTGTGAACATGATAAACATTATACCTGCTTAACTTCAGCGTTTTAACATTGTCATTGTGAGAATATTAGCATGCTGACGTTAGCATTTAGCTCGAAGCTGTGACTGACAGCCTTGTAGTCTTTAAATTGAAAGAGAACCCAGAGTGAGAAACAAAGTTGTTCCGTAGTGTGTTCAGTCTAATCTCTGTTAAACCAACTGTAAATATTCTGTTGGATTGCAGAAGCTGGTTTTCAAAACAGAAAACATTAAAGGGGTCTTGATGAACTGTAATGCTGCCAGCTAGAGCTGCACTGTATCTTCATATCTTTAATTTGTCACACCTCTTGAGTGCAACAGCTGATAGAGATATATATTAAAGTTTATGAAATGAGAGTGGAGAGAGTTTTTAATTAAAATAAATCCCTCTAAATCCTGAAGCTGGCTGACAAACGTGTGGCTTTTTGCATGTAAGTCAACACGTGGATATAAGTTATGTTTGAATACAGAGATGCAAAGACTTCTATAAACCTTTAATGAGGTGAACATATTAATACTGCAATCGAAAAATGTTCGATTCAGGGAGAAGTTTGACCTTCAGTGAAATATGTTGACAAGAGGAAGATGGATACCGCTTCCATGTCTGTCCATTCATTATGATGCTGCAGCCAGAATGCAGTTAGCGTAGCTTAGCAGAAATACTGGAAACAGCCCGGCTCTTTCCAAAAGATAAAACAAAATCCACCTACCAACACATTTAAAGCTCACTAATCAACATATATCTCATCATAATTCATAAAAGAAAATGGTGAAATCGGCGAGCCAGGCTAACTGTTTCCCTCTGTCTTAATGTTAAGCTAAGCTAACCAGCAAGCTGCTGGCTTTGTATTTACTGTATTTTTCATAGTCACTAAAAACATTGACAAGATTTTACCTCCCAACAGCTGTGCTTCATGAGGTATTTCATGTTGTTTGTAAAATCCTAAGCTGCAAAGTATTGTAAGTAGTAACTAGTTCTGTACTAACCATATCTTTTGATATAATGTGATTATCTGAGTCATTGTATTACTCTTTACTGCCACAAATGCATGGTTTGTAATTCTTCAATATTTGGGCATGAAGTCAGAATTATTACTGGGAAAAAAATGAAAGAGCTTTTTCCTATAGAGTAGTAAGTGGGGGATACATTTTATTTAAAAATAATGTGATTGAAAGAGTAATAAAACCATGTTGGCGTCTCAAACGTGGTATTCTTAGAGTCAACCTTTACCATGATTTACTGACTTGCAACTGTAGAAGCATTTACTTTCATAAATACCTCATCTTGAGGGAACAGCTCTATCTGCAGAGAGAGAGAGGGAGAGAGAGAGAGAGAGAGAGAGAGAGTGTGTGTGTGTGTGTGTGTGTGTGTGTGCGTGTGTTTAAAGGGAAGTGTGGGTGGGGGATGAGGTGATTGACAGTTACAGATGACCACAGCTGGTGTGGCGTCCTGGTCCCTTATGCTCTGGAGATCATTTGATGTGATTGGTGGATGAGTAGCGTAGCTTATGTAGGCGGGTGGTCAGCTGCATTAAAAGATGCCGCAGTTGTTGGAAAATGCATTAGAGATCGAGGAATGCAGTAATGGGGTAAGACGATGCTTTTAGCTCCTAACTTGGATAAGATGGATGTTCACCTCTGTTTCTGTGAGCGGGTTTCATTTACATTTCTTTCTGTTTCTGACTGGAAGGAGCTAACATTTAGTTTTACAGTGTGATTTGACCGAAATTAGGCTGCAGTGAGCAGATCTTAAGATGAGTCTGAGTCAGGTTTCAGTCACTCAAAATTAAACTGAAAAAGTATCTACAATTTCACATTGTTTCAGGAGGTTCTTTTGTTTAAAACAAAACAAAAATATGTAAAACAAAATGTACAATATAAACCTGAGACATTTGAGAGATTTGACAAACTTGAACCACAAAATATTTGGCATTCTGCCTGACAAATGACACATGGTTAACTATTTATCACAATTGTTGGCAATTCATTTGAATTCATTTATCAATCATCAAATAGTTTCTGTAAAAGTAGCAATGGTGCAGAAGTACTATACTAAAAGTAACAAAAGTAGAAGTTCACACAATGCAGAATGGCTATTTTCAGAATAATTTAAGTTAAATTATTGGTTTATTACTATTGATACATTAATATCACTTTAATTTTGCAGCTGATAAAGGTGAGACTAATTTTAATTAATTTATATAATGCTGTGTTGCTGAATTTCCCTCCAGGGATCAATAAAGACAGATAGCTACTATAAAGATGTATTCCTTATTATATTTGTTATTGTAAAAGTAACCAAAGTTCTCAAATAAATGCGATGGATTAAAAAGTACAATATTTGCCTCTGACGTGTAGTGGAGTAGAAGTAGAAATTTAAGTAGTGGAAAATGGAAAAAAGTACCTGAAAAATGTACTAAGGAAAAGTACTTGAGTACATTCTTGTTTCCACCACTGCCAGTTAGAGATCCGTTTAATGTTAGTATTTCATCAAGTTACAGTCATTTTGTCTGAAACCAGCATGAAGAGCTTCAGAGGTTGGGATTTTCTTTCTGTCATTCTCAACTTGGAGAGATTTGTGTTTATCTGATGTTTGTTTATGCATCATAAACTATATTCAAGTTGTTTAACAATTCATCATTGTGAAAGGAGAACAACAGTAACAACATGGTGGTTAGTTTGTTTACACCTCTGACATCTGATATCCTGTGAGGCTCATTCCTGCCTCCCTCTCTCTTCCTCAGGGAGGCCCCCCTCAGGAGGCCGGCCCCGGCAGTGGTGACCCCTCCCTGCCTCAGGTCTACGGCCCTCCACCCTCCTACCCGCCGCCTGGTCAAGGTCCACCAACATCTGTGGGCAGACTGCCACCTCTTGATTTTACCTCTGCACACCACAGTTCAGAGTACCCCGAACATCCCCAGCTCAGGGTATATCAGGGCCCTCAGCTCGACGGGGTGGAGGTTCTGACATCCAGTAACACGGTGAGAACCGTTTGCGAGTGGAAGCACATCATGACAAGCAATCCATGTCCCAATGAAATGTGATCTTCAGTAAGTGAATGTTACACAGAACCCTGCTGCTTCAGGTAGAGCATCCATAAGCCCTATCAGGGGAACATGGCCACATAGAGTTGCCTTCTATATTTAGAGACCCAGTGCCACTGTTGTGTCCATGTACGGGAATGTCGCTCACACTCAAAGTGAGGGGCGGCAGCTGAGTGAGGATTTGTTGGTGAAAATAAATCCCCACTTTTCTGTCTCCCCTGTGTCTTATTTAGCAGGCAATGAAACAGATCACCTTTCAAAATTATGGCATTTTGTGACGATATTGACAGATAACAGTTAAGTGTGTAGAGGTTGTACACGACACAACTTTCTATGTTGAGTTTTTGTGGTTCATATAAGCAAATCACACAGATTTCTGAGAGAGGACACAAGTATTACTGTTGGAAAAGTGAATAGAAAAATAATTGTAAAAGAATAGCTATTTTAGAACGTTTCTTTTGTTAAGAAAATTCAACACAGTTTGTCACACTGCAAAAAAGGAAACCCTCTCAACATGCCATTATATCTGTAATTGTGTTTCTTGCTTTCTTAAATTAAGTGACAACGTCTGCCAGTAAGATTCATTCAACCTGTTTCCATTAAAAATCAACTTGTTCAAAAATATTTAAATATTTTTCTTGATTCCAGTGCAGCAGCCTGCCTTTTTAACCGTGCTAGTGTGGCACTATGACCGGTAATGCTGGCCTGTTGGTTGGTCCAACTCTTTGGTTCCCACATAAATATCTCAACAACAATCCCTGGATTGCAATGATACTTTGTAGAGTCATTCATGGTTCCCAGGTTTAGGCTCCCAGTTTTGGTTTTGAGTAAAATATCTTGACAGCGTTTGTCATGAAATTTGCTCCTGATATTCAAGGTCCCTTGAGGATACATTCAAATGACTTTGTTAATCCTGCAGCATGCTGCTAACACAATACATTTTTTATTGTTAGAAAATACGATTTAATTTGGAAACGGGTTGAAATACTTGTTTGGCTGATTTTTCACTTTCATGAAGACAAATCGGTTTCCAGGGCTCCATTTAGACAGAAATTAGTTTTGCTTATTATATGGCAGCATACATTAATCAAATCTGCTTCAGGCATGAACACATCGACTATGATAAGTTCAGAGGTGTTTAGTCTGTTTGGCAGGTCGGCTCTGTGTCCTGCTGCAACACATCTCTCTTCCTCCTCTCATAAATGGTGTTTTGTGGCCCCATCTATATATTTTATTACTAGAGCCCCTGACATACTCGGGTCCGTGCTGATTTTCGGGGGGAAAGTTGAGACGTCGCCATGGAGGGAGGGGGTCAAAGGGGGAGGCTGACCAGATGACCCCCCTTTCCCACTCTGAAATATCGCTCAGGTCCAGAAACACAATTGTGCATCGTGACATGAAACCACCACCCACCTCAACCCTCTCTCCCTGTCTCCCCTCCTCTGTAGCCTGTCTGTGGTGTGTGTGTGTGTGTGAGTGTGTGTGTGTGTGTGTGTGTGTGTGTGTGTGTGTGTGTGGGTGGATGTGGTAGTCTGCAGTAGTTAGCCATGGCAAGCCAGTGTAGTGTAATCCAGTGGTCTGTGTGCGTTTGTGTGTGTAAAATTTTCCCGTGTGTGAATGTGTCTCTGTACCTTTTTCTGTCTATCACCAACTTATTAATTATGCCCCTTGATAAATGACCTTTAACCCTTGGCAGAAAAGCAGCACCGTGACCCCCAGACTGACCCTTGTGGAACATACAGTTTTGATCTCTTTCCCTTTCCCCCCATCACCCTCTTCCTTCTCAAGCTGTCTGCGCACCTTCTTTGCCTTGTTTACTTTGGTTTAATGTTATTGTTCCCTGCTGCACTGAGGCCTTTTCTACTATCTGCCTCTTCCTACTAGAATGCTAATACTCAAGTCCTCACTTCTGCATAAAGGACTGCAATATCAATACTCGTACAGTCATTTTTCTTTGCTTTTTAATGTTTCTTTTTCTTTCAAACGCACTCCGCTCCTTCTCTGGCTCTCACTGCTGAAGCTCACTGTATTTATTTTTCCTGCATTTTCTTGCAGACTTTTTCACTCTCACTTTCTTGTTTGGACTTATTCATTTGACTTAAAAACATATGTCTAACGTTTATCTTCTGCAACGGTTGATGATGCTGGTTGACCAACACATACACGTGCACACACTAGCATCGTGGTGCATTGTGGGATAATGAATGTTTTGGTTTTGGCAAAAAATCATGGATGTTTCTGCATGAAGCAATTTTAATTAGTTAGATATTGTCAAATGTATATTACAGATTATTACAACTGCTTAGATAATATGAGGACTAAGTTACAGTCTTTCTTGCTTTTCAGGGGAGCTTGAAGTTTATTTAACTCTCTTTGCCAAAGCTTGAGTGAACATTCATAGTTTTAGTTTCAGATACAAAATCTTTATTGATATTGTGCAGTGCATTAGCTTTATACTGTCCTACAGGCATGTATTCAAAGACGCCTCACTAAAATGGTGCCCTTTCCTGCCTCCTCACATTTGCCTGAGAAGGATCACTGGTTGCTGAATGCTCTTTGACCTTTGGTTTGAATCACTTCATGAAAATTATCTTTGCCTAATGCCATGTGATGCTTACGCATTTACACAAAAAGAATATTTCTGAAAGATGTTGCCAGATTTGTTTCCTGAATTGACTTTATTTTTATTTTTATTTTTCTCTTTCTTTGCTTTTCTACTGATGCCCTCTCCCCATTTTTTCTTCTCACCTACTCTCATCTCATTTATACTCTTTCTTCTTCTATCTTTTGTTTTCCATCTTTCTGTTTTTGGTTGTTCTTTCACGTCCTCTTCCTTACCGTCCATTCTTCATCTATCCCTGTGCTCGTTTTCTCTCCTCCTCCTCCTCCTCCTATTTTCATACTCTCACTGTCAGGAGGACGTTTTGGCCCCATTAACCTCTGACCCCCAGTCTCTGAGCGTGTCGGTGTCATCAGGGGGCGGAGCAGGAAGTGGAAGTGATGATGAGGGTTCAAATAAGGCCCAACCGAAACGCCTCCATGTCTCCAACATCCCGTTCCGCTTCAGAGACCCGGATCTCCGCCAGATGTTTGGGGTATGAATTTCTCAATATCATGCAGTGTCACAATGCATTCATACCATTGTTGTACATATTAAATAAATTACATTTTCTTTATCTGTTCTAATATATTCACATAAAATACTTATTCTGACATTTGCAGCAATTTGGGAAGATCCTTGATGTAGAAATAATCTTCAATGAGAGGGGTTCCAAGGTGAGCACCGCAGAGTCATAAGAGCTGAAACTTTTCATTTTTAATGAACAAAAAACTGAATCTAAACAAACAATAATATGACTTGCAGGGCTTTGGATTTGTCACCTTCGAGAGTGCTGGTGAGGCTGACCGAGCAAGAGAAAAGCTGAATGGGACGATTGTGGAGGGGAGAAAGATTGAGGTGAGGGGGAATTCCCTATTTAGTTTTCCACATTAATATCCTGCATGCTTATCTTTAATCGTTGCCTTTGTTCCGTTCTCTGTCTCCCCAGGTCAATAATGCCACTGCAAGAGTAGTTACCAAAAAGCCCCAGACGCCTCTTGTGAGTGGTGAAATTCCAAGTAAGACACCTCAATCACTTTTGCACATATCCCTTTGCGTGCTGATGGATTCTGGGAGTCTCCTGTGAAACTTATTCTCATTTTCCGTGTAGCTTCTGGATGGAAGATCAACCCTGTCATGGGGGCGATGTATGCACCTGAACAACTCTATACAGGTAACTTCTTCTTCATAAGGCTGATCCGTTATTGTAATGAGACCACCAGTATTGTACTATTCACTTTTTTTACTGTTTATTTTTCTCTTTAGTTGCCAGTTTCCCGTATCCCGTAGCAGCTCCCACCTTGGCCTACCGGGGCGCTGCGCTGCGCGGCCGAGGCCGAGCCGTCTACAACACGATTCGCTCTGCTGCAGCAACACCTACTGCTGTGCCCGGCTACCCTGGGTAAGACCCTGTGTCCAAGTACCAGTGTGTATATTCACTTCACTCACTGCTTTAACATCTTCATATTGTTTTCATCACTTTTATCAGGATGGTATATCAGGATGGACTGTATGGAACAGAAGTCTATGTAAGTAGCTGTACTCGTTTGCTCCTTGAAGTCATTTTTAATTAGTGCTGTAGCTCTATTCATGTTATTTTACCTCTTTCTGTGCAGGGTGGCTATCCTGCAGCTTATAGAATGGCTCAGTCAGCATCTGCTGCCACAGCAACCTACAGTGACGGGTAGGCAGATAAACACCAGTCACAGCACGATTACAAATCAGCTTTTACTGCTGGTGTGTC
Organism: Anarrhichthys ocellatus; assembly: GCF_004355925.1. NCBI lineage: Eukaryota > Metazoa > Chordata > Actinopteri > Perciformes > Anarhichadidae > Anarrhichthys > Anarrhichthys ocellatus. The sequence continues at coordinate 4,872,436 of NW_022280043.1, forward strand.
TACCTCTTTTCTACATAAATACAATAGTTCATCCTTGGCCCGTGAGCCACCCTTCTACAGAGTTTCATGAAAATTGGGCCAGTATAGTTTACCCGTAATCATGCCGGTGAACAAACAAACCAAACCGAAAACATAACCTTCTTGGAAAAGATAAATCATACACTTTTAAAATTCAGGTACTTGGTTTTGTGTCTAGAAAGATATATATAGAACGACATCAAAAACTTTTCCAAAACTTTTCACACTGAAAATCTTTTTTTCTTTACTGGCTGTACAACTTGAGTTGAGTATCTTTCAATCTACAAGGACACACCAACTACACGTCAGGTTTTGTTAAGGCTAATTCAGATTTTCTTTTAGACTAAATGTCTTTCACTTTGACCAGGCTAAATTAAATCCGAGTGGAGAAGGCCATGATGAAGGGAGAACTATTAAAACAAATAATAACAGAGCAGCTAACTTGATAAGGCTGGTTTAGCCTTTCTAGAATCCCAGCTATATGACATTTACATCTGCTTCTGATGTCTTTGACCAGATACGGACGCATTTACACGACAGCTGCGGATCCCTATCACCACTCACTCGGACCAACAACGACATATGGAGTTGGTACAATGGTGAGTTGAGTTAAAACACACGCCTCCTCTGTTGAGAGCGATCTTGTTACATGTGCGGTTAACAGCAGACCTTGGTCACACCTGGCACACTGTTTCTGTCAACAGGCCAGTTTGTACAGAGGAGGATATAACCGCTTCACCCCGTACTGAACCAGAGGGAAGACGTCTCTTCTGAACTCTGGGATTGGCTGATCCATGGGCACTTCAGGATCGATTGGGAGATCATTGAAAATGTGGAAATGATTTTACTTCCTGCCTCCATCACTACCTCTCCTCGAGAGACTAAACAGACTGAAGTTGTAAATAGTGTAGGACCCATCGTCCATTCTACTGATGAATACTTAGCACCTGAAAGAGGATGCTGTGTATGTAATATATAGACATTTGCTGAAAACCTTTAAAGGATTATTGTTTTTTGATTTGAAAGAGTACTTATGTGAGCTAACAATACGGAAGTTGGAGATAAATACTGTGAGAATGAATTTTGTGAGCCAATAGCTGGAATTTTTCAATTTTCGCGGATCAAACTGGATAAGAAAAAGTTTGTACAATGTTGAATGACTTATTATGTGACGATTATTTACAAAATCTGTTTGACTGTGTGTGTGTGTGTGTGTGTGTGTGTGTGTGTGTGTGTGTGTGTGTGCGTGTGTGTGCGTGTGTGTGAGCATATGAGTGAGGTTACACATCAATATTGTTCAATTTGCAGGTCAACCAAGAGACAGCTGTGACACTGGTATCAGTCTCACAAACAGCAGAACTAATGTTTGTCTGGATGTAGTTGGAATTTCATTTCTTTTTTTTTTTTGCATTTCTAACAATCTACCTCTCAAACATATTTCACTTTTAATATATCTTTCATTATTAATCCTGTATCATTTTCTGTACTTGTGATCTTTGATTCTGCAGAGCTTTTTCTTCTCTCTTCCATTACTGCTAATTCAACAGCGTTTTAGTTTCTGTACCTCACGACCCAATGAGCCTGATGCCTATCGAGAGTTATTTCTCCTCTTCTCACCCGGGGGAGTTGTATTTGTCTGAGCTGCTTTAAACCCGGTTTCACTGTCACTCAGTTATACACATGCACATCTGGGAATTGCAATACGATGCAGTCTTTTGCTGTCGGCTTTACCAGACAAACTAAGATTCAAAGGCAGAAATATTTGAATGTTTCAGGCCAGAGGCTGCTGTTCTCATCTGAATACTGCAGATATAACTGCTCACTGTCAGAGTTCAAGTATCCTGTTCTGCTCTATTCAAACCCTTGTTGCTTTATTTCACTCTTTACTGTCATCTTTTTCTTTCCTGTATTTCTCTGTCTTTCCTCACTCAGAGCTGTTGAATGACTTCTTGACTTGTATTGATAATTTCTTCTTCTCTTTGTTTCTGTTGCAGTCTTTTCTGCTGTGTTTGATGGTTACCTCTAAATAAAACAGTTTTCTCTCTTTTTCTCTTCTGTCCTTCATTGATTCATAACATTTTCCAATCTTTTTTTTTTCATCCGTGTCTTTGGGTTATTTTGTTTCTATGCTGCTCTGATGCCGAAGAAGCCTTGACTTGTGATTGATTGGAATTTCAATGTTAAAGTAACTGATAATTGAGTGAACTTTTAAGACTTCATCACATCACAAGCCTGGATCATTTCCATCGGGCCTTACACAGAAGCTGAAGCAGCCTCTTCCCTCTTTTCTATTTCTTGCCTCTTGTATTTACCTTGTTTCCTGCTTGTACTTATTTTCTAATTTCAATTCTTAAATGTCACTCCACTTCCTTCTTTTTCCCATCAGTCTAGCTCTTCTTTATTTTCTTTCCTCTGTCCTGCTCTGGACCACTGTAGAAAACACACGCACTGTGTGTATATATATATACGTATATATACAGTATATGTGTGTATACATGAAACTAATCTCAGTCTGTCTTCTATTATATCTATTCTCTGCATTTTCTGACCTAAATTCAATTGTTTCATTCTTTTATTTAGTAGGTGTAGTTGTTGCATCTTTTCTCCCTGAGTGACTGTAATCATTGCCTTTGGCTTTCTCACTTGCATGATTCATAATTCTTCTCTCATTTTCTCTTCTACTCCTACATACTACGTAGCTCTGGCTTTATTTTCTTATCATTGTATTAGTTTTTCTCTCTCTGCATGTTAGTGCTTAGTTCTCTCTGTCTTCTGCATTTATGTTTATAATTCTTAGCTACAGTTTTGCTGCCCTACCTTTGCTCCTCTCTCTTTCATCAGCAGTTGTTGTATTTCTCTTAATAGTTTATTTTTCTTTCTTTGAAATGGTTTCTCTCTCTAAACAGCCAGTTGGCTAAATGCGTATTTCAACAAATTGTGTACTTTATCGTATTTGGAGGCATGTATAATCATGCTTTCATTGGTGGTTTATGCAGAAATGTCTTCCTGTTAATGCAATTTCTAAAGTTCTCAACTTTCTATTTTTCCCGCTGTTCTTGTTTCCTACTTGTGTAATTTTCCCTTTCAAATTTAACTGCATGAGCTCAATCTGTTGTTTCCTCCCTTTTAACAAATTGCATGTAGTTTCACATAGTATTCATTTATTTTACACTAATTCTTTATCACTGCTGTGACATCTATCTTTTCCCTGTAATTTCAACTCTTTAAATTGTTTTTAGCCCCCATCATGAAACTCCAACTCTTTTCTTTTCCAACTACATTCAGTTCACTTTGATGTTCTTATACCTCCGATAAAAACGTCAATCATGCTGTAAACATAGAAACACCTTCATTGTGTCAAGTAACCAAACTCATCTTAGTTTTAGTCTTTCAGTCACAGGAGCCTCTCACTCGATATTTATGACATTTCTTAATAAAAAGTCCATCCAGAACTTGATCCCTGAGTTCTATTCCTTAACTTGTACTTTTGTTTTATCCATTCAGCTAAATATGTGAATACAATCCGCCAGAATGCTTTGTGTGATTTAAAAACACTGGATGCACTTTATACTTGAAGTTTATTAGATTTTTTGTCAAAAATATATATATATATACAGTATTTACAAAATGGCAGTTTATCATGTCAGATCTGTAGATGGGGAGGAGGCATTGCAGATAAACCTTCAGCTTCAGTTGTTAGTGAGCCGCAACAGAAACTATTGAAGCATTTCAGACGCCGTATAATACTTACTAGCGAGAGTGACTAATTGCACATGGCAAACAGCCACAAACATACTCGACATAAAAGGAAACGAGAAGGATGAGGAGAGAAGAATTAATGGTTAGAGATTTGTAGGAGAGGACAGCATGCAGGGAGGGTAAATAAGAGAAAGTGAGAACAGAGAGAAGACTAATTCAAATGACAGGAGAACAGCAGAGGTGAGGGACATGGGGAGTTCTACCAGCAAATATCAAGGAAGGAGTTACAAAGACTGATGGGAGGTATACAGTAACATGGGAGCAAAAAAATACTGAAAACATGACTCGGGCATCGGAGAGGAAAAACCAAACATCCAAAATGAAAATGTGTATCGTTAGTTGTCTGGAGTGAGTTTTCTACGAAAAAAAAATAAATAAATAAATTGAACATCCTGGGCTGTATCAATGCTGAAGACCTGAGACATCAGATGTACACACTTTAACCATGTGTAAACAAATCTTAGGACGTAAACCAAAGGCAACAAACCACCATCGATTAAGATCAGTCACATTAGAAGAAACCAAAAGGTAATTTCTTAGCACGGGAGCACGCACCAGCACTTCTCAAATAAGGAACTTTGCCTAAAGACGACTGCGTACTAAGGAATTTTGTTTTCTAATCATACTAAATGTTAGTGAACTTTGAGGATAACATTCTGTATGTCCAGACACACTTTTTAGACGAGGATCACGCTGTCAAATATAAGATCTACTGCAACTCTAACAAACTCAAGTTGTTCAGTCCACCGTTCAAACCCCAGCCAAATTAATCCCAAATATTAATAAATAGGGTGAGAAAAAAAAAAAAAAAAAAAAAAAAAATTTAAAAATCTTAAATTACAAATTTACCAGTAAACGACCGAAGGAACATTATTTGAAAAAGTATAAATGCGTCTGAACAAACAGAAAACAGCAAAACATGAAGACTTTGTCAATCCTCAAATATGGATTTAAAAACTAAACATGTATCACATCGCACAGAAAAACATTTCAAATATTTGGGTTAGCAGCAAAATCAACATTCTCCATATTTCATTGTGTAAGGCTCCCATGTATTTCATCAGCTGTGAGGCTTCAACGTGAGTCAAACCAAGACTTGGATCGCTCACTATTCACTCTCTCCGGCTGGCGTCTGGAGGTGGTTCGCCCACTTATCACTCCAGATGCTCCTGCAACGCAGCAGTGCTACGAGCTGAAGAATGAGAGGTCTGGTGACGTGTGAGAGAAAGGTTTTGGGACTGGGGGGGAGGGGGGGGGGGGGGAGTAAAGAGGACAGGGGATCAGGTAAATGAAGGGGAAAGAAAGAAAACATGTTGAGATCGTTGTCATTACAAAATTAACTTCATTCCTTACTGAAATAATGGTCAACAATGGAACACTTTTACCAACAAATTAACAAGTCAGGTTCACAAGAGTATTTTGTCAATGCGATGTAAAGCTATCGTTTTGTGGTAGGTGTTAAAATGTCATGTTTAGCAATAGTGCTCCCAGTATATAGATCGGCTTTGCGTTGGACAATCTGCAAACAGTTTTTGTCTGAAGGGACAATTTAACAACCATATTTGTTATGTCACTGGGAATTGAGCATGATATCCCACCACATTGAAGAGCCTGTGTGAATATGTTCAGGCTGTACTGGCAGAAACTAGCAGTTATGAACTCCACCACTACATCCTCTCTGATGACATAGCATATAACCCAATACAGACCTGTCTGCATTGAAGTTTAGTTTTCACATAAATGGTTTTAAAGAGTTTTGCAAAACCCAGAAAAAAAAAAAAAAAACAATATCACACTTACCCGTGTGTCAACAAAAAATCTACCCTAGGCACTAATTGAAAAGAAATCACAGCAGTATCATACAATATTTACAAAAATATACTCTGTAGACAAGTAAACATGTAACTTGTACAGCCTTAAAGTCTTAAATACCTCAAGCTCAATGTTTCTACAGTGGGAATCAATACGGTTTATAGAAAAGATCAGGAGGAATGACATCAACCTGTTTTCAATTCCAGCACAATCATCCTAAATGAGGACCCAAACGATAGATAATGGTGGAGAGCAGAACAAAGTTTAGTCAGTGTGAAAAGTTCCGTTTGTTTCTGACATTTTCTAATCACTATTTCAAGTATTGTCACATATTTTACCAATTATCACCTAAAATAGTGCACCACCACCTATCGTATTTTAAGTCGTGAAAAGCACAAATCTCTCGAAGATAAATGGCCAAAATCCTCAACTACAACACCACTGTTTTGAACTTCGAGTAAATGGGCTACAATCGCAGCTTTTGTTTGAGAAACTTCTATCATAACTACTGAGAAATGGACATAAAAGCACTCAACTTTAATCTTCCTCTTTATTACATTACGGTCTAAATCAATTTGAAATACTTTAACATATAACATTCAGACAGCACAAGTACATGTGCAGTAAATTTAAAGTCTTATTGCTGCCATTTTGGGCATTTTAGGATATTGTCAAATTTCTCCCTCACCTGTCCAATATCAACATGTAGATAAAAACCTGCGTTGCAGCTCAATAATTATTTTACTAGGCCAATACTGCTGTCCAAAAACACAAGACGTATAACATTTAACACAGAAGACGTGTGAGGCAACATCTCTGCTGTGCCGTCATCCACCTCCTTCCAGAGAAGTCCCTTTCGCTTACCAGCCAGCTGTAGCATACAAACCACTCATTATTCCTTCTTGCAGCAGGTTTTCCGCTGATGATCCAGCACGCAGACTTCACCGTTAGCTGCATTTAAAGATGGCAGCTTAGCTGCCACTGTTTCTTTGGATAAACAGCTGGTGAAGTTAAGATGGCCAACATGGATGATAGACGGGCTTCATCGCTTTGCTGTGCTGATCAGGGTCTGCTGGACTCCAGGTGCTGCCAGGACTTAAACCAGAGGACGATGAAAGCAGATTCTCTGTTTGATTCTGGAGATGGAGCTCAGCTCTGACGGTACGGAGTGAGGAGATGAAGAACACCTGCCTATAAAAGTCAATGCTCATCAGATTGAGACGTTTCCCGAAAAATGGCCACCCATTTCATGACTGTGACCAGCGGATGGATACCGCTTCATTAAACCAGGAACCAGACCTAAGACTTCAGTCCATTGCTCCATTACACGGGCTATTTGAGGGAACAGGATGCACAGCTAACTGTAGAACCTTGAGGAAACCAGGCGCAGGATAGGATATACAAACCACCACCTCTTCTTCTTTCAGGCAAACTGCTGGCTTCTTCTCACCATGTTGTCTCACAGTCTCTAAGAGGAATATGTCGAGTTGACGTGAATCGGTAGGCTTGTTGTCAAACAGCAGAGAGCTGGATAAATGACTTGAAGAACAGCTGTTTGTATTTCTCTTTTGGTTGACAAGGCTTGATTCTTCAGGTGTTGGAGCTGTTGACTTGAGGAAGGAAAAAACATAACAGAACACTGTTAGCTTTGACATCTGATGGTGGTTACGGAACAGGAACCTTGAGGGCGCCTCCCTGATCTGCTTCTGTGACTCCTGGGGCTCTAAATGCTGAGACTACATGTTAATCCCAAATCTAAACTGTTCACTCACTTTTCTGGCCATATCAATGTAGAGCGATAACTTGGGCATTAGGCTAACCTACAATATTTGAGTGACAGTGTGTGTAAACTCTTACATCTGGAATCTGCAGCATGTATCTTTCTATATACAGTTGTTAGTTTGCCAACTTCCCTATCTGAATAGACTGAGGTGTCTGATGTGCAGTACATTAAATATGTAAGGCTCCATGATAATCCCTTAGCGTCTCCCTTCATGGTGCTAAGCCCCCCCCCCCCTCAGGACGCAGCCAAAGCGGCTGTGCTGGCCTTGCAGTCTATCTTATCGGGGTCACTAGGGTAGAAGGTGACACCTAGCCCAGTAAGATAGGCCATACAGGAGTCTAAACAAGAGAAGCCCAGATTGGACTGCACATACTGCACCGGCAAGTCGGGCCTGAACCTGCAGAAGAAACAGAAAAATGGAAATCTCGTAAGTTATGAGGACCTGAAACGAGGACCAAAATGTGCAAACTTTCTGAAACTTTACTTACGTTTTGACTATGGCCCAAAGTGCAATCTTTCTCTCCCTCTCTACAAACTTGTCAATTAGGTATGAAGCCATACGCGGGGCTTCCTTGTACAGCTTAAAGAAACGGCGATAGTTTCCTAACGCCCAGGCAGCACGGAGGGCTAGAGCATGAGACACACACACATCTGCCCGCAGTGCTGGGGTCAAGTAAACCAACTCAGTGGTCAGATCTGGAAGGGAAGATAAATGGTGGAAGTTTAATTAGGAAGGAAAAGGAAGAGGGTGAGAATGTGTATGCGACGTGCGAATGCAGCTAAAAAAGAAAACCATGCGAGCATACCTCCAGAGTTCTTTGTGAAGATGTAATAAATCAATCTATATGCTGTAAACTCTCCAATGTTTTCTGAGGGGTTGTCCTTGTACAGGGCCTTCAGCTGGGTCTGGCACTGGTTGAACTCTTCATGGTCTCCCTGAAGACAAACATTCAGCTAGTATTAAACCATGTTAACACTTTCAGCTACTACAACGCGTAGAAAAGGAAAACGGATTCACCTTTTCCAGAGCAATGCGTGCATGACACTCGTACACTTCCACTGTGAACTCAGTACGAACTCCTTGGACCTGCATGACGGGGAAAAATAATCAAATTTAAAGAAATTCAAGAAACAACAAACCCATTGTAACATTGTTAAAATTATTGATGAACATTATATACCGTGAGGTCCTGTCGTATGGACTTCATCTGTTCACAGGCATAGGTGTAGTCCTGGTGGGTTTTCCAGTGGACTTTCACAGTCTGCAGAGACTTTCTCAGGACCTTGGGTAAAAACAAGTTCAGAAAAAGATCAATCTCTGGATCTTGACCTTCTGTGACGTAGAAAGATACATAAATATACTCAAACGGCTTCATCATATGTCATCCCTTTCTTCTCCCTTGTTTTATGCAATTTGCATGGTATTAAGTAAGCTTAAAAAATGACTTCAACACAGTGACAGAGCTCAAGAAACAAAAACATCATCTTAGGACTATAAAACTGCAGTGAGCATACTTACATGCACAGGGCGCACAGTGGAGGCGTCCGGGGCACAGGTGAGCCTCAGGTAGCACTTGGTGATGTCCTGGCATGTTCCCACAATGGGGCAGTCGTCCCAGCTGAGGCCTTCCTGGGTTCCATCGGGCAGGTCCAGGGAATTGATGGAGAGAACGAGCGGCTCTGAGCGAAGCTGCTTGTGGAAACGAGCGGCTCTGCTCTGCTTCTTGGCTTCTCTGTTGGGGTCGTGGAAATCCAGACCAGCATTACCCCCTTTCCTCTTCTTTCCAACGGCTGCATTGGAATCGTCCATGTTTCTGGGAGAACAAGTTAACAGGCCATTCACAAAGTATCCCTCTGTCATAGAGCAATAAAGTAGTAAGCCTTCTTCAAGAGCCGTAATTAATGAGAATAGCAGGGGCCTGATGAGAACATATGTATTTACCTCCTTCCTCTGTTTGCTTTCCCTCCTCTTCCTCGTCCTCTCTCCCCACGGCCTCTATCCCTGTCACTACCACGACCACGAGCACCTCTCTGACTGCGACGTGACAGCTGAGGTCGGAGGTCACTGGAGATGCTGCTGTCTGACTGCGAGCCGGAATCACTGATAGCATAGAGACACAAGACATTTCAAAAAAGAAAAGACAAAGGATGCCAACACTCACCAAAGAAAAGACAGGGAATCTGTGTCTTACCTGCGTTTGTGCCTTTGGTTGCTGCGGTCCCGGTGTCGGCCGTGGGATGGGGATGGGGAGCGGGAGGAGGAGCGGGAGGAACTAGAAGATGGACTCCTCTGAGAAAATATGTTCCTGTAGTGGCCCAGTCGGTGTCCACCACCCCTGCCTCTTGGAGACGCACCTACTGCACTTCCACCATCTGATGTCCTCTGGGATTGAATCGATTCCCAACGAGACAGCTTGACCTTTAGTCTGCAAGAAAACATAAATAAATAAGACCCAAATCCCAATTTGCAACTATTCAGATCCAAGAAACGCATCAAGCAAGATCGTTGCAGTGGAACTTATTGAAAACACGTCAAAATATAGTTAATTTATGTTTGATTTGCAACGTTCACGTGCATTAGTTTAAAGAAATGTCAAAGCTTAGATACAACAGGCAAACACTAATCAACTACTAAACTCACTCTGGCAATGGCTCTCGATTCCAATCAATAGTGTAAGCAGAGCCATCCTTCAGCCGGTCCTGCAGAACTTCCTTCAGCACCTTCTCTGTACGATCTTTATCTTCCTCCGTCTCACAGGCTGTAAAACAGCGCTGCACATATTCCTTCATGGCTTGGGGCCAGTCCTGGGGTCTGGAGAGAAAGCATTCTAAGTCAACATATCATTCACGACTGTCGTCTTTTTTTAATCCGTAGTGACAGTCTAGTTCTCACCGTGTCTGAGCACCTCCGAGTGCAGCGCTGGCGGAAGATGGGGAGGAAGGATCTGGATTCACTCCTGAGGGCTGGTCGCCTGGTGGGAAAGTCTGATTGGACATCGGAGAACACTGAACCTGATAGGGCCTCTTGTGAATATTAAACTTTACTGAAGCTGAGCCAGGGGCCTCTGTGAGAAAGAAGACATAAAATAAATATGATTAAGAAATGAATACTAACATTTTTTCTTCTTTGTTTCTAGCCTTTGGTTAATTTTTTTTTGGATATATCTGGCTTCAAAATGTTGAGCAATAACATTGGTCCTGGGATCATCTTTTAAAAATCACAGCCCCCTCTCACATAAAGCTCCTCCTAATGGGATGCTCCTGATTGGTCAGTAATCAAACACAGATGTCTCCGATTGGTATAGACAACTGTTGCTCAGTGAAACACCTGCCTACTTCTACTTGTTATGAATCATCAGCTTCTTCAGAAAAGAGCAAATCTTACGTTTCATGCGGTGCCACAGTTGCTGTCCTTGTTTTTGGTTTTTGTTTTTGTTGGCCTCTCCTCTGCCGAGTCCGGGTACATACTGGCCGGGCTGCTGTGAGGTGTTCTGAGGGGGCTGATAGGCGTTCTGGGCCTGGAAGCCCTGTCCATAGTTGGGCCTTCCCTGGGAATGATTGTAACCTTGCATTTGGTTGGAGTCACCGGGAGGGTATTGCATGGAGTTATTTGCACCGTAAGCATTTTGTGATGGAGAAGGGGGGTACTGGGAGTTGGGTGGGGGAGCAATTGGTGGGGGTGGAGGAGGAGGGGGTGTCTCTGAGGTGGTTGGGCTCTGGGGTGGCTGGGGAGCAGCAGGGGGAGGAGGTTGTGATTGAGATGGGTATCCAGGGGACTGATCTTCCATTCCAGGCACTGGAGGAGGCTGTAAAAACAAAAGATGAAAACAATAGCCATTTTAGCAACAAATTAGTTAATCTAAACAGGGTTGCTGGTCATATCCAGTAACCCCATGTCCAGGCATTAGTTTGTCAGGTGCTCAAAATTTTAAAAAGGGTCAGTGTTAAAACCTCATCCATTATTAGTCCAGCTATTAGTTGATATTCTTACTGTTTATTACTTATTTATATTACTTGTTGCTCTTGTTTTTTTTTACTCTGTATCTTGTGTGCACTGTCCACTTTGCTGCTGTGATCCTGTGAATTTCCCCACTGCAGGACTAATAAAGGATTATCTTATCTAGGTCCGTTATTATCACAGAACGGCACGCGTATTTGTCCTGAACCTGCACAGGACGTTCGGTTCGCCCTGTGATCCGACTACACGCAAATGTGTGGAAAAGAAGCTATAAGCTAAGTAATGTGACACGGCAAACCGTGTGTTAGTTGGTGTGTACCCACAACTAAGTGTTTTGTCCTCCCCTATCTCTCTATCCTATTGACAACATGCCAGTATTTGAGTGCCTTAACTGTTGCAGTAAGAATTGTGGCCAATTAGCCACTGTTGAACATAAAAAAGGCTATTCAATGTTTCCATGCTGTACAGAAAACTTGACCCGAAAACCGAGGTACAACCTGAACCATGAATCTTGTGTACTGTTCCACTCCTAGTTACTATACATTCTATGTAACTAAGGAGTGCATGAATAACTACAAAATGATTGTGATGTACCTGTCCATTAGAGGTGGGAGCTCCCGGGTAAGGCCCTTGGGGTACACCATACTGATTTGATGGATATGCTGCTCCTCCATACTGGAAATACAAAGAAACTTGTGTTGTCATTGTAGAATCTCCTCCCAATCTCTGAGCATCAGATGTTATTTTGGGAGATACAGATGTATATACAAGCGTTGCAGTGCACAGTGTTGAATTCAACAGATTCATTTGTATGAAATGTTAACATTTTGACAAGAACAAAATCTATTTCTGTACTTACTGGACCCATGGGGTAGTAGTAATTATAGGGGTATGTGTATCCAGGGTACTGTTGCTGAGTCTGTTGGTACCATGGATAGTACTGTTGCTGCTGCTGCTGTTGTTGTTGTTGTTGTTGCTGTTGAATGGCAGCCGGTTCAGTCACTGCTGGCTGAAACTGACCGGCCTGAAACGAGACACGTGCAAAAATAAGACTTGTTATTTCAATACAGAACAAATCATTTAGATCTCAAGTTGTTATCCGATCACCTAACATAAATGTAAAATGCTAGGTGTTAAAAAGATAAAGACACAAAGAGATAAAAGCACACCTCTGCTGTGGCTGTCCGGTTGGCTTGTGCCGTTTTAGCAGAGGTCTGACTCGTGTTAATAGACGCTAGTGCTTGTCTTGCCTTCTCCCATTCTGGGTTTTCCTGAACCTGGCCATCTCCAGCTCCACCATAGGACCTGCCATCAACCAAAGAACAATTGTGTTTTAAGTATTTATACACTTTGTATCTATTAGCACATGCACACACTTAAAAGTCTTAAGGTTGAGTAACACAATTAAAAATATATATTAATGGCAACATTAGAACTATATAGAAACAAAATCAACATATTAAAGATATATTCCAAAACAGTGTCGACAATAAATGCTTACGTCCGTCTAAACGTTTGCACCACGTTCACTGTGACCTACCTAACGTTAGCAGTTGGCTTGTCTTACATTTAACGGCTAACTAACGTTAATCGTTCAACGTTAGTATCAAAGCGTCAACGCTACGTTAGTGTGTAATGTTACTAATGCTAACTTCTACGTTAATGTAAATATAGTAACATTAAGCAGCTAACTTAATGTTAGCTGTGAACCAAACCAACGGCCTGTATGTAGCTAGATAAGGTTTACGTGATGCTAACACCCTCAGCTGAACTAATTATGATTAAGAGATTATAGCTAACCAAGACATCGCTACCATACCATACTATATATTTACGCTTTAGTCAAGCTGTAGCATATTTGTTTAATTTCCCAAGTATTGTGTGTCTTCTGTAGCTCAGAGTGCGACCTACCAGTTTGTTGTTGGGGTTGCTTGTGTCGTGTTGGCCGCCATTTCGCCACAGACTACTGTTAGCGTTAAGAGCTAACGCTTGGACGGTTGTTCGCTAGCTAAGCTAGCTGGCTAACGTCGTTAGCGTTAGCTCTCCTGCTAAAGCAAAAAAAGGTAAACAAGATTAAATCTGTCTCGATGATTAACTGTTTAGAAAGACAGTCAGCCGACTGCCACTAACGTCAAACTAGCCAAACTGTAATATAACGTCCTTTGATTAAAGGTGCAAATTAACAAGTGAAGTGAACATTCGCATTCCTTCCTTCTTCGTTGACGACAAACTTGGTCTGGTTAGGCTGCGGAGATACAAAATGGCAGATAAGTAAAACTGGCTGAGTCAAGTGACGTTGTTGAGAAGATTTTTGTTGCCCAGAGTACATCCTCTCAGGCAAAGCGTACGCCCGTGTTATCCCCACCTTCTTTATCGCCCCCTACCGGCTCCACCAATCAAATACCGGTTTAACATTTAGGCCAGAGCGCTAGAGCCGTATTCATCTACTTGCCTGTCAATCTTAAGGAATGGTAAGGGAATGTAATGCCTGACAGGCTAAACACAGGGGAAAAAGTCTCAATGATCCGTAACTTTGCTCAAGTTGGTAGTGAAAAGGAAAATAAATTATTACTCTAATAACAAATAGAAATAATATTTAATAATATTTAATATACATACATATATATTATACATCAATTATCAGCATAACCTCAATTAATAGTATTAATATCAACATCAGGTGTTGTTAGTCCATGTGTTGCCAATATGACACCATCTGAGAAAAACATTCACTTTGATTGACTAATTGGTTGGGCAGCTATATATAATTTCAACCGATCAACTATACCATGAATTTTTTGAGTTTTTCGATAATCATAGATCTTGTACATACTCACATATTATGGTATATTGTTTTTCCTTACCTTCCTGTGAAGCACATACAGCTGCAGGATGTGTGTTTGTGTGACCTTGTGTGTGTGTGTGTGTGTGTGTGTATGTGTGTGTGTGTGAGAGAGAGAGAGAGAGAGAGAGAGAGAGAGAGAGAGAGAGAGAGAGAGAGAGAGAGAGAGAGAGAGAGAGAGTGTGTATTATAGAGAGTGGAGTCATATCCTGTCTCCCTCCCACAGCGCATCCCCCAAATTTATGCAAGCCTTTTTCAATGATGCAAATTATATTTTGCATCTGTTGTATGGTTCATAAATATGTCGCACAGCAATGAACAGGAGGGCTTACGATGTATTTTTAAAGATATAATCCTCTGCCATTTATAACTTTTTTGTTATTGAAAACGAGAGAGTTGTATTGCCTTTAAACACTGAGAATAAATACCATGACGTTGAAGAGAACTCAATGCCTTCCTTTAGAATCTCCATAAAACAATGAAGAATGTTTTATTTTTGTGGGCAACTTGATGTCAGCATGCACCGCTTTCAAATAAATAAAACACTGTATTTAGTGTAATTTCCAGACCATTTATCACAGTAAATGATATCATGTGGCTGCTGAATGAATAATTTGTCCCCATTGTTGTCTTGTCTGCTACATCATCACACAAATATGTTAAGCATTTGTGACAAGATCTCCCAAACAATGACTCACTACCCGGCACCATTGTGTGAATACCTGGTGTTTGGTAATGCTTCTGCTTTTTCTTTAACCCATGAGAGGAAGCTGGATAATACAGACTCTTAAATAGCATCCCCACACTCCTGTTGTTGATTAAAATTCAGGTTTGCTCCTTTTAAAAGTGTATTTGTTATGTATTGGTTGCATGAGGAAATGAATGGGGTTAAATTTTACTATGCAACTGTCTCACAAAAGTATCATGATTTCAGTCACCTTTAAGTCAAACCCTTCATAAGAATTTCAGTGTGAAATGAAATGTGTCTGTCTTTAAAATGAAGCATAACTGTGGCCCAAGAAATGTTTTTAGCATGTACTGTATATATGTTATATTCTTTTCCGCAATCTTGGGGGAGTTTATGTTCTACAGCTAAAAACGTACACATACTTTAGGCTGAGTGCAGTATTTTAAACTCACAAATGCACGTTTTACTCTTGTTTGAGTATCCTTTGCTAAAAACCTACAGTGCTCAGCTGAAAATTAAATAAAAAAATCATTGTGTAAAGATTCACATCTTTAAGAGGAACTAATGGGCTCGGGGCTGATTACCACTAACATGGTGCAGTGCTGGTGTTGGTCTTTTCATGTAATTTGTTAACAATAATTTAAAAAAACAAACAGAATATGGCTATAGCCTTGTCATTTAAATAGAGATATCTGAAAATATAAGTGCACGGCTAATTGAATAAATTACTTATGAAAAATAATTAAAACATTTTAGAAAATCAAAGTGACAGAACTTTGACTCATGATTTAAGAATTTCAATTAAGCACTATTCTTCCAAAAAGACATACAATTAAAGTTGACATCATGGTAGTTACACTGTAATACTTTTTTTTCACATTGACTTCCAGTGTTGCTTTATACATTTATAAACTATGGCTCACAATTAGATTATATCATAACCTTAAATAAAGATGTTCTCTGTCTAGAAGCAGTCTCTTAGTCTCGTCCATCTATAACAAAAGTCTGGTAAAGTCAACTGATACTTTGATCCAGCTCGCCCCAATAACTGTCGCGTCACTTCCTCACCCCATGCCCATCCCTTTGGAAAAAAAGAAAAGAAAACTCACACAGACCAACGACGGCGAGAAAAAAGAGCGAGGGAAAAGTCGAGAGGGAAGCGTAAGTCAGAAAGCCAGATGGAAAAAGTTGGATACTGAGGAGCGAGCCAACCAAAGACCAGAATATTCCCTTTAAGGTAAGTTTGATATACTTTGAATGTGACGGTGACGCTCACTCAGGTCAATTGATTAGCGAACTTTACATTGATCTGAGCGGTCATGCTGCTTTGTCAATAAGTGTAACCCTCGCATGCTCTTCGTATAAGTAAAACATTATATATTTAAGTAATACAATAAGTCATCTACTTTAACTATTATTGGAAAAGTCTTGAGAATTGGGGTAGGCCTGTAAGCAAGCCCCCTCCCCTCCTAAATCTGATTCTCTCTCTCTCTCTCTCTCTCTCTCTCTCTCTCTCTCTCTCTCTCTCTCACACACACACACACACACACACACACACACACACACACACACACACACACACACTTAAAATAATGACTTCTCAAATGTATATTCTGGTTTGCAATATATGATGTTGATCAAGAAATTGTCATTGATTTGGCTTACTTATTCTGTAAGGCATTATCAAATGTATGGAGTAATATTTATTCACCTTACTGTCATAATAATTAACTTAAAATTTGGCCTTTTTTCATGCTGAAATCTCAATTTAATAACAACCAAAAGTAGCAGAGATCAATGGCTTTGGTGCTATAGATCCAGTTTATTTTTTGTGGAGAAAGTTAGTCTTGTTTTTGTCCGCATATACACACCCCTAAGGCCAAAGAAAAGTATGTGCTAACGTTGCATGAGTGTGTTTCAAGTACAAGTCTCAGCATGGCCTTCACAGCCGCACCAGTGCCAAAAACGCTCATTGGTGTCCCACAATGTTGCTCAACATGGTGAAGTGTTGACACGGCCCTGTCTTATCATTAAGCTGGACTGTGGCTCCAGTATTTCCAGCTTCTTGAACAATTTCTGTATGACACTGTGATATGTCATTTCGGGGTTACAGCTATTCACCCCTGCTATCATGTACATTTAAGAATCGTCTCCCTGTTTTTTCCTCTTTCTTCCCGTCTTCCTCAATCTGCCTTCAGTCATGCCGCTGCACAAATCAACCCGGGCACCTCGCCTGGACCCCACCATGATCTCAGCCCCACTGGGTGACTTCCGCCACACCATGCACATTGGGAGGGGAGGAGATGCCTTTGGGGACACCTCCTTCCTGTCCACTCTGGGCCCGAGCTCTGCCAGCCCCGACCCTGGGAGTCCAGGGACGATGCCAGCTGCCGACCCTCAGGTGGCAGTCAACCACAGCGATCTACATACAGACGCTCCAGGAAGCCCTCAGAACAATGAGCTTCAGCACTCTGAGTCAGTGTCTTCATTTGACCTGGACCTGGATCTAGGCCCGTCTATGCTGGGAGACGTACTAGGGGTGATGGACGGTTTGGGGTTGGACTCCAATGAGGAGGATGTGTTCAATCCCAAAAGTAGCACATCCTCGGTGGAAACGAATCAGGGAAAAGGGGCCGTGGAGATGTCTGTGAACATGCAGAACGAGCTGAATGGGAAGAACTTGGTTGGGTTGGATGGAAACCAGGTGGGAGACGGCAGGATACCAGACGGGAATGGGATCAAGCAAAAGGGGTTACGACCAAAAGTGCGATTCAGTGACAAACGAGAGGAGATAATTCGGCAAGCATCTGAAGAGGAAGAGGGTCAAGGGTTCGACTTCCAGGATGAGGATCAGTTGGCGTGTCGCAGTCCAACGGCGGGTGAGAGCGTAGTAGGTGGAGGTGAAACCGAGGTCACCAATCACAAAGTAGATTTGCCACCTAGTCCGGCCTCGTCACATAACTCTGAGTATGAAGGAGTCACCCCATTGGACAGGAGGAGGGTCGACAGCTGCCAATCAGAGACTGATTCAGAGGAGGGGGAGGAAGAGGAGGAGGAGGAAGGGCGGGGCTATACATTTGAAGATGAGTTTGATGATGAAATTGGTCTATAGGGGACAGGTACAGTTTTCCCTTGAAAACAGATCTTTGCTGTCAAGTAAATCAAGTAAACTGTATTTTCATAAACTCATAACTTGAGTATCATTTGAATGGGAGGCAGAATTAACTGGATTTTATAAAAAAAAAAAGATTTACAGTTTGACGATGTTGCTCAACTGGAAAAAGCATTTCATGTTTTATTAGTAAGGGTAACAGATTTGCAATAGATTGTCATCTTGATCAGTGAAAGATTTGTTTTGTAGCACTTTGATTTTTTTCATTGACTTGGTTGCTTTGCTATGAAACGGACTAAATGAATGCTTGTATTGTTAATTTCAATTACTATTTCTGCCATCTGAAGTTCACACATTGAACTTTGTTATAGTGCCTTAAAGACAGCGTTTTTCTTACATTATTGTACTATGTGCTATATAAATGTCTTAATAATTATTTCTCATATTGCATGTTTTATTAGAATCTGTCTTCTCTTGATGTTTAATGCATTTGACGAACTTTATGGTTCCCAGAGACATTGTCAGAAAATAGTTGTCCTGTGAATAATTAATTGAATTTATCACATTCCAAGTCAGACAGTGTGCACATCTGTTCACATCTGTTTTCAAGTAGCTAAAGCTTTTCTGTGGGCTGTGGGGCTGGACTAATACTACAATGCAAAGACAATCATGGGATTTAAAGGTCAATTGTAAATCAGGACCAGCGGTGTATTTTGTACATGTTTGCTTGTATTTTGAAAAAGTATTTTATTTCATAATGCTGTAAAAGGGAGATACCATTATGCTCTGTTGAAAATGCTGGTTCAAACATAATTGTTATCCTGTCGTTTAATAAGGATTACAGTGAAAACAATAAAACAATTATTGGGATTTTAAAATATTCACCAGCCTTTGCTATGACTTCTATTTTCTTTTAAAATGTGTCCTGGGCGAAAAAAACAGAACTATATAAAGTATTCAGAGTGAATCTGAAGTTTATTTTACGTAGAGACACTTCCTGAAATAAAGTAGTTCTCTGCTTTCCTCCAAATATAAATGAAAAAAAAAAAAAATCTCCTATGAAAACATAAATTCCAGAAAAAATAAACCAAAAACAGTTTCTAATATTTTATTTTAAGCACGCAATAGGAAATGTGTGAAACATCCAAACTGTGAAACATCTGTGAAACATCCAAACTGAAAGATCAATAGTAAAGGTTATAACACCACATGGCGGCAATTTTGGCCAATAAATGTCCAAAAGAAGAATTATTACCTACAAAGCGTTATGTACATTATTACAAGTTCCTTAATGATGAAACATATTAGACATTACATGTGTACTACTTTGCATAAATGCAAAAATAACCCTTTCTCAAACACACACACTACACAGATATTGTCCTGAACACGTTGAATCCCGACAGAGCCGTGGAGACCATCACACCAGGTATCTGTGGGTGCCAGTGGATCTCCTTGATCTCCGACTGACCCTGGTGCAGGAACAGAAGCTGTGGGGGTAAGTCCTTCACCCCCTCCACTCTGGCACCCACATCACATGACTCCACGGACAGATCCCACTGGCTGACGACGTCGTCCGCTCCCGAGGCGGCGAACACACTCGAATCCACGGGGCTCCACTCAACAGACGTGATGGGGGCGCTGTGCTGCTTGAAATTCGCCACAGGCCGCCCGGTCTACAGGTAAAGGTGGAATAAGAGGTCTGACAACTCTTCGTCCCGTGTATGATGCACATTCAGGCTATACAAGTATTAATCCTAACATGAAGGTTTATAAATATTTGTATTGTCTGCCTTTTGTTCCAACAAGACATTAACAGGGCGTATAGGAGTGTTCTTTAAAAGGCAAATTAAAAATTGGTCGCGGTATTAGGAGGATGGCGACTGCGGTAACGACACACTATTGTGTAACAGGCACAAAATGGAACAAATGTTATTAGTTAGGTGCGGCCACGCTGTGCAGGTGTTTGATTATCTGATGGTGTAACTCTTCAAGTACTGTTTGTCTTGTAGCAGGAATGGTGGGTTACTTTGTTGTGATGACACTCTTCAATCAGTAAGATCTTCAATCTGTGTCATACCTAAACAAGTCATAACTCATAGCTGTGCAACAGTCAAGAGAGAAATGGTTACTAACATTATGCAAATTATAACGTTGTTGTTTTTTTTACCTTAAACTGTCGAAGGTCCCATACTTTCAGAAGCCCATCGTCCCCTCCTGACAGGATGAAGGGTTCGCTCCTGTTCCAGCTGATCACATTGATGTCTGACGAGTGAGCTTCGTTGGCTGAAAGCATTGAATTGGGCGGGGCACGAATATCCCAGATACGAATAGACTGGTCCACCGAACAAGATGCAAAAACCTGTGGAAAACAAGACAGTACAGATTCTGTATGTATCCAAAACAAGACTTAATTAGTCTTTCCAAACAAGGAACTCCGTTGTATTTCTTGCAAAACATTCTGTTTTAAGAGTGTGATATTTCCATGTTCATAATTTGTGTTTTTAAAGCACTTTACAAACCCTTCTACATCGATAAATTAGAGCCAACACCAGTTAGGTTGCACAAAGTCCCAGTGTACCCACATAGAAGCATAAAGCTAACCTCAATGTGAGGCTGCAGGACTCGCATCCACATACCACAAACTAGTTTGGTCACTAGTTAAATGGCACATTTTAGTCTGTTTCTTAGCTGTGATGGCACCTAGCTCCAGCGTTAACAGGTCGTGTTTTGAAAGTCAACATGGCTTCATTCATTCCTCTCACCACACCCTGTTCTTCCATCCCAACACCTGTAAAGCACCATTATACAACATCATTGAACAGTGTGGAGAAATTCATCCTCTACATGGCAAAGAGGATACCAGAAATGCATGTCAAATCCTGATATGAATGTCGAATACTTTGCATGTACTTTGCAAACCCACACAAACGGATAGATCCAAGTCGGCCCACTAAAGCTTCATCTGCGGTACCTCAGTCTAACCCACTACGTCAGTATTTTCCTACAAACATACTGTAGCTTCAGTCGGCGACCACTGCAGATCCTCGATAGACTTGCTGTGGGAGCTAAAAGGCCGTTGGTCAATCTGCCATGAAGTCCCTCCCTCTCGTGGCTCCCACACATGGATGTTCTTTTTGCAGTCTCCACTGACAAGACGACCTGATATAGTACAAACAGAACACTTCAGCGTTTGGTTGACAGACACACACATCTATGCTACAACACTTCACCTCATCCAATCAGAACTGTCTGTAAAACATGACCTATATACATATAAGTTCGGAGTAAAGCAAAAAATAAAAAAATATATGTGTTCTGAGTGATGTCACAACACACATTTGAATGATTAAAAAAATAGGCAAGTGTATAAAATTAGGTCTCAAAATCTAAGCATGTAAGCAAGAAGTTCGTCTCTTTTTTATCTCTAAATTCCCTTGCAGGTCAAGGAGACAGTTACCAGGTACTGTAGGTGACCAATCAACAGCAAAGCCTTCAGCCATGTGTCCTGAGAAGCTGAAGAGAGCCGTGGCTTCCTTCTGCTGTTTGATGAAAGTTGCCATAGCAGCAGAACTGTGCACGGCTTCCAGCTGAGGTTGGAGGTCAAATATTTCTACCTGTCCCTTCTCTGACCAGACGGCAGCCAATGACTGCTCCCCACGTCGGGTCACCTGGAAATTCAGAAGCAAAATGAGTCATTAGGAAAGTTAAACATGTTTCTGATACAGGAGTTCATGTACAAGTATTGCCTAGAAACCGACACAACATACTCTGACTCTGTTGATCCCTCCATAGTGAGCCATCATGGCCAGCTCCATCTTTGGCTTCTTATCTTCATCCTCATCATCTTCGTCATCACTTTCTTCATCACTGCTTTCTTCCCCCTCTTTGTCTTTCTCTGTTCCGTGAAGGTTATGCATGCGTATGACGAGAAGTCTGCAAGAAAGTGAAGGGATGCATTTTAAGAGGATGTAGATAACACATGCTTGCTATATTATTTCAGAGTATGCAGAAGATAGCAAACTACTGAGGAGATAAGTATGTTCTCTGTACTCAAGTGCTGACTTTCAGTTTGAGACAAAATAATCTTAAGGGTGGTTCTTGAGAAGGTTTTCCATTAACCATTAACTGACCCTTTGAAAAGGAAGAGTCACGACTGAGTGGATGATGTCAAAACAAAACTGAAAGTGTGCAACACAAAAAAACAAAAACCATTGGACTGTGAACTATGTCCTGGTGCATACACTTTCAAAATGATCGAACAAAAGCTTTCACACAATAATATGCGCTGCCAGTGACGACTGTTTTAACACATTTTTATCAGTTATTTGTATTTAATACCCCAAAATTATACTGACTATGAATAGGGAAGAGTGCTGATGCAATCTGCCTGTGTGTTTGTTAAACATGTGGGCTTTCCTGTTGATCTAGCTCTAAAGAAACAGCAACTAAGAGGCTCATTACAATGTTTAAGATTTCCTGTTAATGTGTTCTTAGATACAAAGATGTAGGTGTTGCTAGTTTGTTTTACCCCAAAGAGTGAAAGACCAATTCACAACCATCAATTAATAATTAAAATCAACAACAGTAATTAAACACTGTGCCTCTAATCATCAAAAGCCATCTAGAAACTAGTCACGTTTACAAGTTTGTATGCCGGACTACTAGGACACTACAGAATAACTTCAAATATTTGTATGTAGAGACACAATAAAGTATACAGACCATCAGTGTAAATAAACACAAATGTACATATCTGGTTTCATATTGTCAGTGCACTGTACCCGTCTTTGTGAATGCTGTCATTAATATGGAAATTATTCCCATCAATTCGTATGCAACCCGACCTGGACTGATAGATACCTTTATTTTTTAATATTTTTATGATCCATACTGGTAAACTTATTTTGGCATTGTATACATTTGAGGATTTGCACCTTATTGTTATCTTAACACCATTTATATTTGCATAAGTTGTATCTTATTGTATCTTTATCATCCACCTCATTTGACATGAACATAACATTAATATAAATGTTAAGACAGAATTCAACAGTTTTCTTTAATCTTCAATAAAATTAAAGACATTTATATTTAAATGTTCCTATAGCAAATATCCATGCTATGAATTCATACACAATTTCAGACTCAATGTTTTCCCTTTTATGTTCCTTCTGCATAAACCTTTGGACTCAAATGACCTTTCTGATCTTGGAGTCTTCGTCCCTGTTACAGAAAGTATTGTCTTATCTTTGAATATAGAGTCTAACAACAAGCAAAGTAATAGTCCGATAAAATTGCCGTTTCTCTTTGGCACATTCACAAAATTCCTTCAGTTTCTTCCAGATATTGTTTTGTGTTTAGTTCAGTTGATTTATTTTGCACAAATTAAACAAATAATTAAAAATGAACAAACATAACAGAGATAAATAAATATCACAGTGCAGGAAGAGGCACAAAATCCAACTGGGCTTATTTGAAACCTCCACCTACAGTTGGTACGGAAAGTATTCAGACCGATTTAAATTTTTCACTCTTTGTTTCATTGCAGCCATTTGCTAAAATCAAAAAAGTTCATTTTATTTCTCATTAATGCACTCAGCACCCTCAGCACCCCATCTTGACAGAAAAAAACAGAAATGTAGAAATTTTTGCAAATTTATTAAAAAAGAAAAACTGAAATATCACATGGTCATAAGTATTCAGACCCTTTGCTGTGACACTCATATTTAACTCACATGCTGTCCATTTCTTCTGATCCTCCTTGAGATGGTTCTACTCCTTCATTGGAGTCCAGCTGTGTTTAATTAAACTGATTGGACTTGATTAGGAAAGGCACACACCTGTCTATATAAGACCTTACAGCTCACAGTGCATGTCAGAGCAAATGAGAATCATGAGGTCGAAGGAACTGCCCAAGGAGCTCAGAGACAGAATTGTGGCAAGGCACAGATCTGGCCAAGGTTACAAAAGAATTTCTGCAGCACTCAAGGTTCCTAAGAGCACAGTGGCCTCCATAATCCTTAAATGGAAGAAGTTTGGGACGACCAGAACTCTTCCTAGACCTGGCCGTCCAGCCAAACTGAGCAATCGTGGAAGAAGAGCCTTGGTGAGAGAGGTAAAGAAGAACCCAAAGATCACTGTGGCTGAGCTCCAGAGATGCAGTAGGGAGATGGGAGAAAGTTCCACAAAGTCAACTATCACTGCAGCCCTCCACCAGTCGGGGCTTTATGGCAGAGTGGCCCGACGGAAGCCTCTCCTCAGTGCAAGACATATGAAAGCCCGCATAGAGTTTGCCAAAAAACACATGAAGGACTCCCAGACTATGAGAAATAAGATTCTCTGGTCTGATGAGACCAAGATTGAACTATTTGGCGTTAATTCTAAGCGGTATGTGTGGAGAAAACCAGGCACTGCTCATCACCTGCCCAATACAATCCCAACAGTGAAACATGGTGGTGGCAGCATCATGCTATGGGGGTGTTTTTCAGCTGCAGGGACAGGACGACTGGTTGCAATTGAAGGAAAGATGAATGCGGCCAAGTACAGAGATATCCTGGAAGAAAACCTCTTCCAGAGTGCTCTGGGCCTAAGGTTCACCTTCTAAAAAGACAATGACCCGAAGCACACAGCTAAAATAACAAAGGAGTGGCTTCGGAACAACTCTGTGACCATTCTTGACTGGCCCAGCCAGAGCCCTGACCTAAACCCAATTGAGCATCTCTGGAGAGACCTGAAAATGGCTGTCCACCAACGTTCACCATCCAACCTGACGGAACTGGAGAGGATCTGCAAGGAAGAATGGCAGAGGATCCCCAAATCCAGGTGTGAAAAACTTGTTGCATCATTCCCAAGAAGACTCATGGCTGTACTAGCTCAAAAGGGTGCTTCTACTCAATACTGAGCAAAGGGTCTGAATACTTATGACCATGTGATATTTCAGTTTTTCTTTTTTAATAAATTTGCAAATTTTTTCTGTCAAGATGGGGTGCTGAGTGTACATTAATGAGAAATAAAATGAATTTTTGATTTTAGCAAATGGCTGCAGTGAAACAGTGAAAAATCTAAAGGGGTCTGAATACTTTCCGTACCCACCGTATATCATATTACAATTGTACAATATTACAGAGATCATAAAATGAATATACATAAGATACGACTATGTAAAATTTTTGAAATAAAGAGTTTTTTTACGATTCTGGCAGTAGAGTCTCTCAAAACACCACAGAATCAGTGTTGACAACAATGTCAAATGATATAACATTTGACGTTTATAATAGTTTTATTAGAAAGTTAGTTCGTTATATTATTTAGTATTTTATCTTTATATCGTGCATTGTTTTAGTGTGTGTCCTCAGTGTTTTTTCTGACACCATTAACATAAATTATAGCTTCTGAACGTTGTTGCCTAGATACCATTATTGATGATACCTTCATGGAGAAGCAACACTCATAATCTCAAAAGCCATGGTGCTTTGGTCGAAGTTTGACAAATAATAAATAACAGCGATAACGTTGAACACACAGTATATTAATGACGTTTGTCCGGAGCGTTGTACCTGTTGCTCAGAGCTGTGTCCGCCTGTGTGCCCGCACAGAGCAGCATGGACAGAGGGAACTGCTCCCTGCTTTCTCCATCTCCATCTCTCAGGACGTCGAAGCTCAGACACGGAGCACCTGAACACGAACAGCAGTGAATACGTGCAGCTCCTGCAGGGTGACAACACTAACCAGGACACATCAGCGTGGCTAACTTGTTGTTAATAAATCGTGGTGGGCTACGACTTGCCTGTTTGACACTCGTGGTACATGCGGTACGCGGACCGGTCCATCTCCAGCTCCTCTCCGGGCCGAAGCGGCTCGATCCCGGGCACGTAGACTTTTCTATCTTCTCCTCCGTCCGCTCCTTCCTCCTCCATCTCTACTCCTTCATCCTCATCGCTGCCAGCCTCGTCCAGCTCCTCCATTTCGCCTCCTTCCTCGGCAAACGTGTCCTCGTCGGGCGCAGACATCTTGGCAGAGGCAGAGCGCGCTTACTTCCGGTCACGTGGTATAAACACGCTGCACTGTCAGCCCTCCCCAGCTGCCTCACTCCCCCCACCCTCACTCTCCCTGTCGCTTCCCCCCGGTTTACGGGAATTCAGCTGGCCCCTTTGGCGCTGGGCTCCACGCTGCCAGGAAAAATCAGACTTGCAAATATTTGTATCGGAAATTGCCCAAACTACTACGATTCTTCAACATAAATTCGGCCTGATATCATGGGAGTTCAGTGGAAGTCCAGTGTTGTCTTTCCCACTCTTTAAACATTTGTTTAAACAATGTCCTGAGTGAGTCAGATTACTGCATTTATTTCAAGAAGGCTAATGCATGTGTAAGACCTGCAGCTGCACAGCCTGTACTGACACAGTAGCCCCTTGTATTACAGATAGGAAGCAATTCATCTGTCTAGATATGCAGAAAATAGTGTAAAAAATAATTTCCCCAATGAGGGATTAATAAAGTACTTTTTCTTAAGTAGCCTACTTGCCAGTAACTGATAAGCCTATTTAGAAATGAGCTGTGCACAGTCCCGAATAATAGCATTTTAGCCTTTGGCTTTATTTTTATTTTCCTTATTTGTATAAAATGTTGTCTTCTAGCACTATGGTGATCTCACTCTTTGTAATCTGCATTCGTGCTGTATTACGTTTGTCCCATTTTCAAATTCGGACTCAAATTCAGTGGAAAAAAAGTCAACGAAAACTTGGGGTGCAAGCCAAAAGTCGGTTTTCCCCAGTGGCCAATGTTATATACCTCAGTATTTGAAGGATTATGAAACAATGAGTATCCTGTGACGACAGTGCACATTACATGCGTGGGTGTGTACAAGCAAGGGCAAGTGCGAGCACCAAATGGTGGACTTTTTATTTCTCGTGTAAATCCTGACAAGAGTCAGAAAACCTCTGGAGGCCTGTTGGATCCGTAGCACATTCTTCCCTCACCTGCAACTCGTCTCCCAGTTCTTTTTATCAGAGTTACAAAATAGTTGTCAAGCATTTGAACACTGGGAATGAATCTTTTAAAGAGACGGCACGGTTAAGCTCCCATGAATGTAGACTCTTAACACAAACTCTGTCATGTTGCAGGAATGCAAAGTCATAAACAAAATCTCTTCAAGCAGAAGAGGAAACAGTCCTGTTCATACAGATCTTTTACTGAAGCAAAAATATCAACACCACAATGTAAATATATGTCGGTACATGTAAAGAAATCTGTATTTAAAATTGAACTGAAGTAAAAGTATTTTTTGTAAAATATATTAAAGTATTAAAACTAAAAGTATATAATGCAGAAAAGTGCTCTCTGTGATTGTTATACTTGTGTTATTGTGGATGCAGTTTACTGCTGTAGTTAATGGAGCTTGTTTTAACGACTTCATAAACTGTTAGGTTTCATTTATAACAATGCATCATGTCTGTAAACCATTAACTCTGACTGTCAGCGGTGTAAAATTTACAATATTTCCCTGTGAAATATAACAGAGTAGAAGTGTAAAGTCGCATAAAAGGGACATACAGAATTGCGCAGTATTTGATTAAATGTACTTTGGCTACTTTCCATTGCTAATGACAAACTGCAAAGACCACAATAAATATAGCTTACTTGGGATATTATATCAAAAACTAACAATGTATTTATATATCTAAATGTCTTTAATTTACAATTATGTACAAAAGTAGGCGCCCATAGACTGCAATATCTTACATTTACATAACATTCATTGTAAACAGTGATGAATTCCACATCAGAAGACGATGGCTTATGTGCATTGGCTTGCTCAGCATTTATCTCTGGTTAGCATGACGAGCATAGCTAGCTGGAGCTCTAGAGGGGATGGATATATACGTTTACATCTGTGGTATCACTTGTTACAGAGTGCTGTTGCACAACTATGTGAACTAACTTTGGACATTAAATGCAACCGGTGCATGTCACTTCATATTAAGAAAGCTTGCTGCATTAAAACGCAAAGACACAAGTATAAGAAAACAAACAGTCAGTGCCAGGAAATGTCTTGCATTTTGTGTGCATCACTAAAAAAAAAAAAGAAGAAGATCCTTTTCGGTAACTATGGCAACAACCACCAGTAAAGTCTGAATAGCAAGGGGCTCCAGACAGAAGCGTGGAATGAAAGGGACGGAGGACCACCATTATACAGCGGCAGTGTATTGTCCATCATCTCGTCCAGCTGCTCTTCCTCCTCACTGCTGATGGCTCGGGTCGTCAAGAGTCTGGCCCTCGAGGGGCCGTAGTCCTTCCTCTCAACAACGGGGGGGAAAGTGGGCAGGATGCAGGTCTTAATCAAAGGCAAGCAGCCGACATCGAGCCATCGAGCGAGAAGTTCTGACGTTAACCTGAGCAGTTCTTCAGGAGACGACGATAATGTGGAGAATTGGGTCAGGTCTGTTTCCTCCTGGAACCTCTGAGACAAGGAAAAATGAAGAAGAATGAATTCATTGTTATTAATGCACTTTCACAGGAATTCATGTTTGAAATAAATATGTAAATACATATCAGAGGACCAGAGATATTTCTGCCTTTTTCTTTTGCATTTAAGTGATTTCTAAACTTCAATTTTCTTTACCAGAGTAAAGCAAGCCATACAATAAGACATTATGGGACATCATTTGAAAATAGACCCTACCGCTGTATTTATGTTCTTTCTTATAATTTTATCCAGTGTCTGCTTCAGATCGAGGATTAAGGAATGATTTAGGTGCTCATCCCAGATGTTTCCGAGAAGCACATGCCAGGACTCGAGGAGCACTACTGCAGCAGGGAACACACAACACTGCAGGGAGAAGGTAGAGCAACACAACCCCAAAGTTAGTGTGCAAAACACATGGGACAAATCACCACAATAACCACATCAATTGTTCAATTACAAGCTAGGCGTGAGGCTACCACATCGTACAACAATCTTTTTGCTAAACTGTGCATTTACAAGCCCTTTTCTAATAGCTGAAGACGAGGTGAAAGCTAACCATTATCCTGTTAAAGAAACCAAAAGGCTGATTTTATAAAAGACTGTAAGATCTATGACACGTTTATTGCACATCAAACCCCCCTTCCCCTTTTTATCTGATAAGGAACTCACCGGATCGCTGTTACAGAGCATGTTTTTGGTGTAGCGGTGCACTACATTGTAATCTCTTGGAAATACCGTCCGCTGGAAGAGAAAACGAAAAGAGAGAAAAAGATGTAAATACACCCAACTACAGTAATGACTGAATTTGACATGCACGGTGTATGGATGTAGAAAACAACCTAACTAACGACTGAGGAGAAGCTACACACTGTTTGACTCGTAAGCACTGTCATCTGATAATTTTACTGGTTATCAGATACCAAGGCAGAGCTGATTATTCTCATTCATTTGAGTGAGATCTTCACCTTTGGCCCCCTATTTATACCAGCTGACTGAAGACAGTCAATACAAGTGATAAGGTAAGTGTATCCTTTAAAGGAAAAATAATTAATTAAATACATATTTATACAAGGAGGAAACTTCAGAAACACCAAAGGGACTACATGAAATCATTAACAAAGTCCAAAGTTTTAAACTTACAAATCCAGTCGGATTAGAGTCGATAGTCGTCTTAATGTTTTTCACACCTTCCAGGTCAAAGTCGCATCCACCACATCGGACAGTCAAGAGTGATAGCAACAGCAAAACTGTTACAGGCGTGAGTAAGAAGAAAAGAGACATATTCAGATAATTGATGGAAACTTTCTGTGGTTTTGTTGCTTGTTCAAACTGCATACCTACTCGAAAACATGACATCATATCCTGCCTTAATTAGATAGTCGTGCAGAAAACAATGCGAAACATTGCTTGTTGTTGCCACAGTTCTAATTTAATAAAGACACAATACAATACAAAGTGACACAACAAATTAGTTTTGATTCACTGGTTAAAAATGACTGTACAATAACCCAGTTCAGGTGTTCCACTATTTCCCTCCAGACTTTAAAAAGAAAGTTTGCAAAAAGCAGTAACATGCAGTTAATTCTTGCTCCTCACCTGGCAGTGACATCCTTTTATCTTTCTAAGAATGGACGCGTCTCCATTTCTCTTTTTGACGGTAATCCCTCTGCAGATGGGTTTCTGTGTCAGTCTGTGAAAGGCAAAGTTTCCTCCTCTGTGGTTTCCTGAGGTCTTTGACTGCTGCGTCTTCTCCTTCACCGTTTGATATTCAGTCTTCTTGTTGACATTCCTATTACATTCCTTCCTTTTGACTCCTTTTGGTACTTTCCAATAAATGTCTCATTTATCCTCTCACGCCATCCTGTTCTCTCTCACTTTGGATTTTCCCACTTAAGCCTGAGTGGCTGCAGCCCTTTCCTATGAAAGCTTTTGTTGGTTTTTATACTATATTTCCCTTTCTCCCTCTCACTACTGACCTAGAATCTCCCTGAGCAGCCTAATATGAATCACTCCCCTCTTCCTGGAAACTGGTTAATGGATAAAGTGGGAGAGTCCCTGGTCTCCTCTGCGCGGTCTCTCCCTCTGGCCACTCTGTGTGTCCTCACTGCGCTCAAAGTGAAAGTGCTCTGCTGGATTGCTAGTCTGCTCCCTTTAAGTCTCGCCCCTCCCACCGCCACACGTTTTACTTCACTATTGACTGACCCGGCCCCCTCCCCCCCTGCTCCCCACATTCCCTGACACCCAGCCACTTACCCCCATCCTCCCCCCTCCAAACCAGGCCCAAGGAGGCTTAGTCATGCAGTTGGAGCGTATGTTTTTCATTTGGACTCTCCCCCACACCTCTGTGCCTGTGGATCCCTGTCTTTATCCCCCCAGAGCCAGTGTGCAATATCATCCTGTTTAATCACTTTTTTTTTTTTTTTTAAATCAAGAATCACATTCCTTAAAAAAAAAAAAAAAAGAGGATTGCAACACTACATCACTTGAACTTGCAAGTCATTCCTTATATGACAGCTTGCTGCAGTCATTTCTGTTAAAATGGGTTCCACAGAGGCGGCTGGTGTGATTGTGACGTCTAATGTTGTGCACAGCTGTCATCATCCTGTCTGTAAAGTGTTGTTTTGTGCCAAGTCATTTCGATTTCACGAGAGGTGTTTATTACTAATGAAAGGAAGTAAAAAGTTTCTTCATGTCTGAGAGGAATTGTTCTTCTGTGCCCTTTTTTTGAACACAAGCCAAATGAAACAGTACAGCGTTCCAAAGTCCAATCTCTGTTGAGCGGGAAAAGGAAACTAGAGAGCAGCAGCTTCAGCACAAGCAAGTCCTTAACACTCCCAGAGGCATCATCATCTCACAACCTCCTCACATATACTATGCGTTTTAATGCCGGGTATAAATATCCCGTCACTGTGCCGCCTTCCTGTTTCATACATCGCTTGCTTATTGAGGGAAGTAAATATGTAACTAATTTGTGGCACTGCAGCAAATTATGTTTCTGCTTCTTTTATAGAAACTTGCTAAATCAAATCCAGATTTGAGTTAGTCAGAGAAAAGCATAACCAAAAAAAACCCTCTTAGGACACAAAAGCACACGAGCGATGTTGAGACACAGATCCATTTTAGGAGGAAAGCTCGAGTCAAACATGTGTTTGAATATGTCTTTTTGTTACACAATAGGTACATAGGTATGGGTAAAGAAAGAAAAAAAAAACAGCCCCCCCACACACACTTTAAACAAAGCTCTATGTTGCTGAATTTTATTGACTAAAGTCTGCAAGCTTCAGCAAAGCAACAGGCTCGAATAACTGTGGTATGTAAATAAAAAAACTCAGCTTTTTATTGGATCAGAGAGCGACTAGCTCATTAAGAAGCTAAAGTCCTGCTGATGCGGTCGGCTGTACGAGAGCGAGGGCGTGTTATGCAACCGCTTTGTACATTTCGGGACACCAGAAACCTTATAAGTGTTGTCTTACACCACTTCGGGGCTGGTTGGCTGACAGCCACTGAAACAAGTGAGTGGGGGCCGGCAATGAAATGCCGCTCACCTCGTTCAACTCACTCCCTCTTTATTCTTTCAGCTCTCCACAAGATGGAGCCAATCGTGGAATAAAAAACATATTCAAAAACAGACTGACATATTCGTATTAATTTATTTTCATTTTAAAACATCAGAAAAAGAGTAAACAAAGTGCAAAGTCTGTTTGTAATAAGTTAAACATATTGCTATGAAGAGCTCCTCTACAATAATTCCCTTTGACAAACAAGAGCGCTCATACATTATCTAAACTCACCGAACGTGTTAATCCGTGCAGGAAGGAACATTAGATTACTTAAAAAAACAATAATGGATGAGCCAAAGCATGTCTGACATCCATTCACATTCCTCTTTCTTTCCACTAACAGTTCACAAAAGTGGTGGGTGACAGGATTCTTGCTTTCGCTTTCCCTTTGATAGAATTTCCCCATCTTTGATTTCCATAACCCCCCCTCTCTACCTCTTTCTCCTTCTCTTTTTATTGGCTGGGGCTCCTCTCCCCACCTCGGACGGCTGTCATTAAATGACTCTTGTAGGTTTTGCTGAGTCCAGTCATCCAGAACTTGAGCAGCCTGACGTTGTCCTCCTCGCCCGGCCCTGTGGCGCCGAGGAGGGCCAGAACCTTCTGGGTGTCCTCTCTCCCTCGCCCGTCCACTTTGGAGAACTTGAACAGCACTTTAACTTTACTGAAAGAGAGAGCGAGAGAGACGGCTTTGAGAATCTCACTTAAGCCTAGTTGGTCTTTTATTAGAGTGAATTAACTTTACTCACTTCATCCACTCTTCCTTCAGACACAGCAGGCAGTGAGACACGACATCCACAGACAAGTTCTCGTTGGACAGAGCCACCTCAAGCTTGTTCAATAATGCGGGACCTGGAAAAAAAAAAAAAAAAA
>NW_022280043.1:4905315-4933495 GCF_004355925.1 Anarrhichthys ocellatus
GGACAAAGATTGTTTGACAGTTCATTATATGATTGCTAGTTATTCTATAGTTCTACGTGCAACCCTTCACGTGTTTCCTGCCAAATCCAACAAGGGGGTTGTGTTTTTGGTCCCTCTTGTCCAATTGTTAACTTAAAAACTTGTTGACAGTGCAATTTTGAATGAAAGCTGGTAGAAAGATGGGCTGTGGAACCAGATCCTAGGACGGGACATGTCTAAATATTGTTGCTATTTGCTCTCACTTAAATTAAACCGAAATCTGGCCCACATAACTCTGATAATAATTTTGATGCAGATTTAGATCTAAATTGTGATAGAAAGTTTCAAAAACATTTTCTGTGATTAATTAAAATTAATTACTATTCAAACTTAAGTGACCATGTTTTAGGGTTAAGACATGGTCACGTCCTTAAAGGCAAAGATATGCACTCTTTGCTTTTGGGGTTTAACCACGAAGCAAATGTACCATGACTATTTATAACTTCAGGTATGCGCGCTCACCCCTGTCAGTGGGCTGTGTGTTGGCACTGCTGATGTTGAACTGATAAAGTGAGTAGATATCGTCTTCACCCACGGCTGACATCTGACAGCTTCTCTCTGTACTGACATCCACCAGCAATGAAAACTCTACAGGACACACAAAAGGAAGAAAAAAGAAAATTCTTCATGTTCAAGTGTACGACTTGTTCTAACAGTTCTCTCAGAGGTTTCAAATGGTAATCTATCACAGTGCGAGTCTACAGACAGTCTTGTACCTGAGGAGCTGACGTGCGTTGGAATATTCACATCTGGGCTTAGACCCAGGAAGTTGCATTTGTAGGCCTCCTCATACTGAGCACTGTATGGCACCGAACGCACACAGCCTACTGGGACCAAAGACTGATGGGAAACAGGACAGAGTTAATGGCCCTGCTCACCCACTCAGTTATTGTGGCTGATAGGCCTTGTTCACAGAAGGCAGTTTGACATGGCACAGTAGGAAAAGCACAGGTGTAAATAATAAAATTAATGATCGCTGCTTCACTTTCTGGGTCCTGGTTTTGCTCATGTGGCCTCAATGTCACGCTGTCATGGTTTACTGGGACACACGAATAGAAGTAAGTCATCGTTAATGTCATTGGGAACACCTGTGATTTTCCTACAATGACGAGGCAAAATCTCTGCTGTAAAAATACACTCAGATATCTCGCCACAGTAAAACAGTTGTCAACTGAAAATAGTTACAAGCTCCATCTTGTTTGTGTATCTAGCATAGAAATTTCAGCTGAGCATGTACAGGCAAAGACTATTTCAAGGCGTGCCATGGTAAGTTCAAATGTCTTCAGGGGAAGAGTTAGAAGTTAGAAAAAAAACAAAATGAATGCACAAAAGTATCTTTGTGGAGGAATAGCTGAAACACGATCTAATCAGTTTATATCTCATCAAATATATTTACATAACATGGAATTAATCATTTAGATTCATCATATTTCACAAGTACTTTTCAACCTTGACAGGATAAAACCAAAGTCTTTTGTGTTAAATGATTATTGTAAGAGTTACAATTGTGTCCACTACACTGCATCTAAATTTAACAACGGCTAAACTAATGAGGACCCAGGTGTTATCACTTGTCCTAATTGATATCTACCCACATCATAGTGACACGATCTCTCCTAACGAGGCAGAAAGGGACGCAGCAGCAGAGTAAACTACCTTGAGCAGCGTGAAAGCTGACTGGATGAGCCCGGGGTCAGCGCCTCTCCATATGACCTGGTTTCCCATGAGCACGTGCCACACTAGCTGACGAAACTCAGCACCCCCGAGAACCTGCAGAATAAATCAGACTGAAATGTGCAACGCCTCAAAGATATGTTATGTGAGCAGATGTTCAAATGTGAATTAACTTAAATGTATCAGATTAATACCATAAAACTATAAATTCATGCAAAAACTGTGTTTGTTACAGCCAAAAAAGCCCAAAACCAAAGTTTTTTATTTCTCTATTTTCAGTTTTCTGCACAACAAAATGACAAGCTGATAAAGTTTACCTGTCTCAAATGCCTCAGCGACCTAAATTTTGGGCCGGGTAATTGACTTAATTTTTCATCATCACACAGGAAGTGGAGGCCCAGCTCACTCTCTAATTGGTGCCGCTGTGATGTAGAACAGCCTCCTTCTGCTCCTTCCCAGCAGCTCATTTCCTCCTCTTGCTCTTTTTGTAACAGAGAATGACATAAAAACAGAAATAGCAATGATCAAATGTTTTCAAGTAAAAAAAAAAACAATGCGGGGGAAATTCCACAGGAAATCTTGTAGACAGGGCTGGTTAAATGTCACTCTCCATATATAGAATTTAATGTGAGCATGATGCTACGCATGCTATTTTCAAACTGAAACCAGCACTGTACAATCTCACCGCTTATCTGTGACTAATTTCAACTGCCATACTAATAGATTTCCGAGTAAGGACAAGATGAAACAGCTTCCTCTGCGGTGTAAGGGTGACAGACTGTGCTCAAAGAAAAGAAACTTAACAAAAACTATTTCTACAAATTGACATTTTGATGTGTACTGCTTTAATATTGTGTAATACAGATGACATAATTATTTTCTTCTGTTGTATTTATCAATCACATTTTGATGTGTACTGCTTTAATATTGTGTAATACGGATGACGTAATTATTTTCTTCTGTTGTATTTCATGTGTATTTATTTATCAATTACATTTTGATGATGAAGTGTTAAAGAAATAAAGTGCACTTACAATATTAATAAAAGGGAACAGGGTATTAAAATTCCACAAACTACCAAAGAGCCGCGCTGGACTCGGAAATGTCTCTGAAAATCTTTTAATCAGTCTCTAATTCTTGACTAATAATTGTGTAAACACTTTCTGGAAAGGAAGTTTATTTGAGTACAATGGCTCTGTGAATAACCCGGTGTTTTTTCTGTGTGTCTGCACTGACTGACCCAGTGAATCACATTTTCACAGGAGACTTTTTTTTTTGTGCAAAGCACATGACATCTGCTGACATCATCTTCAAGAAAGAGGCCAAACCTTGCCTGGAAGCAACATGAAAGATATGTGGAAGCATTGCCAAGGATCCTCCTTTTTGGGATTAGTTTAATGTCAACGGAGATATTTGTTACCAAGTTACAGGCTTGAACAAGTGTTGGATAGGTAACTACAAATGTTTAGTGTGGAAAAACTTCCTTTAATCAAGGACATTGTGACTACCTGTCTGTCTCTCTATGAGCACCAGAGTGTCCTCAGTGGGGGCTCCCTCCAGTAGCTTCTCCGTCAGACGACAACCACATGCCTTCAGCAGCCTGGAGACGACGTGAAAACACAAATCCACGTCAAGGTGAGCCATTACGGACGACAGCTTGTATGTCACAGTGGGGCTGATGGTGTATCGACTCACCAGCTAAAGGACGAGTGCAGGCTGGCCCATAGGTTCTGATGCTGTGTAAGTGAGGTTAGTGATCGGGCTGCGTTGCCACTCCTTTGGTGTGGGAAAACTGCAGGTGAGAAGACACTGTTCATCCTCACTGCTCGCTGGGGACAAACTCCTTGTTCATTGTCAAACACCTGATGGAGAGAACAGTACCATAGTCACACACATGTAGAACAAGTCTTCATATTTGTATCTGAATAAACTGAATAAAGGTATGTCTGTGTCCATGTGTGCACCCTATACCTTGAGGGCTGTGCTTTGCAGGCTCTGTATAGTGAGTCTAAGGTGGCGTAACAGGAAAGGCCAGGAGTTGATAAGGTAGATCCTGTCCATTGCTACCATCACAATACTGTACCAGCGCTGGAAGCCCCTGGCCAGGCTGTCTTTGATAAAAAAGGTGTGTGAGAACACAAAACCATGTTGCTCATCGCCAAAGAAAATTGGTCCTTCACGGCCGGGACACACCTGATGAAACGGACAGAGAGCAGAAGTATATGTGGTGAAGGACGTTTATTTAGTGCATCAGATGTGTGACACACACATACGTACATACATGAAGACGTACATCACTGTTTACCTCACAGCTGAGGCTGCGTACGCAGGCCTGGCGGACCACGCTGAACAGCTGTGGCTGTCTGGGATGCTGGTGGCTCAGGAAGCGAATGCCTGTTTCATCATCAATGCTCACAAATCCTGGGTGAGATGCAGGAAGAGATCGACATCCCTGTGAGGTGAGGAGAAGAGGAACATTATTACTTTGAGATAGATGACAGGACTGTGGACCAACCTGCATACACCATTGTCACAGCTAGAGTGTTATAATGGAGAAGACAGGCAGGAAGAAGGGTGGCTCCGTTCAAATGGAGCTCACGTTCTGTCCTCACCTCACACATTTCCCCTCTCTGAGTGGCAGAGCTGTTGGCCCTCATGGTCAGCCCTTCACCTTCACGGTCACCATCTCTGTCCCTGTCCCCAGGCACTGGGGCACCTGTCTGGGATGAAGGGGACGGCGATGGAGGGTGCAGTGCCTCGGTGCAAAACAACGTCCGAGGGCCATGGAGCTCACAGAAATGACAGAGGGCAACCAGAGCATTCATCTGAAAAGGAGACAAGTTTTTTCATGTTTATTGAGCTGAATACATTTGAGCCTGATGTGAGCATTAACAAGCGGTTCATAACTTAACATTTGTTTCTGGTCAGTTACTGACATGACTAAGTAACACAAGGGTTAAGACATATTTACTACAACTGATAATATCAGATCGTCTTACCTTCAGCACAGAACAAAGTTCAACAAATGACTCAATGCCACTTCACACAGGGACATTCATTGGTCGCAGCGTAAAAAAACCCGTTATATAAAAAGCAACATTTTAAATGTGATATAAAACAAACTCAATTCTGTCCGTTTGACAAAAAACCATGATTCTCGGCGTCTCAGATTTAGATTTTCTACACTTTCCTTGTTCTGTTCTGTTTCCTTGCTCCTCGCTGACAACAGATCCTGTCACATGACAAGGAGTCACGCGCTCGAGAACAAATGACGCATGGCAGTTAGCTGCGCGAGCCTTTTTCGTAATTTTAACCGTTGAGTCGAAAATGTCTCAGTTATTTTTATAGCAATAATCTAGTCTCTGCAGAGGACTGCTTTATTTGCAAGTATCCGGCTTTATATAACGTTAGTGCTTCCACAAAGGCATTTCTCGTCGAAAGACGCATTAAAACTACATTACCCATGATTCCTTCTGCGATAACAAACTCAGGGTTAAAGGGCAATAACAAGTCAGAGTCGCGTGCTCCTTCGGTTAGTATGTCTAAAAATATTTTACAGGTGATTTTTAAAGACGTGTTTGTGTTGTATATGTATTATCTAAATATGAAGATTATTTTCTCAATGAGTTGTTGAGTTTTTAAAGGTGTTGTAACCAAATTTGTAACGCTAAACAACCACTTCCGCATTATATTTAGGAGTGGTCGGTTTTATTTTGTCACAACGTCACGTAAAACAATAATGGCAGCAAAAACAAAATTGACACAGCACACGGGTTTGAAGTAATGTTTCCTTTTAAATCACAGATTTGAGCATGGCATCAGACGGAGTAGGAATAGCCTCATCAGAGGACCAGCAGGATGAGGGGACCCACTTGACAGACACGCCCAGGCCAGAGGCAGGGGTCCCTGAAAAAGACACCCTAAAAGCCACAGCAGGTAAGTAAGCGTCATACACAGTAACTAACTTCTTTTGAGACATTACATAGCAGTAGGTAAATCCATGTATCACATATCAAAGAGACTATTATCTACAGTGTTTGTAACTATCTATCACTGAAATCAGTCTGAGTCTTTACCGAGTAATAGACTACGTAATAAAATTACCCAGTCTTTGATATATTTCTGTGTTACTGTGAACAATTGGATTTCTGGTAAGCTCTCAGTGGTTCGGCTGTATCAAAGACTGGAAGGCGGAGCTGAATGAGTTAGCTGGTGTGAGTCAGGAGCCTGTACCTCTGTATTACTGGGCTCAAATCCAGACGAATGTTCCAAGGGAATAAAGAACTCCTTCATTATTATTTCATCCAGTCACTTCCAGTCTTGACTCTCATGTTCTCCCCGTGACCTGGTCAACCTGTGCAAGTCGGTACCATCTCAGTGGGAAGGAAAATATTACAGCTAATAATTAAAAGATTTGGGGCGTGAGTCACATCCAGGCCTCCGATCTCGACATAGCGGCGCAGGGTGTGCGGCATGTGTTTGAGTTTACAGGCAACTGGCTCAGCTACTTGGCTGACATTTTAAATCTTCTGGGACGAGTCATTGCCACCTGTTACATGAGTTGTAGTGCTACAGTAATAGTAATACGGTGTTATACACGTCATCCTTTTCCACTTCCAGTTTTTACTCCTGGGGATTAATCACTTATTTATCCCTTAGTTGCAATATCAGACCTGTTTAAATAAGGATCATAAGGAATCTAATAAAAGAGTTCAGTATTTGATGGCAGGTGATTGTGGATCTTATTTCCTTTGATCTGTACATTTAACATCTATGTGTGATCAGACACACACAAACATATGTCACTGACATGGAGACACAACTCAACCATGTATTGACAACGCATACAGCAGAAACAGATACAAAGACAAGCCTGCTGGTGTTACGCGGGGCTACTTTGGGTATAATTCACCTTTTATTCATGTCGTTGCTTTGTTTCTTTAATTTAATTTAAATGCAGAGTCCATATTAAGAGGTTGCTCGATTTCATTACAGACTTTTATTACAGTTTTATTGCACTCTCTCTCGCTCTCGTTCTCTCTCTCTCTCTCTCTCATTGACAGAGTCAACAGAACGGGGTGAGAACGGAGTCAACGTGTGCCGGTTTTTCCTGATGGGAAAGTGTCATTTTGGCCACAGATGTCGTTTCTCTCACAGGTCTGCTCGGCCTTACCTTGTTCAGCAAACTCACCGTGAAGGAGGACTTTTAATTCTAAGTTACATTCTTGACACGTACATCATTTATTTTTAGTAACACTAAATGGTTTAAAAGGATAGGTTCACTTTCTTAAAAGCCCATTTTAAAGCAGTACTCACATGCCTCTATGCACACTGAAAGTGTAACTGGTTGCTGTAATTGTTGTAGTATAAGTGATGAGGGACAGAATCTCAATTCTGCGACAATTTCAGCCACCAATTGCTCTTTAATTGTACACGTGGGCACGTGAGTGTTGTTTTTAAGTCAGACTTGAAACGTCAACCTCTCCTTTAACTACACAATGCAAAGCTCCACCTGGTTACAGATACAGTCATTCTTCAGAAGTGTCTTTTTTAAATTGACTTTATTTTGTATTAACTATAACAATAAAGAGGTTAAAAATCATTGTAGCACGACAACTAGTATTAAAGTGATGGCTGCCTGAATGCTAATTCCTCATTGCTAAAATCTAGTGTTTAGAAGTGTATTGTGTGTATTTATTTCTGTTGGTGGATCATTGCTTATGTTGCACACCAGACAGACACCGATACTTAGCCACGATGAGTTAATCTGTGTCAAAGAGAATTAACGACCAAGAGCATTTTTTTTCACATGTTCATGCATTTTTTCCGCGCTCGTCATCTCTTGTCTTAGTGACCCGTCAATAGATGATTCAGGGGCTGTGTCACCTGACCAGGATGACAAACAGGATGGAGAAAAGACGGAAGAACACAAGAAGAAAGTGAACAAAGCAACGAAGCCAAAATACGAGGCAAAAGGTGCCTCCGTGCGTCATCAGATTTTTTTTTCACTTTTGTTTTTAATGTGTTAACATTTTTTATTTATATCTCATTCTCCTGCAGAGGTGAACAAGAAGCCTCGCATGCGCACGGCAGATGAAGTCATCTCTCGGATCCTGTGGGACGCATTGGCGGACGGGGCAGACTTTGTCGTGGGGTACGTGGATCGCTTCCTTGGCGTGCTGGAGCGTCCCTTCAACGACTTCAACTGGGACACCGACCCGTGCGACTGTGATTACTCTTTAGAGCTGGCTCTGCCCAGACACAGGATCCAGTACTTCACCTACAGAGGGCACCGGGTCTGGGACCGCCAGAGCAGGACTGACAGAGTGTTTGGCTCCACCGGTCAATCTCTGGCTCCCCCCTTTGGAGGGGAGGGGGAAGTAAAAGGTGAGAGTGTACCCTGTATTGCCACCTCCACCTTACACACAACCAGATACAAACTGACATGCAGAAAATGTACAAAAGCCAGGACCACTCTGCAGAATTCATGCTAACCAAATGTAACAAATTATTCCAGAAGAAATGAACACAGAAGAGCAACAACAAGACCAGCCACCAATTGAGAGTCTGCACCTGCAGGAAGAGAGTGAAACAGAGGAGTGTGCTCACCCCGAGAACACACATCTGGAGGAAGAGAAGCCGAGTGAGATGAATGCTCACACCCCTGAGTCAAAACCAGCTCCAACGTGCCGAGGAGACACTTCTCAGGAACAACAGGAATCACGAGGAGCAAGTGTTGCGGAGGAGGCTGCAATGAGGTCTGGAGTTCATGTTCCTAGTTTAAATTTAACTGAGAACAGATAACAACTCCTCTACATGTTTCTTTTTTCACTGTGTCTATAAGACTTAACATCAAGTTGTGTGACTTGGAAAGCAATCATACAAAATACATCCTGCCTCTTACTTTGATTTTAGACCCGAGGCTCCAAAAGACCAAATGTCCTTATCCCAAAAAGAGGAAGCAAGTGTAAAAGAGGGCGAGGAAGAGAATGTGGCAGAGTGGGAAGAAAGCTGGGAAGGCAATAAAGAAGCTCCGGTGGGTTAAATCACAATTTGAATCCCTTCTTGTTCTACTTTTACAGTTTAACACAGCGATTCTCTCTTCTATTATACACAGAGTTTTTTCCGAGCCCAGAACAAGAGCCAGAATCCGTCAGCACCTCTGGAGCAGAGAGAGAAACGTGGCGGCGGTCGCCCCGCAAAAAAACGCCCCACGCACTTCATCACCTTCAGGGCCAACACTCCGGCCATCCTCTCCTCTTTCCAGCAGTTGCAGGAGGAGATCACCTCCCTTCTCCCCGCCTCCGCCCCTCACTGGCAGACCGCCGCCAGCCTCCACGTTACCATGTGCCTCCTGAATTTGCCCGGCCCCGCTGAGGTAGCCGCCGCCGGGGAGGTCCTCCGACGGTTCGCCCATTTGGATCGCAACCCGCCGGTGTCTCTGACCTTCCCCGTGAAGCTGAAGCACTTCAACGGGAGGGTGCTGTACCTGAGCCCCCAGCC
This sequence comes from Anarrhichthys ocellatus, assembly GCF_004355925.1. Taxonomy (NCBI): domain Eukaryota; kingdom Metazoa; phylum Chordata; class Actinopteri; order Perciformes; family Anarhichadidae; genus Anarrhichthys; species Anarrhichthys ocellatus. Next base: position 4,914,532 of record NW_022280043.1, read on the forward strand.
GCAGCTTCACCTCCAGCAGCTCAACGGCGGCCTGCAGGAGGCCTACAGCAAGGAGGGCTGGCTCCACAAGGACTCCTACAACCCGCGCTACCATCTCACACTGGCCAAGGTAGAGGGCTTTGAGAAGGACAGGGTGTTTGAAGGGGTGTGGGACCTGAAGGTGGGGAAGGGTTTAAACTTTGGCCGTCTGCCAGTAAACACCTTGCACCTTTGTGCCATGGGCTTTTCCGAAGAAGACGGTTTTTATGAGATCGTGTGCACGGTAACTCTTCGATGATAGAAGAGTGGCTCATTTCACACGCACGCACTACATACATGTATGTGAATACACTTGGTGCAATACCTGTGAGATTTGCACTAGCCATGTGGATTCATCAATCAAATCTCATGTCTGTAAGTTATTAACTTAATTCATATAAGGTGCACCTTTAAAGATAATCGGATGAAATACGTTTTGTAGTAAGGCCTAAAGGGAGTAAATTAGCAGCAAGCACACTATTTTAAATTATACTAAACTGTGTTAAGATGCCAAATGATACAATGACCCAACTACCGAATTGTAATATGATTTTAAACGTATGTATTTTCCTTGAATGAATGCAATTTTATCTGTTAGGGCCTACGTTATATCTATATGTTAGATGAGACGTGAATGGTGTCTGCATAGAATAATAATATTGGGAATTTATAATGCAAGTTGATACAATACATCCAGTACTTGCTAAAGTCACAGATGTTTGAATAAAATAATATAAAGACTAAAAACAGATGAACACAAGTATATTAATTGTACTTTATGTCTATTTTTCATGTTATAGTAACGCAAAGTCTTGTAGGTTGCTTTAGTTGATTTAAATTGAAAAATACACTAAAAAGCCCACAATGGACAGAGAAAACAAATTTCAAAATCAGAACTAAAATTATTAGACAATCTGTTGATCAGTAGATTAATCAATTCTAGCGTCTCCATGGTAAGAACACGCTTCTTCACTTTGTCTTGTGTTATGACTTATAAGTAAAATAAAATATTTGCTTTTTGTTGTTCGTTAAACTAAAGACGCAATTTGAAGACATGGACTTCAGGATTTTTTACAATTTTGTTGATCAGAATTAATAGTTTAATTGAGAAAATAATCTGATTAATTAATAATCACAATATACATTGGTTGAAGCCTTAGTCAAGACTGATTAAACATCACATGCTGTAGATGCAGGTGATGTTAAAACAAGTAAAAAGTGTCAAATCAGGACACATGGAAATAGTTGTAAAGGATTTTTATCAGCTTTGAACCATAAAACAACATTAAACACAAGGTTTTAGTAGACTGTACATTTTTCCCGCTATGGGCAAAATAAGTTGTTTAGGGCCAACTTCTCCGTGCACTTTGATCGTCACTATTTTACGACGACGCAGACACGACATATGCGACTGCCATGAAGGCTTATGTGTGAGACATGAATTGTTTATGAGGGGATAAGCGTTTTCTATACAGCTATGAATCAACTATAGTTGTATTCTGCAGCTCATTACTCCACAATTAATCTGTTTGTATAAATATTGCATGGATGGGTGTTCCACAAGAACGATGACTTTGTATGCCTTTTTTGCAATGAATTATAACCGCTAAATTGTGAAGGACATTAAATATTGAATTGGTTATTCAAGTGGTGATATGTTATCAGTGATTGATGGCCTGGATGCCACGGAGGCTGCGTAAACGCTCCCTGAACAACTCTTGCATACATAATATAATGTTGTCTTCTTTCACACACGCATACATACATATACATGTACTATACATAGGCTATATGAGTCAGTGAGTATGCTCTCTGGCTCTCCACTGTTTGCTCCCTCGCTCGCATTATCTCCCCTGCCTCCCTTCCCCCACTCTCTTTCAGTGACACAGAAAAACTAACGCCGCCCCCTCCCTCTTTGCTCGCTCGCTTCTGCCCCTCTTCCTCCACTGCCAGACAAACACCATACTCTTTTTACACCATTATATCTCCAATTTGCATTTCCCAGTCAAATCACCCACCGAGCATCTCCATCCATCAGCGTGCTCTCATCCCTTCTATCACGTCCTCCTCTGCCTCCTGCCTCCTCACTAAGTCAGTGTTGATGCTGTTCTGCAGCCTCCACTGAAAGCTGGTTTTGCCTAAAAACCCATTGCATGGTGCCCCTCTCCCCCCCCCTTCTATTCATTGTTCACACCATCTCTCACCCTCCCTCCCTCTTTCTCTCATCATCACTCCCTGGGAACCCACTTTTATCGCCTTCCCCTGCATCTCCCCTCTTCCCAAATTCATCTTTGTGTGTTTATTCGCTTCTCTTACTCTTAATTCTATGTGCATCTCTACCTCACATTAGCTCCCGACATGTCGCAGCCTTAACAGGGCTGTCATATAGGCAGGAGTTCACTGTTTTGCACCCAACATGTGAGTGGATTTGATAAATTCTATTTTCAGTATTATCTAGCGCGCACAGTTGGATGCCTTTTGACCCTTTCTCTCAGTAATCCGGTCAGGGTTCAGTGTGGTAGTCTGGACGGAGATTGGTCGGGTTCATGGGAGTTTGCGTGGATGGTTGGTGGGGGTCGGCAATTACAAGTGTGCCTCAGTTTGAAGTGAGTGAGGGGTGAGACCCTGCTAATCCCCGTTAACAGATTCATTATCTTTGGGCAATATCGCGTTGTGAAGTCGCTTGGGTGTTAAGCTACGAAGGGCTACAATGCAACGATAAAGGGTCCCTTAGGGGTGTCTCCTCAATCTTAATCCCTCTCTCTCTCTCTTTCTCTCTCTCTAAACTCACTCTCTCTCTCTCTCACTCTCTGTCTCTCTCGCTCGCTCGCTCTCACTGAGAGCTCCTCTCTCATCCATCAACACAAGCACCTCTCCACTGTCACCAGACAACCATTCAATTATTGGCTATTTAACATTTCACTAACCGCAAGATTTATCGGCTCCTTCTTTTTACCCCCATTTTGACATATTTTTGGCATGTCTCCAAGCTACTTTTTCAGGATGATGTTTTTTCAAGAGCATCAAGCGTTGATGGCTGGCAGTATACCCCTTTGAGTGGGTTAATATTTCACAGACACCGGCGGAGTGAAGAGACGAGGAGGAGAGAGAAACCTCCCAACACAACCGACTGAGGTAAGAGACTGATCTCTCTTCTGTCGATTACGGCTTAATTGTTGATATGGTGGAAAGATGAATCCTCAATCCAGTGAAATATGATGAATTACACATTACACCACTTCACAGTCTATTGCTAATTTGGATCAATACTTATTTTTTGTCAAATATGCTTGATGGATGATCATGAAACTATTACACCATATTGCCAAAACTATTGCACCTATTGGATGAATCTTCTCCCATGGACATTTCCAATTATTTCCCGCCCAGTTATAGTTAATTTGTCTCATATTTCCTCTAAATGTGTTGCGGACTATTTGTTTTAATCTGCAAGATAATATTTAGTTGTGCATTGGTTTGTTCGGTCAGACGTGTGGAAGCGTTTTGTCACCATCATCTTGTCACGCTGGACTCTTGCACACATCAAAGCGCTGATTCGCTCTGACTTACTGACTATGAGCTACACTCACTTACCTTCGGTCAGCTGCGCTCACTTTGAAGGTTCATTGTTTGTGGAGCTGAACATCAATTTTACAGATGAATGTAAAGTGAAAATGATTTTCCTCTCGCTTCACATCAGTACATAAAACTAACTTTGCATCCTTCATAAAGATGTTAATTCATTTCTCCTGGCTGATGTCGTGTGACTGTAATTTTCTCTCATACATTACGGTCATTAAGGTTGTTGTTAAAAGGATGTTAGACGACCGCGCTGGCTGTAATGTGAACCATAAAAGATTTTATGTGCATCATTGCAGCAGCAAAAGGACTACATTGATTATATATTCTGCTCAAGAGAGTTGTATTGCCATACAAAGATGTAGGTGGAGATGAATGTCCTGTGCTAAAGATGATCCTAAATTCAGCTGACAGAGATGCCTCAGCCTTGTTCTCATTAGCTGCCTCACAAAATGGCTCTTTTCTTTACATTCAGACATCATGGAGTCTCGTCTCACGCAAGTGATTTCATTCTCTGTGTCGTCTGAGCTCCGTGCAGACTGAACGCGGCACAATTATTCTCCTGTTTTTTGTGTATTTTTGTGTTTTTTTCTTAAGAGCTCATGGTTGGGAGAGAGGATGTTGTTTCTTCGCCATCTCGCTCCTCGTCTGTACCTTTTTTTTGTCTTCAGTTATGCAATGGTAAAAGGCACGATAACGAGCTGGCAGGAGACATCACGTCAAGTAGAGACTTCCTATCTGTGACAACTGCTGAGTAACTGCTGCTCCACAGGACCGTGACCTGCCCCTCCCCTCACTTCCATCAGCACCTAATTAAGTTGCTTCAAACACTTTCTGGGTTGCAGGAGAATCCTACCTGAACTTTGACCTGAAGTCTGTCACTGCTCTGTGTTTCCTCTCCATACATCTTGAATTGATTTTGTGTGAGAAGTGATATCCCAATAAGAAGGATAGCCTGCTGTCATGCTGGTGATTCATCTTTCTTTATCTTTGGTTGTTCGATAAAGGTGTATTCTGCCTCTTATTTGCCTCACGGGGAAAATCGTTATTAGTGCATTTTGTCATCAATCACAGGAAATGCTTTTCTATATTGACCCACTTTATTGTTGGCGGTGATCACAACAGGTAGCCTGATTCTCCTTTGACTGCGGAATTATTCCCTCACTTGATTATTATGCCTCTCGAAAAGCTTTTATCGTCTCCAAAGTCTGATAAATGCACCTCACAGACTTGCCTCACAGCTCCAAAAAATGCATCTAATCTAATGAATTCACTCAAGATAAATGGTCATGAAGGAATGCATAAATATAACGGCGCACAATCTGTTTGCACTGCTGATGTGTGGCGGATGGATGCGACTCTCACAGCGTGTGAACCATAATGTTCAGCACCATTTTAATAAGGGAAATGGAGTGTTGGCAATGATTCGATTTGTGACAGTTGGGCTGCTGGAACCATTAAGGTGAACAGGCTTACTGTAATGGGCTTACAGCCACCCTGTCTGCAGTGGGCGAGCTGTTAACTTGATCTGAGCCATAAACGCCTCAAATCTGAAAGGGAAATTGTCTGGCGTTGACTGTGCCATGTGGCTAAATCTAAACTTCATCATGCACAGTATGCACGAATCAATAGGGATAGAAAAAAAGCCTTCAGCAGTGTAGAATACTGTGCTGATTGAAAGTTCTATTGAATACATAACAGCTGCAAAAAAGGACAATAAAAGCCTTTAATTCAGAATCTATCTGACATTATTGGATCCTTTTCGACTCTCATGCAGAATTGTATCTGTCTGTAATATCGGCATTGAGCTGAGCTGTATAACCCTTTATATTTAAGCATCAGTGCTGTTGTTGTGAATAGTCGTCTCTGTGCTCTCCTCTCTTGAGCTGTCTTGAAACGCTGCTTTTTTTAAACAGTAAAGCGCTGACGGTCTCTTAATCTGGACAGCCGGTATCAGAAGCCGACCAGGGCTCTCGTCTCGCCCTCTGTTCCCCCTCCGCTCTGTCATTGTAATGAGGATTCCAGTGTATGTTGTGGCTAACCGGATTTGCCCTTTGTATTTACCCTACTTTCTCCCCCTTGGTCGGCTTTAGGAGGCAGTGGTTTATGATGTGGTCAAATATATCATGTTTATAATGGTCCTCTTGGGGCGTAATACAGTGTTCTTCTCCTGCATATACTCTGCCAGGAAGACTTCTTGAAAGACCCCATATATCCCCTATATAATCCACGCTGCTCCTATAGCAGATACCCTTCATAAGGTTAAGAGAGAGGTCTTTGAATAGTCACGTAATCTCCCCGGGTTCAAGGCCAAACCCCTCTGGCTGCTAGTAAGAGTTTTTATCGTTTAATCTTTTGATTACTTTTTCGATTCTTTGATTCAGCATTTGTGCAATGAAATATCAAAAAACTCGTTTCCAGAGGCCAAAATTACTATGAAATATTGTCTTTCTTTCCAATTAACAGTCCAAAAGCCAAAGATATTCAATTTAAACTACAAAATATTTGAAATGCTTGAAACAGCAGGAACTTTACATGTTGATTGATTAAATTACTTAAATTATCACCAAAATCGCTGTAGATTAAGTTTGTCAATTGCCTGATTTATCAGTTAATTGACAAGTTGTTTGAGCTCACAGCACGTTACATGCTCAACAAAATTTGTTTGTTTGAAATCTTAATGCAAATAGCGGGGCGGGTAAAGCTAATAACAAGCTAGCTTTATTCAATGATGTTGCCATGATGAACTGATCTTAGGTCAGTGAAGCCAAACATTGTTGTACCTGAAGTGTTACAGGCAAAAACCCACTCACCTCAGCCTCTGCTCTGAGTGATGTACTGTGATTTCAACTCCCAAGAGTCTGTTTCGAGTAACTGGCTGAAATTTTGACCCTTACTTTGCACAGGTGACCACTGGTCATAAATTGTCTCCACTGAGCCCGGATGGAGGAGGGACATAGTGGCCTTCACCCATTCTTTCCCCTCTCCTCTGCTCTCACCCTCCTTTCCTTCTCCCCCCGCAGGGTGGAGGAGGGGGACCGGTGGCAGTAGAAAATGGCTGCCTTGACAACTGTGCCCAGCTATGCCCCTTCACTGTGGGTGAGAGTGTGTCATGCCCTCCCCCGGCTGGACCTCACCATGCAGATGAAGGACAACACCTTTGTCCCCGACAGCTGGGAGTACCAGCAGGTAACAGACACCTGCCACACCACATGCTGTACTGTAACTGTCCAATCTGAGGTGCCGCATTGCATAATATTTACAGCGCTGTATCCCCCTGTTTGTAGCTATAACTCTACAGGTGCATTGTACTACAATTGAGTGACTTGATGATGGGCAATTTGTTCTACATCACACTTTAAATTGCGCCATAAACCCCGCAATGTAACTGCAACCTGCAGAGCTATAATGGCATTTGCAGTCCTTTTAAAACAAACCTTTTCATGCCAACTCATTGACCTCATCATTGGTGGGAAGATTGCACTCGTCCCCTCCAAGAGCCCCTTAGCTCACATCTGACCTTTTTTAATTTTATACTTTGCTTTTTAGATTTCACAGCGCTCTTCCAAACTGTCACATGCACCTCTGCCTCTGTGCATGCAAAGTGGAGATATTTTATGCAATTTGGTTTCAGGGAGTGCATGAGATTCAACATGGTCCTCTAGCAGGTTTCTGCACAGTGTAGTCTCTGCTGCAAAATGCAAGGTTTCATCCTTCTTCTCCTCCAACAGGCTCTCATACAAAAACGCTCCAGCCAGCAGTGTCTCACAGTGGCATGTTTGTGACTTCTCTGCGGTACAAAGAGGAAGGGGGGACGCAAATTATCCTGCAGAACAGAAAGACAAAAGGGACTGAAAGTGCTCCGAGAGAGGGAATGAGTAATGCGAGGATGTTGCCGAACAGAAGACCGGGCAGATAGAGAGAAACGGAGAGAGCGAGAGAGTTAGAGTGGGAGTGAGAGAGAGTGTCAGTGAATGTATTTAAGTAGGTCACAGATTATTAATAGAGATTCAGTGGTGTGGATAGAAAGAAAGAGAGGGGAGAGTGGGGGAGAGAAAGAGAGTGGGAGCGAGGGTGAGCGTAGGGAAAGAGGGGTGGAGCGATGGGGAGGGGCTTCACATAGCAGGAGGTGAGATACAGTAGAGAGAAGGTGGAGGAATGGGGAGTGACAGATGGGCAGATGGATGAAGGATAATACTGTAGATATGTGTTGGAGCAAAATGCCTTTCAGTAATGTTGACTTTATGACATGGAGCCTGATCAAAAGCAAAGTCTGATATGGCTTAGTGATATTAATAGTCACTATGATGCAGATCAGGGATTCATGGGTTAAAGCCTTTGAAACAAGCATGGATGGTCAAGAAGCATCTCAAATTAATTGCGTTAAATGTCCATCTATGTTGATGTGTGTCGCATGCAGCGTGTATCTGTATGCTTGATTTTTCCGCCTATTTGAAGCACACAATTTACATCCTCATACCTTTTTAATCATCATCTCCTGCTACTTAATGGGGGCGGGACCATATGACAAGCTAGATTAGTTGGTATTTGACCATCTCAAATTGCTCTTCTCCACTTGTAAAAAATGGAATTGGAGTGCCATCTTTCACATTCACTGACTCATCCTTTCTTTTCCTCCTCATCTTTTTCTCAGACTCTGCTGGTTTTGTCCAGTTTATCAGCCATAGCTCTCGTCATCTCCCTCCTGGTGGTCCTCTCCTTCCTCATACACTACTGCTGCTGTCACCGTGGTGACCGCACCGAGGGATCAGAGGAGGAGGAGGAGGATGAAGATGCCAGCACAGGTCACGGTTACAGCGGGAAGAAGGGGCGGGGCATCTGCTGTGTCACGTGGGTGGCGGTGGCGTCTGTCACGCTGTGCTGGTGAGGAGGAGTCATTACAACCACAGAGCTGTTTTGTTTTATGGCAACATACACAAGTCGCCTTTTAGCAGTGATGGAAGAAGTACTCAGATCTTTAACTAACTACCTAACTATCAGTGAAACACTGTAAATATAAAGTATTAGTTCATTCTAGTAACCAAGTACTGGTTACTCTTTACACACCTTTAAAATATGATAAACAGTAAGATACAAGATAAACAACTCAGCAAAGCAATCAGTTAGCTATACCTCAACCAGCGACAACATCAAAATGGCCCTCAGACATTAATGCACCTGTAATGATAATCCAGTATCAATACATACATAACAATATCACAATAACTTTTGATACATAAAGCATACTTTGCTGATAGTTTGCAGAAAGTGAAATGAAAAGATTGATACCACTCATGGGCCAGCAAACTGGTTAGTTAATTTTATTTAAGTTTAGCTTAGCATAAAGACTGGAAACAGGGGGGAAATCTAGCTTGACTCTGTCCCCCCTGTTTCAAGTCTTTATGCTAAACCAAACTAATCTGCTGCTGGCTGTAACTTCATATTTATTGTACTGACGCCGGAGTGGCATCACTCTTCTTAACTAACTTTCTGCAAGAGGGCGAATATGCTTATTTTCCAAAATGTTGAAACTCTTCCTTTAATTTAAACCATCTGAGAAGTTTAGAGGGGAAATCCATTTTTGTTGAAACTGCAAACAACTCGTAGATGTCTGCAATGTGACAAGAGGCACAAGTAGTACGTACAAAGGGTCACAAGCCAAAAAGATTGGGAAATACTGGTTAAATCTTTAAAAACATATTGTATTTCAAATGCTTATCTTGTGTTTTTTAGGTAGAATCTTGAAAAGTAACTAGAAACTATAGCTGTCAGATAAATGCAGCAAAAGGTATTCCCTCGGAAATGTAGCCGAGTTGAAGTATAGAGTAATAAAAGCTAGAAATTCTCAATTACAGTACAATTACCTCAACATTTGACTTAAGTACAGTCGTTTTAACTGGAACAACAACAAGGCTGGGAATCACAAGCTGTCACCTTCTCCATCGTCATGTGCTTCTTAGTCCCTCACACAGTCACCAATGTTACTGGAGAGGAGAGGAGGCATGGGTGACAGCTGATGATCACGTTAAGTTGCTGTTTACCGACCACAAGCCTGTGACAGCACTGTGTGTGTCAGTTTGTGTGTGTGTGTGTTTGTGTGTGTGTGTATTTTAGTGGTTTCCTCATCGCTGTGCGTGTGTGTGAGGGTGATCTCAGCTCGCCCACCTACAGTACAGCAGTCATTTACCCACCGGTGTTCCCCTCAGATCTGGTGACCATGCAGTCATCAAGTCAGTACACTGCCTTCGCATGGACCTTATACAGAAATGCTGCTTGACATCTTTCCAAAACACTCTGGTAAAGGGGAAGTCACTGAGGGGAAAGCTCAGCTGCCCATCAGACATTTTATATCCAAAGCTACAGGCCCAGCTGTGTGCTGTCATACGATTATGGTGCAATTGAATGCTTATTATATCCCAGTACATTCCCTGCACATTTATATGCACTGGGACTGTTTTGTTACATCACAGAACATAATGTACCGGGGATCTGAGTTCAGCTGTCATAATGATGTCATCATATACAGACTGTTAGGTGGATGTGGGTCGTGTCTCCCCCTCATGGACCGTAATGTAATGTAGTCCTCTCCTCCTCTGATGCTGAGCTTTGTGCGCTAGACAGGGTGGAAAAATAATGCTGCAGTTTAAAATATTTCATGTGACATGGTGGCCTTTTTTGTCACAAACACAAAAACAGCCATTTGAAATGCAGCTGCATTAGACAGCGTCCACATTTGGCAGCTTGAAATGCAAAGCGCACACAGACACAGACACACATTCCTCCTTTTCCTTTCCCCCCTGCTTTCTAATCTGGGTCACATACTTTGTGGGAGATTGGGTCATACCATTCCTCTCGGGTTTGAGGGGATTTGATGAACATCTGGCCCGAGCCTTAATCTGAATATTTGAATAACAGAAAGATGCGTAAACATTTTCGCTCTGTTTAAAATTTCGAATATTTTCTATTGCTGAAGCTTAACGGTTGAGTGCGAAGAGTCAGTTTTCCCATCATCTGTTTATTCCTTCCCCTGCGCTCCACTGTTGGTATGCTCATCCAGAGCACACACATCCCATCCTCTCCAGGTCTATCTCCTTGTGTCACATTAATTTAAAATGTACATACACACTGAATTAAACATTAAATTTATGCCTCTGCTATCTGTTATTCTATTCCCCCCCCCCCCCCACACACACACACATATGTATACACCTCCCACCATGTTTTCATGCCTCTTTTTTTTCCCCTCCCTTTGCAGTGTTGCCATAGGCATCGGTTTCTATGGCAACAGCGAGGCTAATGATGGGATGTATCAGTTGACCTCGTCTCTTCTCACAGCCAATTATACGCTAGCTTCCATCGATCTGCTGGTGAGTGCTGCAATTTCACAAGTAAACTGTCAGAATATCTAACCTGCGTGTGCGTGCGTGCGTGTGCGTGCGTGCGTGTGTGCGTGCGTGCGCGCGTGTGTGTACTCATGCTCGCATGTGGTGTGCAGACAGAGAGAAAAAATGAGATACAAACTTCTGTTTTTTATCGATTTGCCGTAGTCAGGCAGTGGTTTATGTGTCAGACTGCTAAATGTCCTTCTGATATCTGATCTTACCCTCATAAAGCAGTAGCATTAGACACAGTTGAAAGAGAGAGGGAATAGGCACGCAGACACCGCACAGAATAATATATATAATAGAATAATTATTATGATATTTGATATAAATATTTACTTGCTAAATGTGAATAATAAGACACATTTATCAAGAAACTTGCTTATGCAAAAATGTAAAATAAAGTAGTGAAACTTAATTAGAAATATACATTAAAAACATGTATACAAAATAAACAAATCTGCCCCATTGTTCTATTAACATGTGGAATTAATGACGGATACATATATTTATAGTATTTGAAAAAAAAAAGAGATAACAGGAAGTTGGCTGAAATCGAAATTAAAAGAAAACCTAACTAACCTAAAATAAATGCTGCTGCTAGAAGACGAGTTATATCAGTGAGATCAAACAATAAAGAAGAAGAAACATGGACGAAAGCTAAACTAAAAATAAAAACTAAGACTATACACTCTACAGGAATGTATGTGCAGGCATGTCCTATTTAGAAATGCATATACAGGTAAAAAAAAAAAGGTCAGATATTGAATAACAAGACAGAGGCTTTCTCAAAAAGCAGTAGCTGCAAACAATAGGCTTAAACGACCCTATTCTGAATGAGACAGATAACAAATGATTCATCATTTTGCACAGTCATACAAAAACATCCTGTGTCTGTGCTGCTGCAATCCACGATGTTCTCTAAGCCAACTTTAAAAAACCTGTTGTATGTTTTAAAGTGTTTTCATGTAAAAGGAAATCCTTTTGTACTTTGCAAAGTAAAAGTTTAATTTGTGTTCAAATGAGGGACATGCAGTATTGAGCCACCGAGGTGCACATAATCTTTAGTTCTCTATCTCCATAACAAAACCACTCTAAGCTGACCACCATTTTATGAGCATCATGTTTTCTATTTTGTGGTTTCCGTCCCACTTAGCTCCCCTCACATTCTGTCTTCCTCCCACTCCAAGATTTCAGACACAATTTCTGGGCTGCAGCTGTCTGTCGCTGGCCCCCTGACCTCAATGGAGGAGCTCTTTACTGGCAGTAAACCCTTCCTGGCGTCGACGCGGAACTGCCGGAGGTTATCTGAGAACGTGATCAACCTCCTCTCCTCCATCTCCCTGGCTCGGTCCAGTGTGGACGCAGGATTGGGCAATGACAGCATCAGCTGGGCGTCCATCATACCTCTAACCCCAGTACCTCCCTCTGTGGCCCCTACAATGGTGCCTACCGGTGGCTTGATGCCCAGCCCCTTCTCTCCTGGCTGGGCGGCCAACACGCTGATGGTCAATGAGGACTACAGGTGAAGATGCAGTCTAGATCTCCACCTGACTAGCAGATAGATTTATTTCATAGATTGTTATTAGTAAATGATACTAAGTGCTGCCTGGATCTGTTCCTGGATGCATATTGTATTCCAGATGATTCAGTGCATATATAGATACCCACAATACAATACAAATATATTTCTTCCCATATATTGCGATTAAAACCCAATTCAATATATTTTGTTATAGCTGCATGTTAGCACTTTGTTTTATGGCTCTGTATTTTCCAAATAATTAAAACAAAATTCAAAGAAGCTCCCCGAAAAGAACGACATAATTTGGCTCTAACTGGAAGGAAAATAAATGCTGTCTACCGCCACAACAACAATAGTAAACAGCGCTAGTCAGCTCTCTGGGAAATAAGAGGAAAGCTTTCTCTCAGTTTGCCTGTTAATGTCCTTTTTTCTGCTGTAAATCTGACCTCTGATAGGTTTACTCATAAATGTATCTGTTGCTCTTTGTAATTGTGTAAGAAACAATGATTCCCATCGCGTTTCCAACAAAATAAATGGCGTACCTTCATTCTTCTTATAAAACAATCTTGATTATTGTTCTTTCTATTTACAGAACGGTAATGTGATAAACAAGCAGATTTGGAGGAGCATAAACCATCTGGATCAATTTCACAATTATCAATGGCTGTTTATCAACACTGTTGACAGTGTTGAGGCTGAGGAAACTATCTCAACCAGCCTTTCATAAATGTTGCATGTTTATCAAGATGCCTGGGTTTGTTGAGGTAATGTAATGGAAACTTTCTTTCAAAAGGGCCAAAATGTTCTGGCTCATAATGGATCAATAGGATGCTTTTATATTGCATAATAATAACATCGGAAGTACTGCCTCCCATAAACTAACCACACACAGCAAACAGACAATCTTCATCCCTCCCTTTAAACAGTGAGAGGGGAAGTAAGGTTCAACCTCAACCTAACTTCACCACTTCCCTGATCTCATATAGTGGAGTCCTGTGTCTGCCTTAACTTCAATAGCAGATAACTCAGTCCTACCACAGACACACACACTAAGTGAATGTCTCACTTCTGTTTAAAGAGACATGAATACATATCCCAGATCAGTACTGTTAACAGAATACAATACTCTTATTACACTTTCATGGAAAGGTGGAAAAAGATTGCAAGTTTTAATCCCAGATCAGGTGGAAAAATGTGATGAAAGGAACGCTGTATATTTCACACATCACCAAGAACATACTGGCTAGGATGCAAAGTCAAAACTAATAATAAATATGCATGGTGCCAAGGTTGAAATTGCAAATGAACTTCACATCCAGATCGTCTCATCCCATCACGTCTCCTCCTGGATCGACACTACTGGCAGAACAGAGATCGTAACTGGATGCACACTAAATCATTCCCTGACTAAATCAAATCCTTCATTTGTTACTTTGAAAATTTACAACCCACTACTTAACACAGTTTACAAATGAAGTCCGACCATTCTAAACGGAGGAGCAGTTGAAGGGTCAAGGTTCAATTTATTCATCAATTAAAAACATCGAAATGAAAGTGCTGTCGTACTAATCAACCAACTCTGATCATCTAAAAAGAGTGAAAAAATATTCAGAAATTAAAACCGTAAATGAAAAGAACATAAAATTATAGACCATAGAATTAAATTAGAATAATAGTTCCTCCTTACAAATGTCTGGCTAGTAGTGATAAACCAGCATAGCATAGCAGTTGCACTATGATTTTTGAAACACTTATTGTTTCGATCACACAGTTGAAAGCTGTGGGAGAAAAAAACCTCTTTAAATTGACCGTGAGCTGTTATTCTTTCTGTTCTAAGGTCAAGAATAACCTTTCACACAAACATTTATAATAGTTTTTAATGTTTGTTGTGTTTGTGTGTTTCTTTGTTAAAGGTGGCTATCATACGTGTTGTTGCTGCTGCTTGACCTCATAGTGTGTCTGTTCATCCTGCTGGGACTGGCCAAGCAAGCCCGCTGGCTGCTCATCCTGTGAGTACACACACACTCACACACTTTCTAGCGTTAGACACGAACCATACAACGCTGGATTGATGGTCAGGGTGTCATCTTGGCTGAAGAGTTTGTGCTGTTCCCTCCACAGAATGACCGTGCTGGCGTGGCTGGCTCTCTTCCTAAGCTGGGGCTCCCTTGGCTTGGAGACAGCCACTGTGGTGGTGAGTAGACCCAGAGAAACTGCTCTAGTGAGCAGAGGCCAGGGCTGAAGGGAGGGAGCGGAGAGATGAAGCGCTGGAGGAATAGGAAGTGAATGGGACTGTCATGGGAGGGATGGGCTGGCACCAGCTGAGGGAAGAGAGTTACAGGACACCAAAGCAATGTGTGTGTGCGTGTATGCATGTGTGTGTGTGATTTCTGTGTCCATTGTGTTAAACTGTGAAAAGATCTGCCTCCTAGGGAACGCTGCAGTCGTGGCAGAGGACCAAAAAGGCAGGAAAATGGGGCAGAGATTAAAGATTCAATGCGTGTGTGCACAAGTGCGTTTGTGAACAAATTGTGTTTGTGCATTAAAGTGCGTGCTTGTTGCGTAAGTGTGTTTGCAAGTGTGTGGGCGTTTGGCTTCGAGAAGTAAAGATGGAAGATGAAGAGAAGTGCTTTCAACACGACTGCGGAGGGGAGAGGAAGAGTGGGAGAGTGCATTTCGAGATCAGTTAAAGAGAGAGATTGAGCTAAAGTGAGAGAGAGAGAGAGGGGTGGGGGGAGTGGGTAAACCATCAGCTTGCCATCAGCAGTGCAGGACTTGAAGCTGTTGCTGTACTTCGGCCCCTTGGGGCTTCAGTCTGAGCATGCAAGAAGGTGGAAGTGCGAGTCAATCCTGTGAAAGTAAAATTCACAAACATGCTGCTGGACAATGTTCTGCTTTAACGCGTGAACATGACAACACCCCCAGTGTGCTGTGTCTTACAGGCATGAATCCAGGCTGTATTTATCAAGAACAAAGCACAGAGAGTTTTTTATGTCTCAAACAGAGGAGTGTCCTTTTTGAGTTTCCTCTGTGAAGTTTGCTCGTACTCTCTGAGGAGGAGACCGTTTTGGTCGGGGGGGGGGGGTCAATGGTGGTTGTTTTTCTGCACTGCTGCCCACTTTAAGAGACCCAGTGTCATTTGGAGCTGGCGGGAGATGGTCCCAAGGCCTGTGGGTCCACACAGAGCCGCTCTGTTTCTGGTCACTGACAGGGAAACAATGGGCCAGCTGTGGGCCTGCCCACTTTATTCTGTCCCGGGTTGCCACTTTTCCCATCAGCTGTGTGTGGCTCTCACTCCCTCTTCTGGTGGGGCGACATCAAGCTGAGAGTGTTTGTGGGTGTACCATCTCTGACCTGAGTGTATCCTCTAAAAACAATATAGGCCAGCAGTGTATTGAGATGATTTGGGAAAAACAGGTCAACAGAGGGGAGGATATGAGTGAAGAGCTGATGGAAAGAAAACTAGATGTCCGAGCGAAACACAGGTTTATCCAGGTCAGCATGTGATGCAGGCAGTTCTATATCTGCCACTGTATTGTGAGCCGCTGTCAGATATATGAGGAGGTAAGTATGTCAGTCGGTCAGTGTGTCTACTAACTTTTCCCTTGTGATCATTCTCTCTTGCCCTCCCTCTTTCGCCTCATCTGTCCCTCTCTCTCCTGCT
Source organism: Anarrhichthys ocellatus (assembly GCF_004355925.1). Lineage (NCBI taxonomy): Eukaryota > Metazoa > Chordata > Actinopteri > Perciformes > Anarhichadidae > Anarrhichthys > Anarrhichthys ocellatus. Next base: position 4,930,700 of record NW_022280043.1, read on the forward strand.
GTGTTTTTCTCCTCCTCTTTTCCTGTCATCCTTCTCTCCATCTCCCCGTCACTCTCATTGCTTTGCAGGCTCTCAGTGACTTCTGCACAGATCCAAACACGTTTGTCGTCAACTCCACCCACTTCAACACTGGGACCAGCTCAGGTACAGTATCAATGCGCTTGATTCACCTCCCAACTGTGCGTATGTCAGCGCAATCGAATATAATGACAGTGAAATGTCCCCGCATCTTTTCTATTATGCACTGATCTGTTGTGCACTGGTGTTTTGCTGGCCATTCAGATGTGTTGGATTATTACCTGACCTGCAGCAGGCGCATGAACAGTCCGTTCCAGCAGGTAATGTGACCTCCTGTCAGTCACATGTCTTATGTATATAACGCATTGCTGGCATTTAGCTGCCTCTCTTACCCTCATTGATTCAAGGGAACAGGTTGCGTGTCAGACTTGCTCAAGGACAAATTATTTGAGGACAGGAGCCACAGCTGTTGCTGCATGTCCTGTCCTTAAATGATTTGCTCTCCAGATGAATAGCTCCTCGCTAAGCATAATAATGGTATATTTAAGCATTAATGCAAATTAAAAGCGCTTAACCCTACTGACTTGTTGGCTGCAGCTGCTGACCCAGTCGCAGAGGGCACTGTCGAACATCCACACACACCTCTCCAGCCTGGACAGAAATGCTCTCACGCAGTTCCCCAAAGCTGAGGTATGTCATTAGGTCTAAACATGCAGAAATAACATTTCTGATGCCTTTTCAGAGATTCTTTTTCTAACTCGTCTCAATTGTTTCGGGCATGGCAGAAGTCACTCAGGGAGGTTCAGCAGATACTCAACTCCACAGAGGGCAACTTCCATCAGTTGGTGGCACTGCTGAACTGCCGAGGTCTGAATAAGGTAACACAAGGCGCAGCAGCGCATGCAGGAAAGCTAAGTACCAAATGACTGATACTTTTTATTCATTGATATATCTGTCCATTTTCTTTCAGGACTACATTGACTCTTTGAAAGGCCTGTGCTACGATGGGATGGAGGGATTGCTCTACCTCTCCCTTTACTCTTTCCTCTCTGCTCTGGCCTTTACCGCCATCCTCTGCTCTCTGCCCGGCGCCTGGAGGAGCTTCCCCAGGTGAGAGAGAGAGTGGGAATATATGTAGGTGGTGCAAAGGTATAGGAGCAATAAATCTATTTTGTCCCACAGTGTCGTGGGAACATTTTGTTCTCTGCTCCTCCATTCATAAAGAATAAGTCTAGCATGCTTGAAAAGGGTTATAATACAGTAATACCATTAATGAAGTTTGGCCTCCTCAACTCTATTTTAGATTTTAAACTAGTTTCTTTTTTGCATGTTCAGGGGTTTGGTAGCCGTGGCACAGGTTTGTTGGATCTGCTGAGATGGATGTGGAGTAGATAGTTAGTTCCAAGTACAATGAAATCCATGAGAATCCTCTTCAAGTGTCGTCAGCTAACAGCGAGATTAGGTGGTTTGTGATCAGTGCTGCTAGTGCATCAGTCCTGTAGATCGGTAGTTTGATGTTTTCTGTGTTAACCATTTGTGGATGCATATGTCACTTTTACCATCTGAAGCGTGCATGTTATATCTTTTTTGTTCCTTGCAATATTAGAGTATAACTAACCATGAATAGTGACAGAGATAATCATGGAGATGTCTTGTCAGATGTCTTTAAATGGAACTATAAGAATGAATATAGCTATGAAGAGAATACGGTATAAAGGCACATTCATGGTTTCTCTGCTCACACGTGCACCTCTCTGTCTCTTTCATGGACGACGACAGTGAATCAGAGGAGTACGAAGACTCGGACAGCGAGAGTGAGGACCCCTTCACCTCCCATCAGGCACGTAGACAGACGACCTCGGGGTCTCAGCGAGGGGCCATGACCCCCTTCTATAATTACCCGGGGGCCGGGTGGACACCCCCCTTTTCTAGCGCGCCGCCCCTCCCGTGAGTAACACAGACACTCAGACACACAGACAGACAGACAGACAGACAGACAGAACGTCCCAGATGTTGCAGGAGGAGGAGGCTGCTCGTAGATACAGTTTGGCATAAAGCTAGTGCTTCTGTGTCGATATTTGTACCTATGGGCAGCTTTTATACTGATGCCCCCCCCCCCCAGATCAGGGATTGTAAAAAGTCCAGCATGTACACAGAGTATACTACTAAACACATAGAGACTGACTGAGCACTATTAAGACGTTTTTGTGCAAACACATAGTCCTTTTGGTGAAGAATTCACAGATTTCACCCCTCAAACAGCATTCATTTTAATCGTGATATACATAACAGATGTTGCAAAGTTATCTTTACTACAGAGTAGTTGAAGTGCAGTGTAGTCAGCTCGGTTCACACACTTTTGACTCTATATAGACATGTAGTCCAAATCCACAGAGCTGCCAGGTTAAGCACATGCATTGCAGACAGACACACAGACAGGTCAATATGGACTAGAGTGTAGGCAGAGAAACAGACACAACTCCAGAGGTCTGTCTGTCTGTCTGTGTGTCTGTCTCTTCGTCTGTCGAGTGTTTCGGGACAGACGATGTAGGCCGCTCGGTCATTTTCGCAGATCTTGTCTCAAATGGCGTGCTGTCTCCTAAACAGTAGTAGACTACTGCTGTGTTGGGGGAAGGGTGTCATTGATGAGGCAGCGCTCGTAAAAACTCCGGCGATGTGAGGCTCAGGTTGACAATAGGTAACCCCCAGACGTGCCCCCCCCCCCCCACTACGAGACAGCACGCCATTTGCGACAAGATCTGCGAAAATGACCGAGCG
>NW_022280043.1:4933595-4944481 GCF_004355925.1 Anarrhichthys ocellatus
CCCCCCCCCCCCAAAAAAAAAAAAAAAAAACCCACCCCTCTGCATCACTCTCATCTGTCTCCTCACTGTGTTGTTCATACCTCTCAAGTTATTTCTCTGGATCTGTCCTTTACTCTTTATCAAACCTCCTTTTTGGTTCTCCCTGTTTCTCACTTTCAATTTTCTCATCTTATTTCTTTTCTCTTTCTCCCGCACTGATGTTTCCAAGCTTAGTCAGAGCTCTGAGAAACCTAATCGGCTATTTAACTTCCTATTCTAATGCCAGCTGATCATCTTGACTGCTCCCATATCTAATATTAACACTAAAATACAAGGACACTGACTAAACCAAACTGTCAAGGCTCAGAAACTCAGCAAGCCCTAAAAATACAGTCCACTCCTCTTCAATAGAATCTGCTCAGGACTGCTTTAAAAGCGTTCTGGGGTTTATCATGCAGATGAACAGATTCATTAGGGAAACAACATTACAGCTGAAATTGGACTGGTGAGTCACACCCAGCTCTAAATGTATGTAATTGCAGATTATTGTATAAATCCTGCAGTCAGTCAGGAGTGGACTGTACTCCTGCTGCTGGTGCTCTCAGTGCCTTGCTCGAGTGCCAGTAGTACTAATGCCTACTAGTTTTATTGAGTGCTGTTTTTTTCGCACTATATTTCTAACTCTCTCTCTCCTTCTTTCCTGTTACCTGTCCTTGGCTCCCGTCACCCCGCGGCCCCCCCGTCCCTTCTGTCTTTCTCAATGTGTCTCACCCCTGTTTCCCTCTCTCCTTCATCCTCCGTGCCTCCTCCCCTTCCTCTCTTGTGTCCTTGTCTCTTTCTATCTCTATACAGGACTCCAAACGTTTCCTCCAATGGCAACCCTGGCTATGAGAGCTTACCCTTGACTGACAGGCAGTCCCCACCCCCCTCTGTGAGTTCCTCTGTACTTGTGACGCCATCGCAATCTCTGCCATTTTATCGTTGCTGTTCGTGCACACGCTCGCTTAAATAATCAGCATCAAACGGTTTAACATGGTGACCTCGAAGGACCCCGGGTGCTGGCCTTTTGCTCTTTTTGATGCTTCAAAACCTGCAGAAACAAGAACGAGATATTACACATTTACCCTGTTCCTGATTTTATTGTACATAACTCTTTGTTACTAACATACATTTGGGAGCTCTTCATGTTTTATTATCGCTATCTGGCCATTTAACAGAGCCCCTAACCTTGACCATAACAATTTAAATGAACATAATCAACATTCAGTGTGAAATTGGCAGCATTCAATCGCATCTGTGAAAAAAAAAAGGTCCCCTCACTAGCTTTTTATGGCGCTTTCAGTCGCATTTCACAGTCTTCCTCAGCTGCCACATATTTATCGCATTACCAAACTCTGTATTGTGATGACAATTTAGCTATCTCCATGACAAATAAGCAAACTACACGTGTTGACGAAGACCATGAGATGCAGCTGAAATCTGGAAAAAGCTAGTTAGTGGACGTTGAGTTCATTTTTTTGGCATTACAGTCTTCTTGACCGACTGTAAACAGTTTCTGAGGAGGTAATGAAGTGAAGTAGTAATATTTACAGCTTTACTTCTCCTCTTGAGTTTTATTTGAAATAGTTGAAATTCTGCGTAAACATATTAAAGCTTGTTGGTCAGATAGTGAGCTAAACATGCGCTGTCTTCTACTCTTGAGTTGAGCTGGTGTGAATAACACATGTTGTTCTCCTCTCTTTTATTTCCTCTCAATACTCCCTTGGACCATCTCAACCTCTCTCCCGTTCTGGACGTACAGTACTCTCCCAGCATGCTGACTGGTTACGGGGGAAGTCAATCACACCCCAACCCCGCCCATTCGAGGAACCTGTATTCACGTTGATTATTATTTTTTTGTTAGGAAATGTATAGAAAAAAAATGTTTAGTTTTCATATGAATGGACACTTTACCGAAATGAAAAAGAAATCTAATCTAAATAAAATGAATGCTAGGTGTGAATTCAAAGTGCGTAACATCAGTACCACTGAATATTATTATTGTTAGAAGCACTTAAAAGAAACGGGTCTCAATGGACTGTTGATATAACTGACAATGATAATGCTGGTAGGATGGTTGTGCAAATATGAACCAAGTCCACTTGGTCTAAATTGTTTCCCCTCGTCTGTCCAAACTCTGTGTAAACTGTGAACAGTGGTCAGGCAAGTCAGAATGGTATTGACGTTACTACGTTGTAGTTTTATATTCTTAAATGTATCAGTACCACCGATTTATTTTTAAGTTTTTATATAAATATTGTTGTAGAAAAACACTGGCACGTAGCAACAAGACACATTTTTTTTCTGTGAATGGTTAATGCATTTCCTTCACTTGGTATCTTGTTTTTTTTTTATTGTTACTTTTTTTTATAGGTGGCAATTCTGTATTTTCCTTGTATGACCATATGGTATTCTGTATATCTCACTGTCTATAATATCTGAATAATCATGTGCTCTTTAAAAAAATACTCGAGGGCTACCAAGACCCTGTTTTGATGATTGAACGGAGAACTACAACTGCCACTCGAGTCTTAAGTGGAGAACTACAAATCCCATGCAATGACAGCAGGTACATAGCAATATGATTCTTGCTACTGGTGCTGCAGTAGCCCTACCGTAACTAGCAATAATAACGATGTATAGCATTGGGTTTCTGAGATCTCTCCAAGATGTTTTGTGTATATATGGTCTGGTATGTTGGAGATTTCATTGAATCCCCCCCGTCCTTGCCAACTGACCTTGTTAACCCTTGAATTGAGTTTGTATGGTTATCAATGCTCCTTTTGAATGGCATCCTTTTACACTCAAGAGTCTAATATAAATAAAAATAACTTCAATAACCTTCACCTGGTCTTCATTGTGTCTACGAGGAAATGCAATGTAGGTAACAAACAAAAAGCTTTACAAGGGATTCATACTCAAAACAAGAGGTCAAAGTTTAATATAAATAAGTTTCACTATAACGAACCTCTGAGCTTAGGTTTATGTGTGAGTTAGTCACTAGTGTGTACCAGAGACCGTGCTCCTATTATTCTGGATATGCATAGATCAACAGGAGAGACAAAATACAAACACAAAGGTGACATACAATCACAGAACCTGTGTTTTTGCATGTTAGTTATTTAAAACAAATTAAAAAAAACTTTCATTTTAGATGTAAAACAAAACATCTTCTTTCATTCATAATAAAACTGTCAAACTCATCCTGGAGAGACTTGAGACCTGGATGAAGTGGATAAGGCATCTTAATCAAAGTCCTGTCTGCTTTCAATGTGTCAAAGCATCATTAGTGTGTGGATTCAGCTGCATTATCTCACATCAATGACATAACTAAGGGGGCTCACCATGTTCATTGTGGTGGATCAGAGACCTCAAAGCACAAAACACACTTTAAATCTCTGCTAATTGTTTTTTTCTTTTTCTTACACTAAAGCTAAATGAGGAAAACAAAGGCAGCCAGGAAGACAACAAAACACATTTTAAAATCTAAAAACCATGTTACGCTATGAAAAATGTTTAGAGCGTAGTGCTTAACGGATGAAAACACGCAAAGACACTGGCGGTCCTTCAATGCCTCACCAGGTGATGCCTTCACAGTACCTGTGTCTGTGAGCGAGCACACACGAAGACGAACAGTGCTAATAAATCTAACTGCAGTGCATAGGAGGTTTACCATAATGGTCGTGGATAGAGATAGTGCTGCTTGATAACTGATACATTTTGAGATGACCATCGAGCAAAAAACGACTTGATTGCAACAGTCTAGGACAGCTAAACCATTTTGATCTTGGTTATGTTTTGGTACTCAAAGTAGAACAGGTGTCCTTATTGCAGATGGCTTTTCATGCGCAAACACTGCAATCTCTCTACCACGAAACAGTAAAAGTTCAGTCATAAGTCACAACTCGAGTATCAAACAAGCCCACATTTGCTTCAAACTTTGTTAGCTTAGATACACCTTCCCCGTGTTCAAAACAACGGTAGTAAGAGAAGGCCAATGCATATACTGTACATGGGTCACATCAGAGCAAAAGCTTTTACAGCTGTTACAATCAAAACAGTTCTTCATCTCAGGAGTAAACACCGGTCTCTGCTTCTCTTTGGAATTTCCTGTGTGTCGATATCAAATTGATTTTAGTGCATTCCCTGAAGAGTTTTCTGTAATTATTATTTTTTTTTTTAAAGTCTGTCATCATCCCAGAGGATTTGTTTCCTCATACTATGTGAAGGTATGTCCCGTCACCAGAGCATCACTTATTGGGGTTGTCAGAGTTCAGCCACGAGCCGTCCTCCTCCACCTCCCGCCGTACGACCAGGAGCATCTCTGCCACGTCCTGAGAAAGCTGTTCGCTGAGAAATGTGCTGAAAGAGAAGCAGAGACGACAAAGCAGAATAACATGAACACAGACAGAGGGCAGATTAGTGCTCTCACACAAACAAACGGTGAGGTAAGCCACATGTGACCCCTCATAATGGATGACTCACTCGCTGAGACAGAAATCAAGCAGCACACCAAAGCCAAGTTTGGATCTCACTCAAGACACGCATGTCTGCTCTGAAGAGACGTTTTAAAGATGTGAAAGCACATTCTTACCGTAGTTCTGCTTCTCCCCCGATACAGACGGGACTCTTCAGTTTGGAGTCCAGGTTGTAGTACTGTCCATTTACTTGCCGAACCGCGAGCCAGTGTCGCCTTCGGAGTGGGAGGGACACGATCCCCAGAGATACCCGGGATGGGACGTTAAGAATAAAACCCTGGACCTTTGGCATGCAAAGGCACTCAATCGTCCTGGATTTTTTGAAAAAAAGGGAAAAATCAGCTTTTAATGTTTAAACTCCAAACAATGAGTTACGGTATCTTTAGTCATATGGCTTCCATGGAAATAGGAGGAATGCATAACCAACTGAAAACAAGCCCAGAACATGCAAAGTACATTACAAAGTAATGTGTGTTTAGCCTTTCAGGTTTCAATACGCTCAGTGTGTTTCACTCACCTGCGTTTGTCCCACCACACGGCAGCCAGTTCCCGACTCTGCAGGGCCGCCATGATGACGTTGACGTCATAGTTTCCTGTACCCAACACTGAGCGGTGAGGGTTCACCACACACTGTGGAGCCAGCCTGCAGAGAGAGCGCAGCAGAGCAAATGAGCATTTAAAAAAAAAGAGAAATCCAACATTTATTTAATGCAGCTCTGTTTTAAATTGAGCCTCTTCTTGCCAGGTCTGTTTGGCGTGTGGACAGCTCTGAGGTTTTGTTTTCTATCGTTCCTGTATCGCCACACTCTGGACTTAACTCTCAAGCTCAACATCCATAGGATACATCTATGTCTTTGTCGTCATTGCGATTAATATCATTTGTTTCTAACAACCTGGACAAAGTTTCTGTGAGTCGATGAAATCACAGGGTTGCCTGCAGGAAATTCTTCAGCCACGGTCACAAGCTACCCAGACCATGTCTCATGTCGTTTCAGTCAATTAAGTTAGTGAATGCAACAGCTTTTGCTGTGTGAATCACCACTGCTGTTCTTCCCTGAAGGTTCACGTTATATGTGAGAAATCCAGAAGTCAGCGATTGGTTCATTGTCAGTTGACCCACTCCAACAACCTGAACATTTAGCCAAATAGTGTTCCCTTTGCAAACCTTTGGAGGGAATATAAATGTATTTCTCTTCACTTGTACTGGTGCAGCAGGTTAGATGTTAAAGGTTTGTTTTTTGTAACACAGACATCTATGAGTCTACCTGGGATGATACAATGCTTGTCTGGGACAAAACCAGGACAGTACCTCTCTACTCTGCTCTTCCTCTCTTGTGACTCTGGAAATGTTGCACCTAAACGTTGGTTTCACCTCTAGCTACAACCAGCTGCTGCATAACAGTTATGAAATAACGTTTTGACAGGGCGGCTATGTAACTAAGTTGTGGAGTAACATATAGAGGGCTGAGATCACAAAGGGGCAATGTGTGTCTTACTTTGAATGTGCTTTTTTTGGGTTTATACAAAGTAGCTAGGCTAGCTATGCACCGACACGTGCTGGAAACGTTACTCTACCGTTTGCAGATGTCATCGGCTGTCTCCTTGGTGAACACCCGCTCCTGGAGCACGTTGTTGAGTGCATGGATCGCGCACAGCTCCAGTCGTTGCTTCTCATGAAACACGTCTCCTTCGCTCATGCTAAAAGCTCTCTACACACGAGCACAGCGATAAACACGAGCTTTAATACAGTTAACGCTAGCAGCAGTTTAAGCTAACAATAACAATAACTTAAAAGTCGTTAGCTTACCGTTAACGGCTGCTAAACCGTCACAGCCTCGTGGTTATACTCGGTGTTTGGCTGCTGGCAGCGTTTCTAAAAAAAAAACAACAACGGCAAGGTGAACTATTATTAATCGACAATGGCTCCACGAAGCCACTGACCTGCTGATAAAAACGCTTCCCCGTTACAAAAAGATACTAGAGTCTGACAGCTACATCCAGAAACCGGAAGCAGATCCGTTGTTGTTGTTGTGATGTTGTTGTTGTGGGATTGTCACACCCATTTACAGTATTAACAGCAGCGAGCAAGTTCGTCACTTTAACCCGGTTTGATTATGTTTCACTCATTTATATAAAATAAACGATGATGGAAAGTCCTCCGCTTTGCTCCGCACACACGTTTTCAGACCTCGCGACTGTGGACGTTGTGTTGAAGCGCCCTCTAGTGGTGAGCTGTGGTATTGATCATGGTAAAGTTATACCTACTGGGAATAAAAACACTGATGCAAAAATTATGGAGCTTTGGGTTTTTGAATAATGGAATATAATCTTTGATCTTGGAAATCTCACACAGTTTAGGCTACATAAAGTGTTTATGAGTTGTTGTTTTTTAAAATCCCCACCCCACAGGTATAATTTAAACAAATGACATAATTAGCAATGTGAATTAATTTGCAGGAGAAAAGAAAAACACACACAAAAGAGCTTATCCATTACTTTTACTTTAATGATATAATAAAAGTAATGTAATGAATGCACTTATTCTGATCTTATCTTATTCTACTGATTATTTCTGCATTAAGCCTTTGGTGGACAGAGAGAGAGAGCGAGAGAGAGAATGAGTATGGCATACTATATCTTATATTCTCATTCCCTCTCACCAAGTCAAATTCCTTTTATGTGTAACGTACTTGGCAATAAATGGTTCTGATTCTGATTCTTGATATTTTATAGTCTTGATATGAAATGTATTATATTTAGGTCTAGACATTAGTAGTAGAACACATACATCTATATATATGAACAACATCTAACTAAATTATGGCAATGTATTGCTGCTTCTGTGAGAACAAGGCAGAGATTTGTTGTTACAAACTGGTTTATAGATATTATTGGCACCTTTGGTACCTTTGGTAAGGGAATTGCACCCTCAGTGAAGGTTTTTTTTCTTCAAATTCCTGCAATATTACAATGTCTTTTTGGTTGTTTGTTTTGATAAATTGTGTTGGTTTTGTTGGTTGTAGATCGTCCAACAAACTTAATTCCTGCATCTTGCACAACATCCATGACCATAATGAAAATATGTGTGATTTGATGTACTCCATGTAATTTAAGCTGAACTGAATTTAACCAAATCAGACTTAGATGGTGGCCAGTTCATACCATAGGTATGTCAATTAGATATGTGTATTTTTACCATTTACATTGTACTGTCCTAAGTTTTTATGGTATATGATGTTCAACAACAATCCAATGGGTTTACTGGCACTTTAAAACAAGCAAACATTTTGTTATATGCTGATTTGTTTTCTTGTTATGCATTATTTTTTGTTTCAGAGAGGCTGCAATTTTGAATTTAGTTTTGGATAACTTTCACCCTACTCATCAAATACCAGTATTCTTCTATTATTGTTCTCCCACACACGCCTCTGTATGGATGTGAAATGCAGTGTATTTACTTGTGCATTTCATTTGAATTCCACATAACATTACTTATCTTTTCAGCACTGTTTCAGGGGTGTGGGACATTTTCAAACAGACCTATAGCAGACTAGCATCAGTCATGTTTTTGATTCTGTGTGGCTGATAGGGCTTCCAGCTGTGACGCAGCGACATTAGTGTATCGTGATTGGCTGACGGTTTGTGACGTTTAACGTCATTAAGCAGCCCATTGGTCACTGGTAGTAGGTTAAACTGAGGATCGTATTTTTGTTCCTGTGTCAACCAAAAGAAGAAAAGAAGAGCAGTTAGTGAGACCCAGTTAAGTTCCCATCTTAAGACCGTTTTTTTTTTTTAAAGATTACGGAAAGGTCTCCCCACACCTGACACCAGCCAGACATTCACCACCTTAGCAGGGCCCCGTTTGAAGATGGTAAGTCGGGTGACCGAGGATGTTGCTAGCGGCTAACGGGAGTAGCTGCTAGCTTGATCCGATGTTTAGCCGTCGAGCTTTTAATTTGGGTTGTGACTACTTGCTGGAGTGTCCGACGTTAATTAACCGTGATCTACATTTTGTGTAATGTAACATATACATGTATGTTATTAAATACTGTACCACACGTGTTACAGTCATCGAGCAGCTTTAACATGAGCGTCATCTTGAGGCTAGGCTAGTATAGGCTAACGTTAATGAAACACTAACGTAACGTTAAAGTTACCTAGACTGGAGCGTCCTTTATCGGACGGCACAATCACCTCTCCATCGTTGGGACGTTGCCCGGCTTTCGTGATTGTGTGAATGCCAGATTAGTTAATTTAGTTTTTTAAAACTTTTTTTAACGTTTCTCATTCGTAAGAGTTGAAATGATTGTGAATATGCTAACGTTACACGATGAAGAGCAGCCAGACATTAGTTGATGGTGGATTTGTCTTTTACCAGTTGTGGTTTAGTGATCTTTATGTTATTATTATAACCCAGTAAATAGAACAATGTGTGTGGATGTCATTAACAACGTAACATTAGTTTGCTTTAGTGTATTGTGTAAAGAATTGATTACAATTAAATCCCAGAAAACTGCAATGTATAGCTTCAGCCTTAAAGGCTTAGCTATGCAAGGACTACCCTGTATGTACTAATATTAGTTTTCAAAGCTGATATCTGTATTCATTATTCTCACTCACTCATTATCTTTGTACAGCTGCAAAACAGGTTGCATATTGTTAGGAAATAAGACCATAATACTTTCTAGCATGGCATGTATTTGTGGCAGCATTGCATTGGTGATGAGCTCCAGGAAAAAAGATCACTACAGCATTTAAATAACGCTGCATCTTCTGTCCACCGAGGTGAATTCCCTCTGCATCAGTTAGTACGGTAATGGTGTCAGGAAAGCAGCTCGACCATTGTCAAAATACCTCTAACTTTTAGGTTTTCTCTTGCAGTAAGTCTGTTTGTACAAATCAGGGTTCAACGTTAATGTCCTTTTTTTGGTGAAGTTGGTCAGAAGACTGCTTGCCTGAAGTAAATTTTTACTTGGTCCACTTTAAATTGTTTTGTTCATTAGCAGGTATCAATTCACATTTGGTCCTGTGCATGTGCGACTCTCAACAGAGATGAGAAGGCTCACTCCTTCCAATATGTTTGTTTATGTGCAAGTGAGTTGCTAGCTTCACCAGCTCGACGTGGCTGTTTACTTGCCTCTGGCAATCGGGTATCCTTGTTGTTGGCTAAACCATCTTTCTCTCTCTCTCTACAGAACTCCAATGTGGAGAATTTGCCTCCTCAGGTTCTTCGCTTGGTCTATAAAGAAGTTTCAGCTTTAGCAGCAGACCCGCCCGAGGGCATCAAGATTTATCCCAGTGACGAAGACATAACTGAGCTACATACAGCCATCGAAGGACCGGGTAAGGATTGCAATATGGTGTCATATCAGACTGGCATTGGCCGTGATAACCTAACAAAAAAAATTACTTTGTGTGCGTTCTCAAAATAAGAAATTGTTGCATGATATAAAGTTTATTCAGCATAGAGATAGATGTAACACTTGTCTCCTCAACTATGTTTAGGTTATTTTTTACATAATTTACTCATTAGGTGAACAACTCCTTAAGACGGGTATTTCTGCGTCAGTTTTACAAAGTAGGAATTGTTTCCTTTCCATGGCTCCATGAAAATGTAAATATTGTAAAGAAGCTTTTTGTCTGAATTTACTAGATGTTGCTAAAAACATGTGATGCACACAACCCACTTAACCCACGCAGTGTGACACGTTGTCCACGCTGTCTTATCACTGTGATCGTATTGCTTCAGACCGTGTTATTGTTAAGTATGCCGGGAAGTGCCAGACCACATTTTGTTAACTCCTCCACAAACTAACTTCTCTGCATGTTTTATTCATTAGACTCTGACATTGGTATAGATATCAGATGTTTGCAAACAAACTGTATCAGGGTTTCCGCAGCTCGTGTGTGTGTGTGTACACGTGTGTGTGTGTACACGTGTGTGTGTGTACACGTATGTGTGTGTACACGTGTGTGTGTGTACACATACGTGTGTGTACACGTATGTGTGTGTACACGTGTGTGTACGTACACATACGTGTACGTACACATACGTGTACATACACACACGTGTACGTACACGTGTATGTACACGTGTATGTGTATGTACACGTGTATGTGTACGTACACGTGTATGTGTACGTACACGTGTATGTGTACGTACACGTACACATACGTGTACGTACACATACGTGTACACACACATACGTGTACACGTGTATGTGTACACGTGTATGTGTACACGTGTGTGTGTGTACACGTGTGTGTGTGTGTGTGTACACGTGTGTGTACACGTGTGTGTGTGTGTGTGTACACGTGTGTGTGTGTGTGTGTGTGTACACGTGTGTGTGTGTGTGTGTATACACGTGTGTGTGTGTGTGTATACACGTG
>NW_022280043.1:4944491-4976833 GCF_004355925.1 Anarrhichthys ocellatus
TGTGTATACACGTGTGTGTGTGTGTGTATACACGTGTGTGTGTGTGTATATACACGTGTGTGTGTGCGTACGTACGTGTGTGTGCGTACGTACGCGTGTGCGTGCGTACGTATGTATGTATGTATGTGTGTATGTGTATATATGTGTGTGTGTATATGTGTATATATATATATATATGTATGTATGTATGTATGTATATATATATATATATATGTATGTATGTATGTATGTATGTATGTATGTATATATGTATATATATATGTATATATATATATATATATGTGTGTGTGTGACAGTTTTATTCATGGCTCAAATATATTATGATTTCTATGTTGTTGTTAGTTGATTCAGTTGCCTCTCATTGACTCTTTTTTATTTTCATGGATCAAGTTTGGCACAGTCGGGACATACTGTTCATGAGATGAATTCTTTATGCTTTGACAGAGGGAACTCCGTTCGCTGGTGGCGTTTTCCGAATGCGTCTGGTCCTCGGGAAGGACTTCCCTGCGGTTCCACCCAAGGGGTATTTCCTGACCAAGATTTTTCACCCCAATGTGGGTCACAAGGGAGAGATCTGTGTCAACGTGCTGAAGAGGGACTGGAAGGCAGAGCTCGGCCTCAGACATGTCTTACTTGTAAGCAGAACCATCAGTCTTTGTGAATGTCAGCCGTGTTGCCGTCGCCACGTTTTAATCTCCTTTTTATTTCCCCACAGACAATCAAGTGTCTTCTCATCCATCCGAATCCAGAGTCGGCTCTGAACGAAGAGGCCGGCCGTTTGCTGTTAGAGGACTATGCAGAATACGAGTCCCGCGCTCGCCTGCTCACAGAGATCCACGCCATGGGCGGGTCCTCTGGGGAACCTCAGGACCCTAATGACGGCCCACAGCCGAAGAAGCACGCGGGCGACCCCATGAAGAGAGCGGGGCCCAGTGCGGCAGCGGTGCCAGCGGCTCTGGGTAACGGGGCCAATGGAGCCAGTACCACCAGCAGCAATAGCAACAGTAGTAGTAGCACTAATGTAGCAGGGAAAAAGAAAGCCGATAAAAAGCGTGCATTGAGGCGACTTTAATACCTCCACGGAATTCTCAGTGTGCGTGTGTACGTTTGTGAGCGAGAGAGTGTGTAAATATAAATATTGGAAGTGTGCTGACAATGTTTTTGTTCCCTTTTTTTTTTTTTTTTTTTTTTTTTTTTTTTTTTTCTGACTCTTTCTACCACCTATCCAGACTGTCTACTTTGTACTCACACCTTAACTTCTGTTTTGCCTGCAGTTTCTCCTGTCGGCATAACATGTTTGTTAATTATTCCCATACCCGAACACGCGATGATGAAATGTTTCTTCCTCTTTTTAAAGGAAAGACAACACCTGCACTGCGGAGATCATGCCATCCGCTGTATGTTTGCTCTGGGCCTATAGTGTGAATCAGTAAGACAGGGAATGGGATTCACATGACCTCTAATGTCTGTCCATTAATAATGAGACATAACTGCTATTGTGTCGGGCTTGGTATCGGCTCTCTTTAAAGTGTTTCCTGGTCAATGCTGCTGTGATGGTACTGTGTACTGCTCAGCCAGGCTCACTCGTGAGTCCACGCCAGGACGTTACTTTAATCAAAGTCAGGTCTTCAAATTAAACACAGAAATAATGGATAGAAGTTGCTAAACAATTGTGCAAGAAGTCGGTGGGTTCACTATTGGGATAGAAATATTGTAAATGTCACACAAAATTGTAACATCTTTTTAAATAGTATTTTTCATAATGTAATCTGAATGACGTAACGGTAAAGAGCTGGCAGTGGAGTATAAGAGGTCTGTTATGTTTTTCATGGAATCTCAAACCCTTTTTAACGTTTTTTTTGTTTTTTTTCTAAAACTGTTTCACTGTTCAGTATTTACAAAAGTTGTTTATAATTGACATGTTCATATTCACCTGTCTTGTGGTTGTGTGTGAAGACCTAGATCAGTGACTGAGGGAACAGGGTAGTTTGCAAGAATACTTGATTAAAAATGAATTATCTAATCTCTGTATTAAGCATACAGTGGTGTGACTCTCTTAAACCACCCTGCTTCCCTACAAAGCGGTATGTGCTCTCAGATACCCGGCTCTGCGACCAGCTACGTGGGTACCTGAGAAGACATCTGTAGTGAAAACGTCCAGGTTTGATAGAATTTGTCTCCCCACCCGTTTCACTGGCAGGCAGGGTTTCTCTTTGTACTAAATGCATGCCGGGCCTACATTTCCCAAGGAAACACACTGAAGCGCTGTCTTAATTAGGATGGAAAATGTGCCTCTGAATCTCCTGTCATTGTGCAGACTGTTGGCTGGATATTTTGTGTCCATTTTAAATTATTTAAATTAATAAAACATTGAAATACAAAAAGTGAAATGAAAAATGACTAATATTTGCTCTATTATTTGGAGTTCTGTTGATAATTTACTGTGGGGAAATCTTTAACTGTCTCTGTATAGCTGCTGAGAATAGATACGAGCCTCTTGTTTTTACTGCTCAGCGATGTACAATACCACTCTTATTATATTTGTATCCTGTTCTGCTGACGGAATAACCATTATGAGGAAATCAGTAATTGCATCCACCCCAGCAAACCAGTGAGTGAAAGTGCACCCGGTAGAGCGTCACTGGACCATCTAATGAAGGGCTCCACTAGCCTCTGCTGCAGACATGCAGCAGCCCACCCACCTGTGCAGAAATAGCTGCCTGCCATGCAGGTAATTATCAGGCCCCTCTTAGACACCTGAGGGTCCACATAACCCTTTACACCTTTCGTAAGCCCTGTTTTGGAAGTGCGTACACCTCCTTCCCCATCTGGTATCTACCTCAATAGCATTCTCTTAAAATGATATGAGTCAGATGTAAAGGGTATGAGTGTGATGGTTTGTCCTGTGTCACATACAGTGAAATGGTATTCATTGTGATTCATCCTGAGGTCTGATGTGTGATCACTAAGTTCCTCAGTTAACATCATTCATGTGCTGTCGACGATGTGAAGATCGTGAGGAGGCAGGTCCTGTGTGTGACGTTGGCAGGAGGCCAAACGAGCCAACTTCCTGTCTTACATCAAAAACACATCTCCATCACTCTTCCCTTAACGTGTTGTACATATTTCCAGCCCTCCCTGCTTGTCTCAAACTTTTGAGAAATCTCTGAATTACCAATATGCAGGTCCGGGTCTAATGGACAGTTTTGTTCACGCATCAGTGTTGGAGCTTTTGCGCTGATCCTCTCCCCTTCCCCGTTTTCATAGCTTTCATAATTGCCACCAACATAATGACACAGTTGCTGTGGCAACCATCTCTCTCTCTCTATCTCCATTTCTCTCTCTCTCTCATTCACACACACAAAGAAACACACACTTTGGATTCTGGAGGTCTTCCACTGAATTTACCGGCTGCTTTAATTTAGCAAATTTCCCCCTGTTGATATATTTATATATTTAGTCTCAACCCAGCATTTTACTTTTATCAAAGAACAGTAGCTACATTCCTGACTGGTATTTTTTTTCTTTCCCAGAGCCATGTAAATGTCGGTGTTCAGGGTCATTGAATTAAAGAGGCAAATTAAATGGAGGGGAATAAAGATGAACGCCACTAGTTGAATGGGCCTAATGACCATCAGAGCCGAGCAGCGCGGAGTTGAGAGTCTCATCAGCACCAGTCTGAGCGACCAATCACAGCGCTCCCCCACCGGCGGACCTCCGTGAAGCCAGTCGCAGTTAGGTGGTGTAACCTATCTCGCTTGGAAATTATGAAGCGAACCAGCTCCAGTCGATTGTAGATGGAGAAAAGTTAAATTGGGGGATTTTCTTTTTCCAGATGACGCGTTTGTCATTTTGAGCTCCTGAATTTACTGCGTGCTCTCCAGAATAGTTGCACTATAACTTGTGCTCTTCGAGAAACGGGATTTTTTTTTCTATAGTGATAGTTGAATTGCTTTGTCACATGTATCAGAAAATTTAAGAACATCTCGCGCCACTGACTCTCTCTTTCTCTCTTTCTATCTTGCTTGAGTTTTTCCTCCCCTCTTTTTGCCGTGATGATGGATTATCAATAGCCTGATGGGGACACGAAAACAACGACTGAGATCTGCAGCACTTGTGGAAGAAACGTTTAATACAGGTGACGGATCCAGCAACAGTTCAAGCTGTCCTGATCATCCTCTGCCACAATAACAGGCTGCCATCTGAGAAACGCTACAGAGATACAGTGCGCAGGCTCCCCCAGCGCTGTTCTCCAGCATCAAACCCCACAGCAGCGCACAGGTAAGACACGACATTATGCACCTTTTATTCATGCAACACCAATTACCGAATTACCCGCAGAAACTGTTCGATACCTTGTGTTTCTGTCTGTATGAAGAATGTGTTAGGCAATTTGTTTGCACGCGTTAGCTGTGCTGGAGGCTGTCAAACAAAAAAACATTTGGATGAAAGCTGCGCCATAAAAACATAATTACGCTTTACGCTTCATGACGTGCCTTTCATCATTTAAACACTTTATTCGATAGCACATTGCGATGTACTGAACATTTTGTTACTAAGACTGACACACCGACACATCCAGCCGGACTACACACACAAACACACGCACCGGCACGGATACACCCACACACTCTTAGCCTTCTGATGCATGCAAGTCATTTCCATTTCCCGCATGCTTGTTCATTGCAAGTTGCAACTTATTAACCGAATGAAGGATTTTCAGGTTTTTTTCCCCTGAAGTGTCGATGACCAAATGCAAAGTCATTGCGCAGCATATATTTGCGCAGCATATATTTGACTGATAAGACTAAAGCGGCGCTGCTGCTTTCACTGTAATTAAATGTATTTTGCATCAACATGACTTGAATTAAGGGTTTTTCCCCTTCATTGATACGCATTTCAGTGCGTTTTTGCAACAGCGTGTCTAAAGAAAAAAAAGGGGCCATTTTGTTTCATTTCCAACAACCTGTTGAAATTGTTGCATGCCCAGCCGTCTGCAACCAGCAATGAAAGTAAGGGGAGCCGTTTGGCTTATTTGCGTTGATACAATTGCTTGCAATAAAATAAATCGGTGGAAACGGTTTGTTTAACCTCCAGTGGCCATGTAACTCAGGAATGCATCTTCACAGTTGTGAATGTGTTGCCCTTCACCCTTCAGTTCCCATCCTCTCTACTGCATTGCTTCAGCAGCACAATATAGAGATACTGACAGGAAAACATCTGCTTCTATTGTATGTTGAGTCACTTTGCTGGGAAAATTTGACATTGGACAATTCACGCTTTTGGGTGCAGGAGGTCTGAACCTGCATGTTTTTAATTCTTGTAAGTGCACATTCATTGGGGAGTGGTTCGGACATGTTGGCCAGAAAATCCTCATTAAGTGAGCAGAAAAGAAATCAGGTAATGGAAGTTGAGCAGCGGTGTCATCTTGTCGAGCAGGAGACGGGCACATGTGACTTTGAAATCTGGTTTGGCTAATGGGTGTAGATTGGATTCTGCCTCCCTTCTCTTTCACTGCCTCTTTCACTCACACACAGACAGAACTGCAGTGCTATTCTGAGAGAGTTAGCGGCCTCAACCCACGCACAGAATCTGAGAAAGAGAGAAAGGCAGAACGAGGGAGAATAGAGGAGAAGGAGGGAGCAAAAGGAATAAAGGAGAGAGAGAAAGAGACTGACAAGGAAGGTTTAAAGAATTCCTACTATATTCTCTCACATGCACAGAAAGCCTTTTTACAGTTTCACATTTCTACCCCTTTAACTGCTCCAACAGCAGCTGATTTACAGTCTCGATTAGCACTCTTCTTGTGCGTGGCGTTGACTGCATTTGCAGATCTGTTTGGTGGTGCTGTTTGTGTGATGTGCTATGTTGTATTGGTAAGTGCTGGGAGAAATGTACTTGATTCTGTGCCACCCACACACCGCCCTCCCACTCATGGTCGTCTCTGCATCTATACCTCTGGCTCTTCCCGCTCGCCACAATCTCTTTGCTCATTTAAATCCTGCATTTATCCCTCTGCTCTCGTTCTCTCGTTCTCACATCATTGGCTTCTCAGGAGCTCCCGCGACCAAACAGGCACACTGACACACACTCGGCCTCTCACGATGGCCACAACGCAATTAATAAAAAATGTCTGGATTGTGTCAGTGCAGGGCGTCTTTCTAATCACGCCTCTCGTTTGTCTTGCAGCGGACACATTCCAGGTCGGTCGACGTGTAAACTTGAAGAAAATTCTGGAAATCAAGCAGAAGATTTAGAGAAAAGAGGGACTCTTTTGAAACGTTAGTCGGTCGGAGAACTGCTGCCTTTGTGTCTCTTGTTCTTCTTCCTCTGAACTCTCCTCAGAAGGTCAGAGGAGCATGTAACCGAAACAAGCGGAGCCCTCGGTGATCTCAGCATTCTGTCTCCCCCATCTGTGCCTACATTCTCCGCTACAGATAGGGACATTTTGATAATTACATGTAATTATAATTTCTGTGGGAGACAGATCTGCCTCTGTCTATTATTGCCAACACCTCCAACACAATAACTTCACACATTTACATATTTCTCAACAAAAGTGATATTCTTTGAACCTCGGAGACAAATCAGGAATAATTTTACTTGGAGAGACATGTCACATGGAGACGCAATGTGCCATTCAGTTCACATCTAATTAGTGATACTGTTCAATGACGGGTAACTTTTTGTGCCTAAAAGCTGAATAGAGAGCATTTAAAATCCATGACGTTTGCCTCATTTTGCAGTGCATTTCACAGGCTGGGAGTCAGTTCCTTGGTTTATGCTTACTCTTATTTTTCAGCTGTTACAGTCTTCTAGCACTTAAGCTGAGCCTCCCCCATTATCAACCCCAGCCCAATCACAGTTACAGTCCGTGCCAGACAACTACGGATGCACATAAATCCAACGCTAGAAAAGATTGAGATAAAGTACACGGCGTATCTATAGATGTGACGAGTGCCTATAGAACAAGTTCACATGTAGATATGTCCCTGCTCTAGAGAAAGCAGGCATGACTAATGAACAGTTTTGTCTGTTAATCCCATTTGATTGTCTACAATGCCGATGAACACAAAATATATGAAAAGTATTCTAGATTTCATACATATTTTCAGAAAAGAATTGCTTACAGCTTATATAAGTGACATTTCTGAATGTATGTAGTGCCAGACTAAGATTCAGGAATGAACAAAACAGATAAAACTGTTTACATTTGATAAAACACAGGCCATAGACTATTGTTCAAGTGCCATGATCAGCACAGGAATGTATAGGACTGCCATATTTTATTGAAAATCCTTGCTTCTAATTTTTACTGGCCTTTGTGGTTTCAAAAATGTATTCCATCCAGGGGTGCGTCAGCTATTTGTCCTTTTGTTCTGTGTGAGGTGAAGCGTAGAACAAGGCATTAAGCACTAAAAGCATGAAGATTGTTTTTTTCAATCTGTCCTTTTTTCAAAGCTGCATCAATTTTAGTGTTCTTGGGAGGGCAACAGATGAAGTCATTACACATTCAGAGTTCCTTTCTATCAGTAAATTAAAACCATTTTAATACCATTAATGACAACTATTGAAACCTACCAACTGTTTTTGATAGTGTTAGACCTTTTGATTTGGAATGTTCCTGACCTTTTCTAATATTACACCATAGAAATACTCAGTTTCTGACAAAAACAAAAACAAAACAGGCTTCAAATTTCATCATCCAACATTGCTGAATGAAACTACGATACATCATCAATATCCAGTAGGTTGTTCATGCTACTTGATTATTTCACATGCCATTTTAGTGGGTTAAACTGCAAAAGCGGATACAGCGGTGTAACTGCATTGACTCAACAACAGAAAATAGATCTCTTAGTCATGTAAAAATGACGCCCACCACCAATCTCCTAGTCCTCGCTGTCTCCCTGCTCTCCCTCCTTACTGCCCAAGTCACCACTGTTGCGGAGACCTCTCCGTCCCCCCCATCTCAGCAAATAGACCGCTCACAGAGGCCTTTCACCGCGGAGCCCAAGGCTAGCCCCAGCCCCCCATTCCTTCTCCTCGCCATGCAGGTCAAAATCAGACCGGCAGCTCGCCAAGGCAGGACCAAAACCCCCGAGAAACTTCCGGAAACCTCCGATGGAGTTCTTGAGACGCCTCCAAGACCCCTTGCCCAGGTCATGTTCCCCAAGAATGTGACTTCATCAGAGGCCCTCGCACCTCCCTTAGGCGCCGCCCAGGTAGAGCCCATTAAACCCCGCCTGATCGACATATGGATGGATGGATGTCGGGGTTATTATGACGTCATGGGACAGTTTGACAGCGCTTTCAACTGCTCCAAGGACAGCTTCGTGTTTTGCTGTGGAACCTGCCACTACCGCTTCTGCTGCCCAGATCGCACCCGGCAACTGGAGCAGCACATCTGTACAAACTATGACTCTCCGGACTGGGCCAAGCCACAGACAGACGCCATGATGTTATCAGATGATTTTGGTCCTGACCCGGACTTTGATCCGCTGAAGCAGCAGAGCCACAACACGGGCTTCGTCATCGGAGGCGTGATCGTTTTCATGGTGGCTGTTGCCGTGGGCATCAAGGTGGTCTTCAACAAGGTGCAACAGGAAGCCAACCAAAGGGACCTAAATATGCCCAGGTGAGGCTTTGAAAAATATTTTTCCATCACCTCTCACTGCTGGATTTGTTACTTCCATTTATGTATGAATACTGTAATGAAATTAGGTCTTCGGGACTCCACAAAAGGCCCACATTCCTCATCCTGGGCTCAGAATGATGTTGTTAGTCATCAGATGAAACATATTTGATCTTCATCGAGTGGCTGCTGCAGATTCCTCTAGGCTTCATATCTAATATTGCCCGTAATCTTGGCAATAAAGATTTGCATTTAGATTTTGTATAGGTTGCAGTTTTCTATCTTGGGGTACAGTGGTGGAGGACGACAGTTGTCGACTTATATAGAGCGATAGGTTGATCCTTTAAAGAATGGTAATGATTAATAGAGTATTGTCTTCTAATTCTGCTTATTCAAGCACAGTTACAGGTTAATCATTGTACACAAATTAATAACCAAACAATTGGTGTTTATGAAGAAGATTTTAATACCGTATACATCTCATATAACAAATATGAGATTGATATTTTCATAAATTTATCTCAAATTATTATCCTCACATGAATATGATCGATCACTTACCCACCAATCCAATGTCCGAAACCGATACCCTGTAAACAATATTGATAATGATAAATATGAAAAATCACTCATCACAAAACATAGACTGCGTGGCATAACTTCATGAATTGGATAGTCAGCCATTAGCCAATAGTTTATTGTCTATTTCATCTTGTGTTTCCCTTTTTTAAATTTATTTTATTACATCATTAGAGCCCTGGTCGATATGTTGCGGCACCAGTCGAGCCCAGTCCAGCAGGATGAGAGAAACAACAGCGTGGCTTTGGCTGTAGCGGACACACAGGGGACACTGGGGAGACCTCCGAAAAATCTTTATGCCCCAGGACAGCCCAACAAGGACAACAGATGTGAGAGTTCAGGTTATTTTAAAGCATTAGTGAATAGCACAATCAGAGCCCCAACCAGAACTTTGTAACAGCATCCTCTGTGTGCTGGGGCACATCGTGTTTGTAGCCATTATGGAAGAAACAGAACAGGAATCTGACATCTTTAAAATCTGTATGCTTTATATGAAGATGGTGAGAAGCACTGTGCATGTGAGATGACGTGAAGGTGAATTGATGCAAAAATCATCTTTGTACGTATGTTAAAGGACCATTGAACTGGAAACTGCCTGACATCCATTTTGAGCTGATTACCTTATGTTCTTCTTGCAGTGGGCAATTTGCAACACAATTTCATCCACTCATCAGGCACCAGCCCCAAACACACCGCAACTATCGGTAAGGCAGCTGGTGAAAGCCGGGCTCCTCTGTGAATTACATGTAATCACCACGATGCTTCATTTACTTTGTTCAGTTTCATTTAAGCTCAACAGTAGACTCATTCATCCCAACAATAATAATGATTGTCAGAGCTTTGGTTGCTTGTGTTGAAAGCAAGTTAAAATCTGTCTGTGAATGTTAGCAGATTCTCACACGGCTAAGTGCAGTGCGCTACCAGAGGAGCAAATCTCATTTAACACACAGTTGTTTTCCCGCTGTGGTCCCTGTAGAACGCACCCCTCGAATGAACAACGCTCAGCTGCCAGCTGGAGGCACCCTGCTTTCCAATAAACACAACAACACCAAATCCCAGCCGGCCTTCCACCACTCCCTGCACAACCTGGCTCAGCTGCCGCCCTCCTATGAGAGTGCCACCAAGCCTGAGCTCAACAGATATTCCTCGCTCAAACGCCTCGGTAAGTACCTTCATGTTACGAGAAATTAGGACAAATGTACCAGTCTGTCTGCCCCTCTCTTCCCTCGCAGCTGTTCCGCGAGCACTGAAGCACGGTGACATTCTTGACACCAGGGCACAAAGTGCAGGATGCATCATTATGTGCTGATGCTATTTACTGTGGTGATAAACAATTCAGAGAAATTTTGTTTGGCTTCCAGAGAAAGGTCTTGATGAGTACTCGTCTGGTTACTGCACCACCAAGAGACGGCCTCACACAGCCCAGCCGGCTCTCCAGTCTTCTCAGCACCACCTCCACTGGGGTGGAGACTACACCCTCAGTGGTAGAGGAACCCTCCCCAGGCATGCAGTCCGTCCCTGGATCCCGCCGCCACCTTCTGGCATGCCTGCGTCACCAACCCCCAACCCTTACCCTCTGGATCCCCCGGAGCCCCAGTACAACCCTAATTATGACACTCTCTCCAAGACCGCGAGGAAAGCTAAAGCCTCTGACCAGCTGCTCAACATGGGTGACGTCCCTGGCAACACAGGAACACTGTCCAGGTTGTCCAAGAACCAGCAACACCAGTACTACAAAGCCATGGTTGCCTCCAATAAGAACTTCAACACGCAGACCCTCACCAGGAAGACCCAGGAAAGGCAGGACAGGCAGGACAGGCAGGATAGGCAGGATAGGCAGGACAGGCAGGACAGGCAGGATAGGCAGGACAGGCAGGACAGACAGGACAGGCAGGACAGACAGGAACGGTTGCTCATGTCCCCGGACCATTTGGAGGAAAGGATGGGGGTCGGCGGGATGGGGGCCGGCGGGATGGGGGTTGCAGATCCATACGCCCACACAGGAGGGATTGTCCCCACGCTGCCTCGCCAGCAGAAGGCCCAGTCACAGCAGAACGTCTGCGCCACGCCCTCCCTCGACCGACACCACATGATCAAGATGAACTCTCACCCCACGTCTGGACGAGAGCAGGAGAGGAGCACGGCCATGACGGGGCACATGAGCGGGGGCATGGGCTGGGCGGGGGAGCCGCCCGCGCAGGGGGTAGTCATGGGAACGGGAACACTAGGGGGCCACAGCGCCAGAAGGATGGCTTTTGCAGCGAAACGGCAGAACACCATTGAGCAGCTACATTTCATACCGGGAGGGGGCGGTGGGGGGTCGGCAGGAAGCGGAGGAGGGAGTCAGGGCATTAGGACGGGGAGTAAAAATGAGGTGACGGTGTGAGGTTTGTGCCTAATGTAGAGTTTACCCCTCATCAAAGATATGGGACTAGATCACCCTTCTGCATTTAACTATTAGATATTCAACTACAAGAAATAAAACTAGAAGTATAAAGTATAGTAACAGTATAACGTGTTTAGGCTATTGAAATTAGTGTTACCTTGTAATTAAATAGCTTAAATATGATTAGTTAATTAAAAATCTAGATGGGGAATATCTGTTCCAATTATGTAATAGCCTACATCAGCCATATTTTGTAACAAAATTTGCCATATTGCCATATACAGCGGTGCCATTACTGTAGATAGACTGACTGGAAGGGTGAAACAAAACCAACAGAAGTGTCGTTTATAATTTAGTTTTTATATTTTGCAAAAAGTACTCAGGAGCCATATTAGATAGGGAACAAGACGATATATATACATATATATATATATATATATATATATGTATATATACATATATATACTGTACGTATATATACATATATACGTATATATGTATATATACATATTTATACGTATATATACATATATATAGAGAGAGAGGTTGATGAAGAGGAGGAACATCTGGAATATTGTATCACAGAATTCAATACAGAATTGAGCCAACTACCTGCTGGACTGTCAGCCTATTCAGCTCTTGCCGACAATGATTTATAAAACTCAACCTCACGGGGGAGAAGCCCGGTGGACCAGATGAGTGTGAATAAACCGTGTGCCTGGTGAGGGATTTTGGAGATCTGACACCTGAACCTCATCACAGGGAGAAAGAACGGATTTTTGTTGCTTCCCATGTGAATGAGTGGACGGGGTGGGGGCTGTTTCTTACTGGGACACTGCAGCCTTGGCAGGATTTGAAACCGCGGACGTACCCACACTACCAATCTGACGCCTGGGTTGCCTAGTTTTCCATGTGACCTTAGATCCAAACCCCCAGAGGGACTCACACACTGATCACTGTTACACTACAGGAGTGTAAACTGATGTTAGAGTACGTTATGGGTGAGTTCCCCTAATGTTCCCATCTCAAGATCAGGACCTAACTGTAAAAACGATGGACTACCAAATAATATAGAGCCATCTGTCATGTTATTACAAAAATATCTTGACACAAACACAGACGAGTCAAGAGACGCATGTGTTCAGTTTACCAATAAAACGACAACTTGCTTTACTGCAGGTTGTGAACGAAGAGCAAAGGTTTTTCTACAGAGCACAAATGAATAGACCGTGATGCAGAGATTGCACTTACACAACTGTCCTTCAAAGCCATTTATGGAGATACAAAGAAAATACCATAGAGGAAGCTGGTCTGACAATCACCATTTTATTATTCTCACCAGGTGACAAATTATACAAGTCGGTGATATTTTGTACAGTCAAAGGATTGGCTTCAGAGCAAGCCAAAAAAACCTCTGAGTCAGGAGAGAAAGGGCGACCTGAGGCCTTCTCCTGCGTGGCTCAATATGGCGTAAGAGACTCGGATGATTAGGAAGCCCTCCCCATCCTCAAGAGGAAGAACTTGCTGTATCATAACGCACTTCAGCCAGTTATAAAAACAACAAAAATAAAAGAAAAAAAATCTTCATCAATAACAACGCTTATCAATACTAAGGGCTATCCTATCCTATATACTGTAGTATGTGATATCTGTGGTCCATATAAAATGCTATCTCTTTTTCTTGATTTTGTGTTGATATTGTCATGGTGTATTCAGTATTAATGTGTACAAAAAACAAGAGCAATTTAAGCACAGTTCATAGAGAAACATAGAGACAAAAAAAAACTTTGCACAAATCTATCCCCTGTTATTTGCACCAGATACAGACATACTGTGTATCGTGTCCTCAAGGTTTACATTCTGTACAAGCACGGCCGACATTGTGACTGATCAATTGAAGGTATTGTATAGAGAGGATTTTTTAAAACATGAAATCGGAGATAATTACGCAGATCAATGAAGGAACTTGTTACTGCTTGGTTTCTGTTCAGTCATGTGAAAAGGTACAGAGAAGAAATACTGACAAACAGGAACACAGATTTCATTTGGACAATCTTCCTTACACACAGTGCTAAATGTAGTTGTTATGAATATGATGGAGTGTTATTATTAATGATTATTATAACTGTTATGGTTATTATTAACAATTATCTTATAATGTGATGTTCTTTTACTTGGTGGGATTTAAGTGTTTATTGTTTTTAGATAACTAGCATTCTCACGACTAGTTGGTTTTTTCATACATCTGGTCATAAATTCAAGTTTTTAAAAACATTCTGAATCTTGATGCATGCCAGCTCCATTTCATTGAGAGGCAGTTACAGTATGCCTGGATTTGAAGGCCATCAATGCTTATATGGCCAATTTTCCAGCTGTATGTACTGTGCCTAGACATCGGCCTTATGACTTCTTGATCTCAAGTGATTACTTAGGTTTCCACTCGGGTACAAAAATATCTATTGAAAAAATCTGCCGCCTTCTAAACGTATGTGTAGATAACGGTGTTTTAACAACCAGTGAGGGATAGATGTGTTTGGGACGGGCCAGAAGTTGTTAAACCAGACCGGAGGCGGTCTGTTGTCTCAACTGCAGCAGCCTGACCCAATAACATATTATGGGTTGTATACACTAAACCCATGATGCCATAATGTATGTGTTTTTGGATGAATGTTTACCGGGTGGAGAAAAACAAAGGTCTAATGGAAACCTGAATGCTTTGAGTGTCTTTTTCAGGGAAATAGGACAGGTGACATACAGTAGTATTAGATTTTTTTAATAGAGCCACAAAAGGTCTGTAGCAAAGTCTGTAATATCTCACAAGCCATATCTATCGAAACTCATAATCACAATTTTATAAATGGTTAATCTAATTTGTGAAAGTATTGTATTTTGTATAGCTAGTACAATCAGAATATTTTGAGTGATCTCTTCAACATTAATTTGAGGATTCGACAAATTATGTGTTAGTATTTAATGAGTTGTACAGTGCCAAATTCATAACATTTTGTTGTCTTTCTATTGTCATAGCCTCCTACACAGCTACAGGGGATATTTATTTTTCACAACTAAGAACTCACAGACAGGCAAGTCAGCTAAAAAGCTGAGGAAGAAATGAATGAATATGGTGTGTGTTTTTAACATTATGAATTCATTTAGAGAGAGGATGGTTAACGGCCACCTGAAATGTAAAGCAGTATTAACAGTAAATGGTATGGACAGGGATTGTGTCCATTAATGAAATTCATGGATTTATTTTCATGCCTATATATTTCAAAACAACCCTTTTCTTATTTTTCAATGCATTGCGCCCCTTGGATACGACAGTGACTCTCAAAGAATTTGTATAATAAAGTTGATGGAAAAAAAGGTTTGTTATTTATTATAGAGTGTAAGTTTCTTGCATTAATGTTCTTGAATTATTATTTTTATTATTATTATGAATGTTATAATAATAAATAATAACCAAGGCACTGTTTTCTGTCATTCAGTGATATATTCTTATCTTAGTATGGAATATTTTAAAGATATTCCTCAACCATTTGGCCTCTCACACTCTTTTCTTAAAGAATCAAACATTTAGCCACATTGCACCTATACCTTGCAACAATATGAATACCAGTAAACTGGGCTGTATGCCTTACAGTTACTGCACATGGAGGAGTAGACCCCCAAGTGCTTGGTTGCTCACACAAATCTATCTACAATTTAGCAATAGATCAGACTTTAGTAAGACTTCTATGTTCATTGTTTGCAATTCAGGAAAATCTTAAGTAGGACTAATTTGATGTGTAATCTAGTTAAAGTGAGACTCTGTAATAAAACACATGGCAAGCCAATGAGCTAGGCCTACTTCTCTGTTTCAGCAGAAATCTATGTTTTCTGGATAGAATTTAGCTCACATCGACGTTTTCAGTGAGGAAGTATTTGGCTCCTCTACTTAAATAAAAGTAGCAAGCTGCAAAATAAAAATACTTGATTAAAAGTAAAAGTCCTGCAGTGAAATATTAAGTCGTATGAGCGAAATGCACTTAAAGCATCAAAAGCTATTAAAAGTATTCATGAAGCAGAAAATGTGGTTATTATTACTGGCGCATTCATGTGTAAGTAGCTGTTGAAGCTAAAGATGCAGCTAGTTTCACAGTTTTATATATATAGGCTGTTAAGCAGTTTAATCTACACTTGTCTTAATCTGTAACAAGTAGAAAGTAAAATATTTCTTGTGATTTACTGTGGAGTAGAAATATTAATTAGCACAAAATGGAAATACATAAATAAAGTACAAGCACCTCAAATGTGTACTTAGGTATAGCAGTGGTGTAAGTTTTGAGACCAGTGGCTTGATCAGAGACAATATTGAGATTCTAAAATAATCACAAGACAAATTAATGTTTTACAAGGGGTCAAACCAGAAGCAACGGCTCTATATTAACAAAAAGCCATTAGTCTTCAGTATGTTAGTGAGCACACAGAGTGGCTCTATGATACAATATCTCACATCAGGATGTGAGATATTGTATAAGCCACATTAGGGCTATACAGTGCCAGTGGGAGTGGGCAACAGTGCTTTTAAATGAAATGAAAAGGCGAAATTTGTCTTCATATAATTCACAGCTCTAGACCATCTGAGTGCGGAGTTATATCATCAGTACCTGCTGGATCTTTAGAGTGAGGTGAGGGCTACGGAGCTCATATTTAAAACCTCCTGTGAATACATTTATTGCACTGAGATGTATGAAGGCTGAAATAAAAGGCCAGACGGTGACATTGTACCGGTAGAGAAATATTTTTTACAGGAGGTACACAAAGGGCATGGAAAATATTATGTTTGATTTAGGCACTGGCTGCCACTGATGCGGTACAATCATTGTAATTTGCACATTTCACCACCAGGAGGTTCAGTAGCTCCTCGGCTCTGTCTGAGACAAAACCTGCACGAAGCCTTCACACAAAATGTCTTTTAATTTATAAGAAAAGCTAATAATCATATTGATCTGGAGTTTGTTGATTTACGGCTGATCACTTTTAAAGTGGTTCAATTGTGTAGATCTGTTTGAGATAGAGGAACAGGAGAGGCCAAGAAGAGATGTCAAGAATAAAACTTCCTTTTTATCTTGAGTGCCTTGAGAAATACATGACTTGTTTTGTTCATTGTCATTACATTATTCTTAACACTCAGAATTATGGATGTGTAGCTATGTGACTGAAAGGCCAATGAAAATGTTTTATCAAGCACTTCTTGTAAATACTACTATATACCCCATATGTTCAAACTATACAGACAAACAATCAAATGGGACTGAGAACAAAGATAAGTATATCCCCTGAATAAGTTGTACTTTGGTAGTAATAATTATCACAATGAATTTATATTATTTATTCACATGCGTACACATTAGACTTTTTATTTACACATGTGAAATATTTATTGATTTTGATTGGCTGTTTAAAAAAAACAACATAAATAAAAAGCATTAACAATTGGGTTCATGCCCCTGAAGACCTGTTTTCTAAACCTACCATCACATCACGTAAAGTTTATGAAACTAATTTAGATGTGTAACGTTACTTTTATGGCATAATTCAAAATGGCTGTGGCCTGTGCATAAACTTAATAAATAAGACGGTGAATTGCTAATACAAAGAGATAGAATAAAAGAGCACAGCTGAGGCTATTTTTATTCAGCTAATGCAATTTATTTATTAATTATAGCCAAAAGACCGAATTTTAAGTATAATAGGCCTATAAAACATCATCTAATATGCAACCTGGGTTAAAGTCCTCACCCTCACACTGAGACTGGGTAACTTTTTATATAATCGGGCAGAGGGTTGTGGAAGTGAATTTAAACTAATTATATGAATGTGTTACGTTAGTGGAAGATTATTCCTCTTTTACCACACGGTAAAACCGCTGTGAGCCCTATGCAGCCGCCCGTGAGCCCCGCTCGTGCTACCCGGAAATATTACAAGGGCCGGAAAGGACCGATGTTAAGGGAGCACACGTCACTCACTTTTACCCAAAAAATATCATCACCGACCATCCAAATTTTTTTCTCGGCCGTCGAAATCTTTAACGCTCCCTGTCGACGCAAACGGTCGTAATCTAACGGCAAAGGAGGCGGCTGCGGTCGGCGTTGATTTCTTGCGGGAACCGTGTAAGTGTTCACTCAGCTCAGCATCAGTGAAAATGGCTCTGGCTAACGACTGGAAAACAGCACGCAGACATGGACGCGGTCGATAGCTAGCTAGGCAGTTATAAGAAGGCGTTACAGGCCTCGTCCATCTGCAACTGTGCTCCAACTCAATGTGTGGGTAAACATTTGCCGAATATCGGTTACGCATGTGTAATAATGCTAACGCTAGCCTCGTAATGGTAACGGTCGTCGGCGTGCTTTTAATAAAGCGAATCGGAAAGATGGCTAACGTTAGCTTACAGCGGGTGGTGGTGGTGTTCTAGATTGCGTATGGCACCAAATGGCTAAACACGCCGAGCCAGTGTAGAATACGACGCTAAAGAGAGAACTTTTGCATGCAAGCGCGTCCAATGTTTTCCCTGTTTTCCTCCCAAATGTGAGCCAATACTAATGCAGGATGCCTCCTCGAGTGCATCCGTTATTACTTGCGCCTGTAAAGATGCCGCTAATGTTTACACTGTGCAGCGGGTGTGTTACTGGTGTTAATTTGAGCATTTTCTGCCCTTCTTTCACAGGATCTACGTTAAAATGAGAGGCAGTGAAATATGCGATAGATTATCACCCTCATCTGCCAGGGGAGCTCACTGCCGACTAGGTTCATCACATCGATTAGAGGAAACGGTAAGATATTACGAGGTGAGCAAAACGAGATTCAAATGGAGTGATTACCGGAGCCGGTGTAACGTTACTCTCAGCCTTCACAAGTAGAATAACAGCACATTTTAATGCCTACAACAACCTAACGTATAACGCCACAGTTCAATTATCTATTCCCCCTTTTTTGGACTGTGAAAAGTGTATTTATTTAATTAAATAACGTATCATATTGTTGGTGGTTGTGGTTAGATTAGATTTAATCCGACTTTAATGACACTGCACACAGTGAGTACAGGTCCAACTAAAGGCAGCTTAGTATAATTAAGTGCCATAGATAAATAAATCAATAGACAGGATGAATTATATATCATATGGAAAATGTGCAATATGAATGGATGTAACTTGATATTTACAGGCCAGTCCTCCTCTTGACACACCTTAAGATATTACACAGCATCTGATACTGCGTAATCCCCCCCCACCACCATTTCGACTCAGGTGATTGACCACTTCTAATATTCCTTTTCAGAACATTTCTAAAAACAAAAGACATTCACATGGACTGCATTTTGACATTATGTGGACTGATTTTAGGCTAAGAAGGAACCTATGGCTTGTATGCCTTCGTGACTATCTGGTAATAAACAAACTTAAACGGAAATGAAAAAAAAAGGCAATGGTTAGTATGGTGCTAGAATATGATTACGAGAATGTAGATCCGAAAAACGGTCAACTTTCTCATGGTAATAATTACGAGCCATGATGTGCAGAATGTTGACGGCACAGAGTGTAAAATGTAGCAGGGATGCTGCCAGTGTAAAATCAGTTATGTACACACACACTGGCATTTAACCAAAAGCGAAGCATCTGCTGTCTAATGTGGCATTTCTCGCAACACGGCTCAACCTCTACATTCTGTCAGTTTCTCTTCCTCAGTACCATTTGGTACTTGCAGAGAGAGCCAGATATACTGTATTTATGCTGTGGTAAATATAGTGTGAGGTACTGTACATCACTGAACCGCTGCGGCACACACAGGGGTTACAGTGGTAGGTAAGTCAGTGTATAATATTGTCATAAATTTGGGTCACTATCTCCAAGGTAGCTTTGTTAAATAAGCAATGTCTGCCTCCTTTCAGCACCAACCTTCATGGCAGAGGCCTAATATGAACAACTATATGTGTAGACAAGTAAGAATGATGAAAGTAACTTTTGCCTCCTTTAGTAAAGATGTACCTAATGATATAAAGAATTGGCAATCATGCAACAATTCTGGTTGTGCTGCAACCCAGCAGAACCACATAATGGTAAGTTATTACAAAACATAAATTATTGCACGTGTTTATTAGCATGTAGACGTGCTTGGAGAGGGAGAACTGAGAAATGTAACCGGACATCGAAATGTACATTAATCATTTAAACTGAGGGGCTAATTGCCTCACAATATTAAGAAACGTTTGGTAGGTAAATTTCAGCATGAATAAGACACTAGTGAGAGCTAAAACCTAACAAAAGTTCTAATTTGTGTTCTCAAATCTAATGTATGTGTAGAAGCAAAATGGCAAATTAAACCTGATGTCAAAAGTATTCAAGTAAACTTAACATAATCATTCTCTCCACTCAAGTATTGTGATTTGCAGTTACAATACAGAATGAATTTAAATAATCCTTTCACCTAATGTCGGCCATTGGGGAAAAATCTCTTGTAATGTTACAGTGCAGACTTAAGTTAATGTCTATGTAGATTCACCTTAATAGATGGGGGTCACCTCTGTATAGGTTGAAGGCCTATTAGCCAAAGACAGTTAGCAGATTTTTTTTTATTCAAAAGTCCTGTTCCCCCCCGATGACTTTCATCCCTTTTTGAATTTTGTTTTTCCAGCTGTAGGATCGTCTCGGCTGAACACGGATCAGGAATCTTGCTTAGATGAAGGATAATGTCAACGCAGTAACTCTCAAAGGAAACCAGAAGAAGTCATTTGAACTGCTTCTCAGTAAAAACTATTCTAAGCCATTTTAAAATTAGGTGGAACTCATCTACCTGTCTTAAAGACACTTTTACCCGTTGATCATAAACTCATCTTCCCGGCCACCCCACTCATTTTGGAAGTAGAGTGTGGGCAGTGGATAATCAACAGGGAGTAGCAGCACCAGAAGTAAACTATCTGGAGAGACGAACTTAAGATTTAAGACATTCAAGTAGTTCTGGAAAATATTAGTAGCATAACCTCACTCTTAGGGTAAAGTGTGTCTTTCACCAGTCAGTGGTGGGATCTTTGTTGCCGCTCCTAGTGCTGGAGGTTTGGCCCGTGCACCCCCATGTGCCAGTGAGTGGGAAATGTTCCAATTTGGAAAGTACAATCTGGACATTATAGAGATGTTAAGTGGGCATCAGGCCCACCAGTTTAAAGGCCTCGGGTTAGATCGACAACTACAGCATCAGCAGCAAGTGCAACTTCACCAGCATCAACTCCAGCAGCAGCAGCAGCAGCAGGCTGAGTCTTCTGGAGCTCTTCTGTCTGGACTTGGCTTGGGCCCCCTGCAGGGGTCAAGAGGTAACGCCTTTTCTGATTCTGCCTCCATTTTTGCCAAGATGAGTGCCCCTCCTCCCCCACCTTTACAACAACAGCCTTCCTCATCTCAGAGCTCTCGTTCAAAGTCAAGCAAGATGAGCAGCAGCAGCTCAAGCCATTCGTCAGGCTACCCACAGTTCCTGCGCTCTTTCCACCCGTCTGAGGCAGCACTAGCACAGGAGCAGTTACACCCAGGTATAGGGCGTTTTGAGCACTTTGCTGGGGGAAGTAGTAGTAGTGGGAGTGTTGGGGGATTAGGGGGATTAGTAACATCAGCACCTCCACCCCCCCCCTCCTCTGCATCCCGGCCTCTCTCTCCCCCAAGTATCATCTGGTCCCTCCTCTTCCTCTCCTTCCACTTCAACATCTGTGGCCACCTCTAACAACCCTTCTAGCAGCAGTGCAGTCAGCTCATTGGGACACCAGTTGGTTGGGGCCCAGTCTGATGCACGAAGCCTTCACCAACAATTTAGTTGCATGTTAGCTGCTAATCAGTATTTCCTTTCTGGGGTGCCTTCTAATTCTAGTTTAGAGCAGTTTCTTGTCCAACAGGGAACCCATAACCACTTAGGGCTTGGTTTAAGTCAGACAGGCGGGGACCCCGGTTCTAGTCTTGCTCCGCCTCCTGCTTTGCATTCTTCTCACTCTCATGGCCACTCCACCCCCCAGTCACATCAGGCTCCACAGCAGCAACAGCTTCCACCTCACGCCCTTTCTCATCCTCACTCTCATTCCCATCCTCACCACCCACTCCACCCAGGCTCCCATTCCTCATCACTGGGTGGCTTTGACTTCCAGGGCATCCCTGTACTCTCGTCAAATCAGATAGCATCTCTGATGCAGCAGGAGGCAGGTTTGCCGCTCCCCTTGCCACTCCATTTATCTTTATCTAAAGATGATGGTAAAGGGGAAAGCAGTGGAGGTGGAAGTAATAGTAGCGGCGGCAGTAGCAGTAGGAGGAAGAAAGCTATGGCTGGCTATTTGCCACAGAGAAAATCTGAAAGCAGTAGTAATAGCAATAGTGGCCACGGCAGCCACAGTGGTAATCCCACTACTAGCAGTAATGGTGGAGGGCTTAGTCATGGTCAGCCCCCAGCTTTAATTGGGAGCGGGGTTGGTATGTCAAATATGGGTGGAGACCCATCATCCCTGCTTGCCTCATCATCTTCATCCTCATCAGTAGTTTCTTCCTCCTCCTCTGCTCCCTCTTCCACTGCTGCCTCAGTACTGGTTACCAATGATGCTCACCTTTCTAAATCTGATAACCAGAGCTCAATGCAAGCCAACAACACAGAGTCTGATTCAGAGCTCGTTTATAGCTGTGGAGAGTGTGGCAAAAGCTTCCCTCACCTTTCAAGCCTTCGCAGGCATTTGCGCATGCATGAGCCAACCACTGCAGGTACTAGCAATTCTTCCTCTACTGTCCCTAACCCCATTCACATTAAAGCACAGTCTGACCCAAGCCTTCCTCATTCGACCCAAGAAACTCCCCCAACCCCAACCCCAACCAATTCTTGTCCTAGCCCAGACAAAATATATCATTGCCCTGATTGTGGCAAAGGCTTTAAGAAAAAAGGGCATCTCCTGCAACACGGTGTTATACACTCTTCAGCCCGCCCATATGGCTGCTCCACCTGCTCTCGGGCTTTTAATCGTAGAGAGTCACTGACACGCCACGAGAAGATACATGAGGAAAAGCCATTCCGATGTCCCGCCTGTGGTCGTGCCTTCCGTGAGAGCACCTCTCTACTCAACCATGCTGCCTCAGGCACCTGCGGCAAGCCAGGTAGGGGACCCAAGCAAAGGGGCGGCAAGACGGGATCTGATGGTGAGGACAGAGTCGGGGGAGGGGGTGGAGGAGGTAATGGAGGAGGGGGAACTTATCAGAGCAATAGAGGTGTTATTTATGGGAAAACTGAGGAAGAAGATGGTGTAATCATTGTGGGGGAAGGAGAACCAAAATCAGGGTTAGGATGTGATGGTCTGTTTCAGTCTGGAAGGGGAGTTAATTCAAATGACAGGGACAGATCAGATGCTAAATACCCCACTGACTACTCTCGGAATCGTTACACAGGCTACCATGACGACCATCGTTCTCAAGGTAATCCATCTCCGTGCTACTCTGGTGCCTCTCCCTGTGGAAGTGGGATGGCGGGCCCAGCTCTGAGAAAGGCACCCTTGGCTCCAACACTGCATCCACACTCACAGAGCCACAACCAGCACCACCATCCGCAGCAACAGCCCCACCTGCCCCTTTCTTCTCTACTGGATGACTCAGAGGATGATGTCACTAGCTCTGTCAATAACGCAATCTCTGCTATAACAGCAGCTAGTAACAGTGGAAATAGAGGGGATGATAGGGGAGACATCATAGGAGGTCTACTAGGCGGTCTTGGTTTAGGTCCACTGGGCTCACCTTCATCAACATCTGGTTTAGATAAGAATTTCAGAGGTGGCGGGAGCCAGGAGGCTATGAGCAGCAACCCACAGAATCCTACTGCCAAACCAAAACGTCCCCGCAAACCCAGAGCTAAGAAAGATCCTGCAGCTGGTGGACAGCCCCCCAAACGTAGGCAATACACCCCCAGAATGGGGTCCAGTGGCCTGCCACGCACTCACCTCTGCAGCGTCTGTGGGAAGGGATTTGCACGTCGCGAGACCCTACGCAGACATGACCGCATCCATACTGGAGAGAAGCCCCATCACTGCACTGTTTGTGGAAAGTATTTCAGAGAAGCTTTTCACCTCAGCAAGCATCAAACGGTCCACTCCGGGGCCAAGAATTACAAATGCAGCATCTGTGGAAAAGAGTTCGGTTACTCCCAGAGCCTCAGGAGGCACAGTAAACTCCACCAGAAAGGGGAGCTGGAAGAGGTGCCCACAACACCAGCTGCGGATAACCTTAACAGCTTTAACCCCAACCCTCAATGTAGCGTGGCCCAAGACAGGAGCCAGATCCAAGCACCAAGCACCTCCTCCTATTACTCCTACCCTCAAGACGTCAAGCCTCAAGACACCAACCCCCAGTCGCAGCCTCCAGCCCCACCTCCGCCTCGACTCTACACCTGCGCTATATGCTGGAAGTCCTTCCGCCACCACTTCCATCTGACCGCCCATCATCAGACGGTCCATGAAGGTGGGGGTGAAAAGCTCTTTTGCTGTGAGGTATGTGGAAAAGCATTTGCTTACTCTAACAGCCTCACTCGACACAGGCAATCGCAGCACGGGATGACCCGTACGGATGTGCCGAATCCGCAAGAAGGCAGCAGTGGGTCTGGAGACAACAGAGGCGGGAGTGATGTGAATCAGTCAACATCAGAGAGTGAGGCTGCCACCAATGCCCTGCTGCAGATGGCTCCTTCCACAGAAGGCCACGGAGGGCAGAGTCTTAGCGTCGTCACTCATAGCCACCAGCAGCCACCCCCGCAACCACCGCCTGGTTACTCTCCTCTCTTTTATGACGCTGCGGCCCAATCTTCAGCCTCTAATGCTCCAACTTACTCGCAGCCTCTGCCTCCAAACTCTACTATCATGGCCCCCCAGCACCCGCATTCCCCAGCCGGGGTGAAAGGAGAGCACATATATCCAGCTGGATCCCGTAGCCGTACGCTCCACACCACCGCCCCGTTCCAGCCCCTCACGGAACTGCCCTCCACTGAACATCATCATCTGCATCATCATCATCATATCTCCCACCATCATCCTCATCATCAGTCAGGGAGCCAGTCCCACCAACACCTCGACTGCAGCATCCAGTTATCACACGATGACGTGAGACGACTCAAGAAGAAAAAAAAAAAGTCCAACAGGAGAGATTGGAGGGAAAATAAATGGGATTCCCAAGATTTAGTCAGATTCGATGGAAGCAAAAAGAAGAGAAAGATAAGTTGTACAATAAGAAGGCAGATGAATAAAAAACAAGGCTCTCTTCGTTTGACAATTAGGCGAGGAGAAGGATCAGGTAGTGGAGGGTATAAGCTTGTCAACACTGGGGGGATGAAGGTGCAGGTCCTCTCGTCTCTCAAAGTCCCCGTGAAACGTTTTGGCTGTCCTATATGCCCCAATGCTGTGTTTTCCCGTAAAGCGGGACTGCTTGTCCACATGGCAGTTAAACACCCACAGAAAGCCTTGACCACTCAGGAGCGACTCAGGTGCAGTGTATGTGGGAAGCAGTCTCACAGGGCTTTGTCCGCCTTCATCCATCGGGCCTCCCATCGCGCCAGAGGGACTTTCTCCTGCCGACGCTGCTCCACTCGCTTCTGGAATGCTACGCTGCTCTACAGGCACAAGGTGTCCTGCCGCCGCAGGGCTAAAGGACTGCAGCGAGGAGATGCCAACAGGCTGAAGCTTTCAAAGAGACCAGAAGAGAGGCTGACCCGAGAGGGTCAGGAGGAGATACCGTACCTACAGGGACCATATAGATACTGAGCGTCCCGGTACCTGAAAAGAGTGGCACACCAGTGGGATATTTCAGTTCTAAAATGGGAAGGCGAGAAAACTAATAAAAAGGACTTAAAAAGGCAAATGCTGCCTTTTAGGATAATTTTCCTCATGTCTCTGTTGACATCTACTCTGCTGACTATTAGAATGAGTGTGTTAACAACTACTGTAGAGCATCCTATAATAGTTCACCAGAAATCCTTCCAGATTATATTGGAAGGTGTTTTCAAAGACGTGACTGTTTCCATAGGTTCATTAACCCCTTAAGTGCATTGACACTATGCTTGGCTGACACTGTGCAGTTACTAGACAAGTTTAGGTGAAATGACCTGCTAATGTACTTCTCTTCCCCATAACTAGACTCCCTGCTACACCTCTTGCTGTATGATAAACGTCTCTGCTGTGTACTTTGTCTTGTTGTTGTTCACTTAGAGGTTCTGAGGATTTTTTTAAACATGTAAAGTGCATTTATTAGGAGTAGGGACATGAGGACAAAGACCTTTGTTGATAGTTTGTCAGTGCATGTTTGTTCTCTGGTCAAGTTTTTAGCTGAGGTTGTGAAATCACTCCTACAGTATGTGATGGTTTATTCAGTATACGCCCAGAAGTTTGTAGTGTTAAAACTTGATTTAAAAGTTGCTCTATATTCCCTAGTGATTGAATCACATATAGATAAAATGTCAACGTTGCTGGTAATTAGCATTTCAAGGTTCCCTCTCCCGCCAAAATGAAGAAACTTACAAAAAGCCTTGCTTAGTATGTTCACACTACTTCATTTATTTGAGATATTCCTAGCTTTTATACCAAGAGATTGAAAACAGGTTAAACAAGTGGACTGTAACACATGTTTATCTCATGTTATTTGTATGCTCTTTTTAGCAGTGATTATTTCTACAGTACTTCACGGTGTGTTAACGACAAGGACCTATATCATAATAGAAACCAATGTAATATCCATGTATTTATGTGTGTAACCCAATCAGTCTTCATGCCAATCGTATACTTAACCCCTTCTACCTTTTTACTTTTTGCTGAGTTGCAATCATGTTCTTACTGTTAAGCCTTTTTTTGTTTTCTTCTGAAGCAAGTTTTAAGTACATCATGTCACTTTATTCACATGTGAAATGTTCATACCCCTGTCAAGCCTTCCCTTTTTTTCTTCTGAAGAAAAATGATAGTTTTAGTAGATTTCTATCACATTATTTACTGAGAAGTCAGTAGTTGATTATATTTCAGCAATGAATAAACCTTAAGTGTAATCATTTGTTTTCTTTTCATTTGTCATTTAAAATATCCCGAAGATGGTACAAACGGTGAGTCACGAGGACGTTGTAACTGTCAGCAAAGTTAGTATTGAAGTTTTAAAATGACATTTATCTTCATGTCCTGTGTGAATTCCATATCACTGTGGATTAAATGGTTTTCAGGA
This sequence comes from Anarrhichthys ocellatus, assembly GCF_004355925.1. Lineage (NCBI taxonomy): Eukaryota > Metazoa > Chordata > Actinopteri > Perciformes > Anarhichadidae > Anarrhichthys > Anarrhichthys ocellatus. The sequence continues at coordinate 4,971,325 of NW_022280043.1, forward strand.
TGTATACGAATCCGAATCACCTTCATTGGCTAAGTATTTATAAACATAAAGGGAATTTGGCTCAGTTTTTGTGCTCTTAATGTACACAGAAATAGACAACAGCGAGGAACAACGGCAACCGAGCGGTGTGTATATGAATATATTTTAAAAAAGCATATACATAAGTCTTTATACAGGTTAAGTGTTCGCTAAGATGCAAACTATACAAACAGTGCAAATAAATAAGTACTGATTGGTATACATGGTCAATACAGTTATGTACAGTATGTGCATGTATACATGTCTATATAGTGTATACAGCTTGTAGGATTTGTATTTGATATATCAATATATATGGTGCATTAAAAACTAAAAAAAGAGACCTATATTGGGAGCAGTGAATGTTTTGGTGTTACAGGGTTATTGACAGTGTGTGACTGATTTGACTCATCAGAGGGACGAGCTGTGGGAAGAAATTGATCTTGTGTCTGGTTGTTTTGGCATTCGGTATTCTGAAGGGGCTGCAGTGATGCTTCCGGCCCGTTTCCATGTATCTGGGGGAGTGTAAATCCTGGATGGAGGGGCTGGCTGCCACCTGTGATCTTCTCTGCAGTTCTAACTGGCTGATCCGAACCAGACTGTGATGGACGTGCAGAGAACAGGCTGCGTTATTGCAGTGTTGAATCGTACGAGCAGCTCCTGAGGCAGGTTAAAGGAAGTACATCCTCTTTTCTCTGCAGGTCCTGAGAGAAACCCCCAGACTCCTGAAGGATTCCACAACAGACAGTGCTGTTCATTGTGACATAGCAATACATTACATTAAAGGTCCTAGGTTTCCCATTGGGGTTGGCCAGATTACTCCAGGGTAATGAATTGTTCTCAATAATTAAAATGTGCAGTATATTATCAGTATACTGTGTAAAACTTCTCACTCATAGCGCCACCAGATGGCAGTAGGCAACTCATTTATACTGTACACTTGGCCTGTTGTTGATAAGTGTGGCAGTCACATGGATTTTGCACAGATAGGGGGTGGACTGGAGAGGCTGAGTGTTGTATGAGTGTGTGAATTATGTGCCTCCTGTCTGCTGTTTGCTACGAGATTAAGGCCACCAAGTAAACGCAATGCGTGAGAATCATTCGGTAGTCTCACTGAATGTTTAAAAATGAAAGGGTGAAATATACTTTTGCATGTGTGTGAACTATAAATTAGAAAATTAGAAATTTGATTATTTTTTTTGACTGTAGCCCTTTCTGTGATTCCAAATCAATGATTTCATGGTAGACAAATCTGAAACAGTAAGATACTTTAATGAGCAACACCACAATGTTGTGATTAATTTACTGTTAGACCGTTGAAGTGAAAGGAGTAAATCGTATATGTTAAAATGAGTCACAGGCGTGTTTGCGTTTGGATTGATGATAAAAAATCCATCTGACTTTCTTTCAAACAAAAAGAAGAAGATGATCCACACCCACTGTTGTTTTAGGTGTGGATCCAGGTGGTGAGGAACCCACAGCTGTATAGTTTTATTTAAAAGACAGGACGGTGTTAACTGAAGGGGCCCAGAACCCCAGAAGACAGTCCTGGTACATTTAATATTCACATTTAGTGCACTCAAATGGATTCTGTATATATGGAGCTGACATGTCCTAGTCTGGAAAACAAACAAACAAAAGGTGAACTCTTGTGGCGCGCAATGTTTTTGTATGTGCTCTGCAACTGTACAGTAGGCCAGACAGCCCTCGCGCTTTTTGTGTTTCGAACTGGTCTCACGCGGCAGTGGCATGCACTGGGGGGAATCCGAGCGGGCAGGTTTATTCGACCTATTTCTGTCCAATAGGCGCTCGTCGTGGGCGGAGCGACGAGTCTCCAAAGCCAATCGGTGCCGGAGCCGCGAGCCTCACAGGCCTCGTCTCCCGCGTGCCTCGTACACGTGAGCTGGAACAGCTATTGTACGCCGGGAGGCAACGTGCTGAAACGTTCCTCTCGCCTGAAAAAAACGGCACAGTCACGTTTTCTGTGGATTACAAGGAAACTGGAAAAGCCATGCTGCACTACCTGATTATTACAGAAAGCCAACAACTATGGGTGAACAGAGATGTGCAAACAAGGCTTGAGCCAGTAATCCTGAGCATGAATATGACCGTGATGTCAAGGTTTACTAGTCTAAAGACGGTTTACTGTGTGCCATCATACTAAATATAACACCACTTCATATCGTGATTGCTGCAGCAAATAACCAAACCTGGTACAAGTCACTGGGTTCGTACCCGTCAGACAAAACAAACAGCTTGCTGTGCTCGAGGTGTGGCACGAGGGTAGGTGTGTCTCATAAATTATAAGAGAGAATTGAGAGATCTGCTAAATCCCGGGGCCCCGCCCTCCTCGCGCCTCACTCGCTTGTTCCGCGAGGTGTGACGTCACGTGAACTGCCCGTGTCCGCTCCAGCTGAGAGAGAGCGAGAGAGAGAGGGGGAGAGAGAGAGAGGACGATCGGACGTGGACGTCGCGCGGCCCTAACAGACCTAAGCCCGTGCGCCCGTGACTGGATTCACCGGATGCAAAAAAAAAAGTACAGACAGAGAGAGAGGGAACCCCCCCCCCCCCCCCCCCTTTCCCCCCCCCCCCCCCGACGGACAGCAGAGCGCGACAGCAGAGGAGAGAAACACCAATACAACTTGTCATCTGACCAACACAGTCACTGCTCTCGTCGCTGTGCATGTTTTTTTTTTTGTACACAGTTTTGTTGTTTTGACGGAGGTCTGCTTTGCAACTATTTTGGGATATTCCTTTTGATTGCCGGAACGATTAACTCGGGATATTATTCTACAAGTTTTAATTGTAACATTTTCCCGTCCGTGCTGTTTGCGGGTTACGTTGTCATTTAGACGTTTTTGTGTTTTTTTATTATTTTTTATTATTATGGACAGTATTCTTTCTCGGATAGTCTGAGTGTCCCTCCCACACTGGTCCTCTGAGAATACCAGCTTCATCCACTGAAGAATTTTAACAACATTCAACTGCAATGGAATATTTCGATGAAAATATTTCTGCAAGGAAATAAGGAACTCTGCACAACCTCAAGTGAAAGGTAACTACATTTAAGTTGTCAAAGTATGATTAATCTGTTAATTCTATGCTCATACTTGTGATTGCATTACAATGGTTGCTTTATTCTGCAAGGACTCTTCTGAAAACTCTCTCTTTCTCTCTCTCTCCCCACCCCCACACCTCCCCCCTGTACACACTCGCGCAGTCATCCAGCATACTTGTCCTATTGGTAGGCTCTCCGGTCAGTTTGCCACGCCCCTTCAAGTGCCCCCAGTAGGCCTATCTTTCTACGACCCCATCTGGCCCAGGATGTCCAGGCAGCTCTCCCAGCTTCCGAACCCCGACCTCCCAGCTGGCACAAGCCCACAGTTTGGAAGTTGTACCCAGCCTGCAGGCTCCCTCACAGGGGGGCCACTCAACTCTATGGCAGGTCTTAAATCCCTCCTGCAGCACCCCATGAAGGGAGACCAGCGTTTAAAACCCCCGTGCGATGCAAAAGGTGAGACGCTCTCTCGTTGGATGAGTTGATACTATGTGACAGTGCTGTTTGTGTTGAATGTACAGCACAAGCACATGACACGGTCTATCTCCAATATGTGCAATGAATAAATCACACCCCTCTGTTCCACCCACTGATGCAGTTATTACAATACAAATATGCAACATTATTATATAACAAACATTGCATTTGTCTTATTTCATGGCACTCTGATGCACCATCACACACACACACACACACATATTCACGATGACTCTTCCATGACCCTGATGAGTATTCACCTGGATTATAATCCCCGCTGCGACTTCAAATTGGGAACCAGATTACAATGAGCGCGGGCACGTTTCGGTTCAGATGTAATGCGGTGCAGTTTCCAAAACGTGCCTTCAAGTATTGTGAGATTTGTTCAGGAGCTTATGTATGTGTTATGACAACAAATTGGTTTTGGCTCTTGCTTGTGCTGCAATTCAGCTACCATCTGGTCCATCTGCGAGTGTGTGCTTGTGTGTGGGACATAGGATAAAAGGGAGATTTTTTGCAGAAGTGCATCTCATGAATACACCTGCCAGAGTATGTTGAGTCAATGTTAGCGTCCACTGACTAAAATGTCTCCAGAAAACCTTTTTGTCAAAGAACTCTCTTGTGTACTGAAAGTTGGTCTTCATCATCCTCCATCTGTTCTTATTATGATTCTGCTCTCTTATCTCTGGTAGACAAAGAGAAGCTGGACGTTGATGAGGACTCCATGGGAGTGTGCCCCGTAAGGAATGGCAGTGCAATAGGCAACAGTACTAACAGTAACGGCTGTGGAGGAGGGAGTGGTGGTGGTACTGGTGCTACTGGTGCTGCTGGTGCTACTGGTGCTGCTGGTGCTGGTGGTGCTGGTGGTGCTGGTGGTGCTGGTGGTACTGGTGGAAATGCAGGAGGAAGTTTCAACCAGTTCTTGGGGCCGCTCTTGTGGGATCGCACCCTGCCTGCAGATGGGGGCCTCTTCCAGCTTCAGTACATGGACTTGGAGGAGTTTCTGACTGAAAATGGAATGGGCAGCATGCATAATAACAACAGCTCCAGTTCAGCCCAGATCCCCTCGCAGAGCTCCCAGTCAGCTGTGCCCAACCAGAGCTCCCAGTGCCTACCGCCCTCATCCCCACCCGGCTCTTCATCTTCATCGCCTTCTTCTTCTCCATCGCTCATCGGTTTGGAGGTGGCTCAGCCGCAGGGCCTCGGAGGTGGAAATGACTGTTTGCATGGTGAGTTCCCTTACATGGACCGATTTGTTCTTAGCTGAACCAGAGAGTAAAAAGTGACCCAAGGACGGGTCGTTTTTTCAAGGTTTCTCCTTATCAGCTCAAAACAGCAATATCATGGAAGAGGGTTCTGCAAACTTTGCAGAGTTGAGCAGCTGAAAGAGACAAATTGTCCCCTGATATGGGACTAGTAGACCCTACAATTAATAATGGTTGATATGTGATGAAGGTTATAATGTCCCCATAGGCTAGTGATTCAGCACTTTTAACTCTGCGTTTACAACAAAACACAATGGTGACCAAGCTTTTTATTTTCTGCCCTCTGGGGTCAAACTGAAGACAAGGAGACACGGTCACATGGTTCTACGCCTGAAAGAGAGAAACACACAAGAGTGTAGAAATGGCTGCTTGACAATGTTGGACATTTCTTTGTAGTATGGTGCAGTGCAAAAAAAGTTGGGCGAGGGAGCTGTGGAGAGAAGAGACAAAGAAAGGTAGACGACTTGAAAGAAAGAAGTCTTGAGCTATATTTGATGAGTCAACCTCACAAGGAGGTTTGGTTTTGTTCGGCATGTGATCTGTGTACTGCAGTGTGCAACACAATCAGCATTCAGTCCCAGCCCATTATAAACGTGCAGCAGGGTCAAAACAGTACTAAGAGAGAGAGAGAGAGAGAGAGAGACAGAGAGAGAGAGAGAGAGAGAGAGAGAGAGAGAGAGAGAGAGAGAGA
>NW_022280043.1:4976843-4986124 GCF_004355925.1 Anarrhichthys ocellatus
GAGAGAGAGAGAGAGAGAGAGAGAGAGAGAGAGAGAGAGAGAGAGAGTGAGAGTGTGGAGTCTTTGCGGTTGCGTGTCTTTAAATCTCTCCCCACTTCACACGCCACAGCCATGTGTGCGCGTCGGTACACGTGCCGAGGCTAGTGAGTACTGGAGTGAGAGAACTAGAGGCAGGGCCAGTAGACACGGAGGAGGAGCCCACAGGAGGAGGGACATGCAGAGCAACAGGAAGAGTTTCCCCCCGTGCTGCTGGACTTCAAACGGGAACATTTGATCACAGATGAATGACATTAAGTGCACTGATATCCAGAGGAGAATTTTATGCCGCGTGGGATGTTGACGCAGGACATTTAGGTGACAAAGTGCATGTTTATAGACGCTGATAATGCATTTATATCGCATAATTAATGTCTCATGCGTTTGGATGATAATCTCTTTATATTTAACTCTTGAAATAATTTGAGATTACAACTACAAAAACATATAATAGAAAATTAGCATAATGGATTGAAAGTGGAGAAATGATAGTTTAACATTGTGTGTGTATTATTATGCGGCTGAGATGACTGAAGTTGAGCAAATCATTTTCTCATCAGCTCTCCCAAAGCTTGAAACTTAAAAAGCTGTGTTGTAATCGGCAGCATCATAAAGGTGCCCACCAACCAGCTGCTTCACAAATGTTAAACGGAGCGACACCTAACAACCTATGACTATGTAAGGTACCTAAGCAGGAGCAGGGCTGCTGTTAGCCTTCACAGCAGCCCCGGGGCCCTCGGCCTCAGGAATGCTATTGTACAAGTGCAGAAATGTGTGCAGTCACATATTTGACTGTTTCTTGAAAAGCAAAAGTCTCTCTGTTCTCTCAAGGTTAAAAGACACGTGGACAAAAATGCGCCAAATCAACTTTGTACGGCTGCGTTCCAGAGCTTTTCAAAGAGCAGGGAGAGGCTATGTACCACAGGAGGGCTGAGGGTTTGCACGCTTTCATTCCAACAAAACACGACACCAGGCGGTTGCACTGACTAGTTCCTGCTGTCGGGTTTATGCAGCATTAATCATTACAATCTTGTGGTTTAGAGGAAAAGCGTGCATCAGTTCTGGCCTCTGTGGCACTTGGTTGCGGACAGTATCCACACTCAAAGATTCGGTGTTTGTTTAGACCCGCTGATTATGTGTTCTGGGACATGCTTGACTTCATCTTGGTGAGTGTGAAAGCACTCTTTAATTTGTTTTGCTGTCATTGTGAATCATGGGAATATCATGAGGGAACACCTGTTGTGAAAACATTATTATACAGCCATTAGTCATGTGATAGCTGCTCGTACATTACAGATCTACAGATAGCATGTTTAACAGGTGACAACACATATCATAGATAGAGGCGATGCTTTTGTTTGCCTGTAAACGTAAAGTTATTTTGGGCCTTAAAACCAGATTGTGTACTTTTTATTGTTTGTTTGTTTCCACATAATAAGACTGTATTAACTATCAGCTTTGTGGGATTAAAGGCAGACAGGTTTCGTTAGGACTGTGGTCACTTGTCAGGCCGCAGTGCTGTGGAGCGAGATAACAATGCTGACTTAAGTTCTCTGTGTTTGTCGTGGAATGTAACAGTTCCTTTAGACAGATTGAATAATTTAAAGGCTGTTCTTGTTAATAGTTGGACTTATCAGATCAATCTTTAGGTTAACACATATCCCTGTGAGATATGGGAACAGTCGATGGAAGATTTTGGCTTTTATAGGGAAGCAAAGTCAGTTTGAGTGAGGTGCATTGGGCCTTAAAGGGGGTGGGTTGAGGTATTGCCCTATACTGGCCCCACTTAAAGAAACTGGTTTTGAGGGGAGGGGTAGAAAGTTACATAACATTTCCACTTTTAGATTTCTCTTTTGCTATTAAGTTCTGGATGTTGGCTTTAGTCTACCAGCATTTGCAGTATTGATTCATAATAACAGCCAATATCATGCACCAGTTGAATTAATAGAAGATACTATTATAATAGATGATTATGTGTCAGTTTGACAAAGCACTGGTTTCCACTGTACATAGGATCACCAGGAACATCAAGACCATAGTGACGCTTTTGTTTTAGCAGCAGTACACACAAGGACAGGTTTGGGTTATGGTTTTATTATATTATGACAGTTTGCTGGTGTGTAGTGAATCATATGTATATCAGTGATTCTTTGGACTAACCTAGGGTGCAGTACTTGATATAAAAGAGTTTAGGTCGAGATAAAATGATGTGTAATGGAATAGCCAGAGCTTTTCATTGACAGTATCTCTCACTACAACAAGTAGCTCCTTTATATCTGTTTATCTGAATGCTACAAATACGATGTATTATACTATATAATTCTGTGTACTTTCAGGGTAAATCCCCAGAATATTCTCTAAAGACAACCGTGTCCCTGAAAACCTTACTGTCCATAAAAGCAGTTTGAAAAACATCCTCAGGCAAAGGAATGTTGTTTGTTGTTTATAACAGGAAGAAAGTAGCTCTCTGCTTCCACCTGGTGGTCATTATGATGAAATGCTGCATGTGTTTTTACTGCTGTCTGAGTAGGCCGCTGTCATTAGCTGCTCTGTTGAAGTTTGACAATATTATTGATTTCAGGACAGATGTATTTCAGTGAAAAGAAAGTAAAACAAGATTGTTCTTCTCTTTGATTGCAGGGAGTCAGACCAGTATGAATGACTCCTGTGAGTCTCCTTCTTCTTCCTCCTCGTCCTCCTGTCCACCTCTGCTGACACCCACGGACAGCGGTCCAGATGGGATCGGCATGTACGACATGGATTCTTCGGACATGGATATGTCTGGCCAGCCGAACTACGACCCCAGGAGGCACTCCTTCAGCGAAGAGGAACTCAAGCCACAGCCGATGATTAAGAAGGCCCGCAAGATCCTGGTGCCCGAGGGCTTGAAGGTGAGTGCAGTCTGAAGTCTTCGCTGCAAATTCAGAGCCGTGGTGGTCAATTTTATTAGGTATTCGGTCATTTAAATGAATTTATTCTAGGTTTTTAAATCAAATTGATCGAAATAATAACTTTTATTTGTACAGCACCTTTCACAAGAGCTGCAGCCCAAAGGGCTTTACACAGAACAACATGGAAAAAATAAATTTAAATAGTTTTATAAATATAATAAGAAATTGAATACGTGCATAACATAAAATGGATAATAAAACCCACTGAACAATAATACTACAATCAGTATCCATATTTGCAGGATGCATACATCAATACATACTGCAGACGCTCCAAGCGGTCTCCGTTCTCTTCTACTCTGTTCTTTTCCATGTCTGTGTTGCAGAAATGCTTATTTTGTCATACCAACAATCCAAAACCCAAACATAATTAACTTATAAAGACACATCAAAGAGCAAATCCTCACATTTCAGAAGCTAGAACCATCTTTTTTTTCCTTGATTGAAAACGACTAATCCTTATAGCTCTAATTCTAAGGTATACAATATTTAATTCATAATGTAAGAGCAGAAAGTACTTACTTGAGGAACCTTTTTTTTTTAAATCAAAAATAGGCACATACAGAGGGGTCTAGGTGAATATTTTGCACGTTTTCAAAAAAAGCACGACATTTCAAAGAAGCAGGTTAGTAACAAAAGAGCAACAAAATAGACTTTACAAAATAGAAATAACATCAATAAAACACAGTACTGACCAAACTCTGAAGATGAAGCATGTGAAAGGAACATGTCCCACACTCATTCATGGCCAAACGCCCACGTTACCAAAAACACGTAAGCAGCGAGGCTGCACAAGAATACTACACGCTTCTTAAGAAACAAGTCTGACCATTCATTGATTATTCTGTTGAAGTAGCACTACCCTAGTAATACCGTAATCCTCTGATCAAACAAGGTAAATCAAATGATAGGATCAAATTGGCAGATTAATAATCAAAGTGCTGTATTTTTCCATCCTCTTTTAGGATGATAAGTACTGGACCAGGAGGTATAAAAACAATGAAGCAGCAAAGCGTTCCAGAGATGCTCGCCGTCTGAAGGAGAACCAAATATCCGTGCGAGCCGCCTACCTGGAGAGAGAGAACGCCACCCTCCGACAGGAAGTGGCGGAGATCCGGAAGGAACTGGGCCGCTGTCGCAGCATCCTTAGTAAATACGAGAACCGTCTCGCTGACCAGTGATGAAGACGTGGAGCAAAATCAGAAAGAGGAGGAATATAAGCTGGATTAAATTTAAGACTCTGAATTCTTGGGGTGGCACGATGGACAGAAAAATGGTGATGATGATGATGATTATGATGATGAATGTAAAAGACAAGGGGAAGATTTGTGTATTGAAGCTCAGGTGTCTTGTTTCGTTGAGGTGTCAACTCTTAAAAGTGAAAGATGGAGAGAATAATTTAACAGATGAAAAGATGTGACTTTTAAGAGTTTTGTTATTGGAGAATTGTATATTTTTATAATACTTAAGAAAAATTAGAGGGAGAGCAAATTTGGAGAATAATTTTGTATATTTTCTACATAGAGACGGGAGAAAGCTATGGTAAATATCTTTTTATTATAGATGAGTCAGGAGACGTTTAACAGGTGGTCAGCCATCGATGGGTATTTTTCGACTTGATTATTATAGTCAGGATGCAGCAGCAGGGGCGAGGACGCATGTAACAATTGTAATATAGAGAGCAAAAATTATCTTATAATCGTATAGTTCAACATTTTTGTGGATTTTATTCAAGCACTTAATTTTCTTCCTGTTATGTTTCTGTCACTGGGAATGGGCATGCTGAAGAGAGAGAGAGACAAGAGGAGACACCATGTAAACACTCTGTTTCAATTGATCGACTTCATCCTTTTTTTATTAACTTTCTCAACAATATTATTTCTGTGTACTTTAAGCTGAACTTTATGCGATTGGTACATCTCTCACGAGTCCATACTTTTATCTTTGACTCTATCTCCTTTTCTCTATCCCCGTTTGAGTGCTTTACATCCACTCTGGTGTCTCGTCGTACCTCACCTAAGCCGGTGAAAGCCTGTTTGTGATGCCCCGGGTAACTCTGCTCCCTCTTGATCCTCTCTTTTGAACTGTCGGGACGTTTCTCTTCCTCTGTTTCTATATCCAACTGCTCTATTTCTGTCCGCTCTCACTTACAGCCAATCCCCTCACAGTTATGTGCGAACTCTTCCCGTAACATTTTGTCCCCGTGTCTCTCTTGTACCTCGGCGGTACACAGAGTAGTTCAATCTCGGTGTTTGTATTGCATCCTAAAATAGTAATCAATCTTCCCAGTCAAACGCACATCGTTACTTTACTGTACTTTATGAACACACTTTGATTAGCATTGTTATGGGGGGAGAAATGTTGTATATTGGATAGGCCTATACTATTTTGTGTATTTGATGTATTCCAGGAGATGGGTTCAAAACCCCCGTTGAGTGGAATGGTGTTAATTTCTCAGATTTCTGGGAGAAATAAAAGCCAAAATTTCCTATATTGATCCACAAAGCTTGTTGCTATTTAGTGCTTTTTTTTCAATACTGCTCCTTCCTTACTGTTTACTCCTTTTATTACTCTTTACTTTTTACTGTATCTAAAAAAATCTCTGTGTATCCACAACACCTACACATGGAGCATGGTGCACTATGTTCCTGGGGAAGGATGACTAGTGATAGAGTGTGATTTTAATCCCCTTAATGACCATGATGAATAGTTACCATTAGTGGTAGTATTACTGTTATGATTATGATGATTATCCCTCTTGTTGTTGCTGTTCTATATTATTGAATGATTTTCTTTCTTTGGATGAACGTGATCTGTTGCACCTTGAAACACCTTTGATCTTCATTGTTCCTCAGAAAGACTATTCAAATGAAAAAAAACAACAACCCTCAGTCTGCTCTTTGCATCCTGTCTCAGACCTCCAGACATTACTCACTTCCACTACGGACACTACTGCCACCGTGGTTTCTTTGACCGTGGATTCCAAAAGCGTGGCTCAATAACTTGAACATGATATTCATGCAGACTTACTTTACCTTTTGTGATGACCTCTTCTGTTCTCCAGCGGTGTACGGACTATGCACACTTATCAATATGCTCCTTGTTGGTTTATTTCAGCCTTTATCACCTCAATCAGTGATTGTTTGCTCTCCCAACAGGATTTAGTCTAATATCCTCACAGATGTGGTTGGTAAATCTTTTAGTGACTCTTATTGAACTACAACTGCCCTGCTGCATCAGTGGTGTACATGGTGTCCAGCCCACTCGGTGCTGGTTATTTGGATGTAGTCAAGATTTTTCCAAAAACACCAATAAAAGATTGTTCTCATTCACTACTGCTTTGCTTGGCTCTGCTGTTTCATCACAATGTTATTGTTTTTTGTGGTTCTGAAAGCTTGTGTGCCGGCATATTGAATTAAAGCCAAGTGTTTACGGAGAGAATAGGCAACAGATGTCACATTTCAGGAGGAATGCTGTTTCAATTTATCAACTTAAGCTTGATAAGCAAACTATGATATGAAGTGAAATGTCCCCAGACTTGTTTTGATGTTTGTTCACATTGTGTTCATTCCTTTGATAGACAAAGCAGACCAAATGTGCATTCTTGCCCAACAAATGCAACGCTACTTCCCTTGAAGATAACATTTCTACTTGCAAATTACATTGTAGTACAAAATGTGAACCATACTTTTGGTGTTTCATTTTTACCTCTTTACTTAAGATTTCTGTAAAATGATGTATATATATTTTTCTTCCAGAAAGAACAAAAAAAAAATAATAATTCAAATAAAATTCAAATAGTACCCTGAAATGAAATGCACTCAATGTTTAGCACAACTCAGATTCATTCCCTGATAGAGTTAGAATACTTAATTATGAAGAGGGTATTATTACAAAATCAGTGTGTACTGGCATCAATTAAAGAACTGAAGATACAAGTCACACCCGGCTGCGATGTTGGATGCGTATATAGGAGAGCATCAACTTCCTCTGTTGTTAACATTCCCTGTTTGTTTACTGTGTGTGTGTGTGTGTGTGTGTATGTGTGTATGTGTGTATCATCCCTTTTATCTTATAATTCAACAGAAATGGGTGAAAGGTCCTTCAGAGTGGAATTTTCCCCAATTCTCTCCTCCTCAACGCAAACCAGATGTGGGCTCTTGGCTGACCCCCCCCCCCCCCCAACCTCCCTCCCACCCTTTGTTCCCCCTTCCTTAAAATGCTGTGTCTGCATGTCCCTCCCTCATATCGTCTGAGGCCAGGCTTCAAGGATGGACTGTGCACTGCTGCTGCTGTCCCTATGGGCTCTGACTGGAACCGTGTCCCCGCAGGCTCCAGGTAAGCCCTCTGACTCCAGCCGTCACTCACACCTGGGAGAGCGCTGAGCCCTGCATACACAATGAACACAGCTGGACTATCACCAAATACTCTGGACTTTCTCTCTGCATGCTTTGTTGCTCTGCAGATTCTATTTGAATGTAAAGACCATCATGTAAGGGCTTGGGACTGGGCAAAATGTTATAGTTTGGATTGCTAATACCATACAATACATGGGTAAGTCATTTAAGTATGTTTTCTGTGTTTTTTGTTTTCGTCGTTTACTAATTATGGGATGCTTGATCTGTGTTGGATCATTGGCCTTTCACACACCCTCAAAAGTGAATCTGGGACCTCTATAACACCGGTTTCATGATGTGCAGTAACTTTTTCTGTTTCTAATATCATAACCGCTGCACGTATGTACTGTACACTATGTCTCCATGCTGTTCTGGGATGATCATGTGTGCATTAGCACAGCACGCGTGTGTTTGTGGTCACATGGCTTTGTGCAGAGTGAATACAGTAGCACACATGTTTTCATTCTAAGAAATGAATACTGGGGAACCCTTCTCTCCCCCTTCTCTCCCCCTCAAATTTTCTGTACATTGAGGGTGTGTCGATGTTGGCAACGTTACAATGTAAAATAAGTGGGGAATTAGTTTCTGTGGTATGTGATGGAATACGTATGTAGAAGTGAGGGGAAATGAGGAGGGGTTACAGATCACTCCTATGCACTGATCCTGTTCAAATATGAGTTACATTTTTGACAAAGTTACATATCTGAGAAAACACACTAAAAACTATTCGCAGAAGTAAGGCAACGCTCTCACTTTCCTGAAAAATAAAAACACGATAGCCGTATGGTGAAGAGCAACGAAGCCTGCCATCTAACTACTTACTCATCTGGCAACCTGGGTGGCAAATGTTTGCCCGGCCACCCACACTGAATTCACTTTCCTTCAAACAGAAAACAAAGCAGAGTTGGCAAACAAAATCTCATTAGAGCCCTTAGCGTTTTACGAGGGGCCCATAAATGGAGTAGAAGCAAACAAAGGAACAATCACTGTGATGGTGTGTGGTATCACAACAGGGTTGTGTCCGGATAGACTTCTGGGAGAGGAGAGCAGGAGGACGTGTCCTCGGCCCTGCAAAGCTGACGGAGACTGTGGCAACAAGCGCCAGTGCCTGTGTGACGGCCAGTGTGGTCTCAGCTGTGTGGCTCCAGGTAACTATTTGTATGCATGTGTGTCTTCAGTTGTCACTGTGAACACTATTGTGGGCTCAGTCATTAAAAGTGTGTGCGTGTGTGTGTGTGTGTCTAAACGCAGCTGTGGCAACATACATCTGTGTGTGTTTTCCTGGGGAAAAAAAGCCTTGGTCGTGCACAAAATCTGGGCTCAGAGTGTCAGTGCTGAAGCAAAGCTTTGTATTATGCCTGCGCGTTGTAATACAGCCTCATTAGTGTCCTTTTAACAACCCAGCACATTCTGAGATTGTCTCTCCTCCCTCTGGATTGTCTCTTTTCTCCTCAGGTCGAATTTGTCCCTGGCCTCTGTCCCCCAGTGACAACTCAGAGGCTCGTCTCCTCTCTCCCACTCACTCCTTTTCCGCCCTGCTCGAGGTGCGCTGCAAGCCAGGATTCACGTTGCCCAACGGCTTGGATGCCACTATTCGCCGTTGTCAAGGTGACCGACAATGGAGCGGGGATGAGCCCATCTGCACAGGTGGGTTTGAGTTCAACAGAGAAATGTTCTCTCTCGCTTCATGTCAGGTTCATAAAAGTGCTGCTGTGGTATTTGTTACTTTCTCAAATGTAATATTGTGTCTCTGTTCTGTAACGGAAGCAGCAGTCATACTGCATGTGTACAGTTTATGAGTTTAGGTCGGTGATGTGGGCGAGGATTAAACGTGGCTTTTATTGTGATTTTGTGTTTATGCAAGGTACTCAGACAGAGAGAGAGAGAGAGAGAGAGA
>NW_022280043.1:4986524-4993868 GCF_004355925.1 Anarrhichthys ocellatus
AGAGAGAGAGAGAGAGAGAGAGAGAGAGAGAGAGAGAGAGAGAGAGAGAGAGAGAGAGAGAGAGAGAGAGAGAGAGAGAGAGAGAGAGAGAGAGAGAGAGAGAGAGCGAGAGAGAGAGAGAGAGAGACAGAGAGAGAGAGAAATATTCAGGAATGAAACTCTTCTGTGGTTGTGTGTGCCGGCTGAGACATTGCACAACTGGGACCTATTCTCCTCATCACCATAGCAACCGGAGCTTTAGCTGTTCATATTGGCTGTCGGAAGATTTTACAGATGAACTGTTAATTGAACTGTTAGTTTAAAGAGGAGAGGGAAGCTGAACACACGCCTGTGTGTGTGTGTGTGAAGATCACATGGATGCCCGTGTGGTGTTTGTATGTACACCACAGCACAGTAATCTACATTTTATAATCTATAATCTATATGTATGAAACTATATTTGTTCATTCTGTGGACCATGTTATATTATCAAGTCTACACTTTGACAAAATTAGACTGTAAGATGTATTCAACTGTAGACTAATAAACTACTCAACATGTTACTATATATGGAATAAGGTAATACAATACAAAAACCCTATTATTCATATCAAGATGAATCACAACTTCTTGAACACAGTTTCAATAAAAAATCTAGGATTATAAATTCATTATAAGCTTCACTCTTGTCGTGTCCAACCTTGTGTTTGCTAGAGATCTTGTGCAATATTTGAATTGACCTAAAACTGACACGTGACCAGCTTTGATTTAAAGATGCACTTGTGTCGGCCAAAGGGGCCGGAACAGAGAGGTCAACACATCTAAACAAAAGCTTGAGTTGCTGACAAAGGACACAAAGGACTTCCAGTGTTTGAAAGTTCATTTACAACCAAAGTACCCCTGAGCCCTGAGATAATCATGTGGTTGAATCTTTCAAATTTCTGTTAAAAAATAATCTGAATAAGTGGCCCACAAAAGGCAAAATGTGTTCTACTGCTCTGCAGCCTTATTACTGCCTTCATGTACTGCTGTGCTGTAGGGCTGCACAGCAGTACATGAAGTATAGCTATCAATACTTCTTAGTATCTCGACTCATCTCATCCACACACAGTTCACCTGACATCTTTGATCAAAGCAATACAATTTAAGCTCTATAGGTCTGAGCCCTGCATTAACCAAACGCCATGGAGCTACAGTAAATATGCTTTCTTAGGAATCCTCAACCCAGCCGCTTCTCACCCTCCTGATTTTGTATCTTTTCAAAGATGTTAAATAAGGATACGAGTCTCAGCTCTCTTTCTCGTAGAGTGTATCCTCCTGCTGAGAGACAGGCAGAAGGTAGGTGGGTTTTGAACGTGTGAGAGCGCTTGTATTGTGTGTGTCCTTTGCATGTGTGTTAGAGTGTGAGTCGAGCTCCTTCATGCCTGTTGAGAGGCAGTGGGCGGCCGATCACTGTCAAAGTGGCACAGAGCGGGTGTGAATGTGCGTCTGCTGTGAGTGTGTGTGTGTCTGTGTGTGTGTGTTTATGGGAGGGCGGTAGAGAGGTAGATTTTTTTCTGTATACATTAGATGTGTATGTGTGGGGGGGCGGATTGCACATGTGTAAGAGTTGTGTGTGTGTGTGTGTGTGTGCGTGGGCGACAGATCACAGTCAGGAGAGTCAGAGAGCTCTCTTGCTCATGCTGCTCCAGGCCTTTCTGTTCCCTGCTCTCTTCTCTCGTCCTCTTTTCCTCTCATCTCTTTCTCCTCTCATCCTCTTCCATCTGAGGCCTCTGATAAGGTCTCTCTCTACAATGGGAGCCAAGGACAAGCATGCAGCCCGAGGCTATTTAGTTTGTGGTGCGTGCATGCATCTGTGTTTGTGTGTGTTTGTGGGAGAAAAACACAACCTTTTACATCTTTGGTCGCAATCGGATTGCTGTGTATTTAACATTGTGGTTCTTTCAAACTCACTGTTTTGTAGTGTGTTCTTTTTTTTAAAAGATGAATTTGATATACCTGCTTCATAGCAGTTTGGTGCAGCAGCTTGTGTAGGTGGCAGCAATAGAAGAGGCAGGAGAAGGGCGATATGTGAAAACAGAACTGAGCTTCAGGCTCTCATCCGCAGCCAAACAAGACTCGTAACTCTCCCTCTCCCATAGGTCCCTTTACATTTTTATATTAACGTTTCTCGGTTACAGATACCTAAGAAAGCCCTCAGGCAAGAGCTGCCTCTTCCTTTCAAAGCCGCGTTCATCTCCGAAACCCCGCGCTTGATGGAACTCGGGTCGCTCCAGCCTCTCTCCAAGCACCACTTTTGATATTTATATTTCCACAAGCGTGAGGCACTCGAACTTCCAGGAATGAGCAGTGCCAGGTGTTATACAATCACAGATATATAGCTGTGAGCTTCACCTGCTCATCGAACTTTGATTTATTACCTAAGAAGGGTTATTTTAACTTAAATAGAACAAGACATGGAGTCAAATGCGGCCTTCCTTCCTCATTGTCACCTGCACAATCACATCCCCACCTGTCTGTTACATGCTGATTCTAATGTGTTTTCTGTGTTTGTGTAACATTCATGCGATTGTGTTCACGTCTTTGAATCACAAATTCACATTAAATGCATGCTGAGTGTTCTCTCTGAGGAGCTTTACACACCTCACTGTCACTACAGGGCAGTGGCGCAAGAAGCACTCACATCCTTTATTTAGTAAAAGTAGTAATACTACAATATGAAAGTACTCCAATACAAGTAAGACATAAGTGTCAACAGCTATAAAATATTATTAAGTATTAAGATTATTAATTTGAGTTGATTCATTTGGATAGTACTTTAGTACATCACTTGAGTAAATGTACGGAGGTACATTCCTCCACTGCTTTGGGGAGATGCAACTTCTCTGATAAAAATATTTTTTTCGTCAATGCAGGACCAGTACTTGCACTGAGATATTTTTAACAGTACTTTCACCGAAGCAAAGGACCTGCCGATAAAGTCTTCAACCTTCTGTTCTTCTTTCACCAACAGAGAGTCAGTCTCCTGAAGAACCTGCTGCTGCCCAAACCTGCCCTCTGCTTGAGGACATCGTCAACACCTTCAGCATCCAAGGCGACGCTACAGCAGGAACTTCCATCCGCTACACCTGCTTTTCTGGGTGAGAGATGGGGGACGATGGGAGGTTAAGCGAGTGCGTGGGCAGAGGCTATGAAAACCTAAAGTGATTGGAAGGTACAAATGGAGGAAGTGAGAAGACGGGGATGGAGTGTGAAGATGAGGCATGAAGCGGAGGGATGGCTTGAATACAGGAGAGCTGTGATAGATGAAGTATTCAGATACTTTTCTAAAGTAAAAGTACCAACACAACATTAAAAAATACTTTCATTTTAAATCCTACTGAAGTAAAAGTGCATTACTAGTATGAGCTAAATGTACCTAAAGTAATAACAAATAAATAAAAGTAGAAAAACGACACATAGCATTTGATCTGACATTGTCAGTTAATACTGAGGTATTAATGCATATGCAGAATTTTACTGTTGTAGCCGGTTGTGGTGGCGCTTTCAACTATATACAGTTTAACACTTTAGTCCAGTGAATCCACACCTATAGTTCGGCACCATTCAAAGGCTCACAAGATAAATCTGAGGAATCATGAAATGATTATTGTTGTAGAAAAGAAGAAAAAACAAATTACACAAATCTGCAATTCATTTTTTAACTTACATACAATCTTTTCTGTTCTGGTGAAATATTGAATCATGTTACTTCTTTGGGCCTGTCAAGGAGCCCAAACTAGAGACTGCTTTATCGTAAGAGGTCACAAGCCAATTCGGTTCAAAACCTCTGGTTTAATCTTTAACACTATGTTGTATTTTATAAGTGTATCATGTTTTTTTTTATGTAAAGTCCTAATCTGGAATGTAACTAATAACTATAGCTGTCAGATAAATGTAGTGAAGTAAAAGTAAAGTATTAGAGGTATAAAGTAGCACAAAATGGAAATACTCAACTAAAGCTTCTCAAAAAACTGTATTTAAGTACAGTACAGTAGAGAGTAAATGTACTTAGCTACTTTCCACAGCTGTGGGAGAGGTGTTGGGGAACGTTTAGTGATTAGCGATGAATGGCAGGGAATTCATTTTGATCTCCCAGCTGACGATCTCTCCATTGAGCTAACTAGGTCATTACAGTCTATCTTGTATTGACTTCCTTTTACACACTGACTCATCCACAGGATAAGATGAGCCCGAGTGGATGTGTCAGCCAGAACTGTGCACACAAAATTCAGACACTCTGAAAGAGAGAGAGACAGAGTGTAAAATAAACAACATTTACACCTTTTTTTTTTTTTCATCACTTTTTGTCCTTAGCTGTCAATGCTGTACATTACACGCTGCCATCTGTCTCCATCACTCTCTTCCCTTTCTCCTACAGGGCCGATATAGTGGGGAGCAGTGAAAATTTCTGCCAGGATAACCAGACCTGGCAGTATCCTCACCCCATCTGTAAAAGTAAGCGCATTGTATCTTGCACTGGCCATGTGTGTGTGAGCAGGTATGTGTGTGCATCTTTCAAGGTTAGCGGGAGAGAACGGTGGTTGATGTGTGAGTGAATGCACTGAGAGGCTGTTCACTTGGTAGGGATGTTCGTTCATTTGTTGTGTGCATTACGTTCACGTGTTCATGCAAAAGAAGAAGAAGAAGAGTGAATTAAAGAAGGAGACAGACACAAACACACAAAACCCATCAAGTATTCACCTTTCAATACCTACTGCTCCATTTCATGGTTCTTTTCTGCCATCTTGTGGTCAAACCTGGCATTGCATGGCCTTCTGTTGACAAGGAAGATAAGAGCAGAAAAAAGGACATTGTTGCAGTTTCAAATATTCCGGTTTAAAGGTGCATCATACAGGTTTCAGACCGGTAATATAGCTGGAAACAACTATTTACTATGTAAAGATGTAGTGGAGTAATCTTAACCGAGCTTCTCTTTGCTTTGTTGACAAAGCCGGGTTGGTCACATGTGCTTTTAGCTGTTAACGCCGTCCTGAACGACGGCATCATCGCAGAAGTGTAGCACCCAACCTCCGGTTCGCCCTCCGCTAACACTGTTAGCTCTGCCAGAACTTTTGCCGTATTTTGCACTGTTAGCGCTTGTTAGCTCCCAATCTCGTATAAAGCACTGTTAACTTTAAAACCGGTAAATAAGGAGCTCTCTATTAAAAGTTTTTAAGATTAGTGGATCCCCTGAATAAACAGACGGATGATCTGCTCCTCTCTTAGAAGTGTACTGCCAGCCTCCTCGAGAGGTGGAGCAGGGCTACGTGGTGGCTGTCCAGAAGACTGAATACGAAGTTGGCTTTGACGTTCACTACCTCTGTAAAAAGAACTTCCTGCTGGATGGACCCCAGAAGGTCACCTGCCTGTCGAACGGAAGCTGGAGTGCATCACCGCCATACTGCAGAGGTGAGGGATGTTTTATTGTTTTAGTATGCTTGTGACAAGCTTAAATAGGTTTTAAATAAGGATGTATTCAAGCCAATAAAAAAAGCTTCTTGCACATGCCATTACAATTTGCATTGTACACATTTACATTGTCCTTGATACTAACAAGAGTCCACATACAAGCAAGAATCAACACAGCATTTTGTATTTGGTGTTTATCATACTTTCGTACCTCGTTGATCTTTCTCACAGCTCGCTGTCTCATCCCTGCTGAGCGAAGCCGCGTGGTGATTGGCGGAGTGAAGCGCTGGTCGTTTGACGTTACAGATGCCGTGGTTCCTCACGGGGAAAATGTGACGTTCTACTGCAGACACCCTCGCAAGCAGTGCCGCTTCACCGCAACCCAGACCTGCTTTGATGGAAAGCTGCAGCCACCAGCCTGCTACCTTGGTAAACCTTGGACCTCCCACACAGGCCTTCTTACTCTGTATCTGTTTCAGCATGTCAGTCAGAATAACATTGACTCACATTATTGACCATTTTGCAACCTGCACCTTGTCTTTGTTCTTCAGAGCCCACGTGGTTGCAGTTTAAACTGTTCCCTCACCGGCTGGTCTCGGAGATTGAAGCGTGTGAGCCTAATGATGTGGAGTGAAGACCTTGACCCACTCATGACACTGTGTCACTATATGAAACGCCTCCTGACACTCAGCATCGCACAATCCCCGCAGCTTTGCTTAAACTACCCATACTGTGATTGTGGTCCGTTAGACGCTGACATATTTGTGGCTCCTTGTTGCTTGTGGCCCTTGTCCCTCTCTCCTGCATACTATCAAACAAATTATAATCTGCAAACCCCTCAAGAATTACCTTGATCCTCGTCCAGCTTGAGCCAATACATCCATGTGAGGATGTATGTATAATGCATGAATACATGCTATATCACTTATGCTTGTTCACGTAGCTTAACCCATAACGGCTTGACTCTGTGATATTTCACTGTGTGATCTTTCTTTTCCTCTGTTGAGGCTTGTAAGTTTTTAATGATGTGAAATAAAGTAATATCAAATTGGTTTGGTCCCTGTCTTACTTTAAGTCTACATGACACACAAAGTCCTACAGTGTGAGTTCAAGTCCTGCTTCCTCTCTACGTTTCTCTGGCGCTGCCTCCCGCGTCTCTGACTCTCAGGCGCGCAGAGAGCCTTCCTCCGCAGGCTGCAGGTTCAACCGTACTCATAGGCTGAACATGGCTACTGGTCGGACCCGGTAGGCTGCGACACCATAGCAACTCCCCTTGACCCCTCCCTCCCTCGGCATTCGCAGCATCACCCTTTTACACTGCACAGTCATATTTGGTCCTCCGGAAATATCCACAGCACGGGTAAGCCAGTCCCTATGCAGCGAGTGTACGGGGTGGAGTAGAGTTTAAAATACAGTTTTAAACGTATCGGAAGAGCGTCCGGCGCGTCCTCCGCCGGCTCTGACAGCAGAGCTGCAATAAATGACAGCGCGCCGGGAAAGTTTGTCCTGAGGCTGCCGGGTTGCGCTCTCGGTGTCTCGGACCCTCGACTCTAAAATGGCTGGCTGTAGGTCCGAGGAAGCTCCGGTGCAACGGGAAGGATCCGTTCCACACCGCGACTGTCTGTAAATATACACGTTTCTCTACTCTCACCGACGCGTTATCGACTGCGTTGTCCCAGGTCCGAGAGCTGTCAGGGCGCACACGCACCATAATAATATTGGCATTTCGGACCTAGGACTGTGCGTAATGGCGTCCTCCACCGTTCTCCTCGGTTTACTCCCAGACACATTTTAGAGCAGGCTTGTGTTTGCAGTATGAATATTGTTTCAAGGCGTTTTATTATTGGGGTTGCATGTGCATGATATAAGAGAGAGAGAGAGAGAGAGAGAGAGAGAGAGAGAGAGAGAGAGAGA
>NW_022280043.1:4993878-5036111 GCF_004355925.1 Anarrhichthys ocellatus
GAGAGAGAGAGAGAGAGAGAGAGAGAGAGAGAGAGAGAGAGAGAGAGGGAGAGAGGGAGAGAGAGGAAATGCTATTTCGCTCACATCAGTCGGACCCTCCTGTGTTCCGGTGCATTTCCCTGAATGATAGGCGACTCCGGTCGACCCCTCGGTAACAAATCCGCTGAGCTATAATTTCGGATCATACAAGTTAACCAACACAAAAACACACGGTGTGATGTTGGGGAGGGGGTAAAAGGGTCGCTCATCATTTCGGACTGGGGAGTTGGGGGCTCAGTGCCTCATGTAGCCTACAGGCTGCTAGTAATATAACATCTGAAGATCAGTGATTATTAGCTTTTGCACTCAACTTGACCCCAATAATCACCACTGAGACTTTGAGTTGTTCCAGCCATCCCAGGATATTCTTTTAATTATTTTCATTTGATACCAGGAACTGTGCTTATTTATATCCTAATTGTGCTACTCTAGAGTTTCTAATTATTTTTTATTCCAATCTTATAGAAATATAAATGGGTATGCCCCAAAATGGATTCTCAGTTGGCTTCAGTCCTGACCAGGGGCAGCCTGGATGTCCAAAATGGCAGCCACTGTGCAGAGGGATCAGGGCCAGTGACAGAGGTTTCTTTGGACCCAAAGGAAGAAACCTCACCCTGTACTGTACCAGGTAGCCTCCAGCCATGCCCCGATGAAGCAGCACTGACCATCAGGCAGTCTGCACCATCTATCAATGGGAATAAGCCAGAGGTGGGCGGGACTTCTATGCCAGCCTCTCAGGAAACAAGTGAGATTGGTGTGTTCAGACAGCCAATCACAGTGAAGACTGGCGTGCCTGTGTTACGCAGCCGACCAATCAGACTCAAAATTGTTGTTCCCCTACGGTGCAAGAGGCCAATCACAAACTCTGCCATCAGCCTGACCAAAGACTTTGCTCACTCACATTGTAGAAGACCTGTGTCGGTCTCAGCTGGAGCAGAAAAAACAGGTAAAATACTAATTTCTGCTGTTAAGAGTGAAGAAGAGATCAAGGAAGTTACTTATCATAAGACTGAGGAAGCTAAGCCAGAATCATTCCATGAGGAAGCAATGTGCAAAGACAAACATGTTTCGGGTGTTAAAATCATTCACACTGATGGGTCAGAAACTCCTTTAATTTCAAGCACTAATGCAGTTAAAATATTGAGCCTGAAAGGGGTTAAAGAGGAAACTACAGAGAGAAACATCGAGGAAAATATTCCTCCAATATTCAAAGCTATGGACTTGAAGTCTTGTTTGACGTTTGACGAAATGGGAATGGAGGAACAGACGGAACCACTGGACCTGACTTTGCCCAAGAAAAGAGAGAGTCGAGAGAGGAGGTGTGATCGCTTTCTGGATGACTCTGGCTGCGAGAGCTCGTTGATTATGGAGGTGGATGAATATGAGGGAGAGGGAGACAGAGATATAGTAGAAGAGGACGATGATGGTGAAGGAGAGGTCTCTGTGCCACGTATGGACGGCACAGATACCCTTGAAGACTCTCTCCTGTCTCCCTCCTTCTTCTCTACCTCGGTCTTTACCTCCCTCTCCTCTATAGACTGTGACTCTAAAAACTTCCTTCTCATAGACGACAAGGGAATACCGTACACGCTCAATCCAGATGGACTCAAAGTGCCACAAGTCGATGCTTCAGAGGATCAGGTAGAAGGATCGGGGTCACCTCAAATGTCCACGTTGGCCGAGCCTAGCCTCAGCCAAAGTTCAGATAATGCACTAAATGCACCTTGTGATCATCTTTACAACTCACCAGCCCCTGCTGCGGATTCTCCATCAGTAAGTGCTGATCAAACGAAACCTACAGAAGTCTTCACGGGTTTGATTACAAACTCAGAAACCTCCGACGCCGTGGAGCCAACTGTTGAAACTGTTCAGGAGGCTAATGCTGTTCTATCAATCCCCACTCAGCCCATTCAGATCCTCACTAACCCTTCTACTAACACTGCTTTTCTCCTGCTGTCGTCCTCCTCTTCCTCACCTCAGCTGTCCTCGGCTCGGGTGGGTCTCTCGCTTCCCCTTACAGTTACTCAGACCTCCCCTGGTGCTTCCAACCCAATGTTCCTCCTCCTTTCATCCGTACCCTCTTCCTCCGGTGACTCTGCCTCTACCTCCACCCCGATCGCCGTCCTCGACCCTACGACCGGTCAGTTGTCCCAGATCATGGCGTCCTCGGCCCCCGTCTCCCTCCCTTTGCCCCCCAGTCATGTCAGCACTCTGGGATCACCTCTGCCCACGCTGTCCCACCCCGTCATCAGACTGAGCCCCAACATCCCCCCTGACATGCTGTCGGGAGTGACCAACGTAAACTCTGTTCTCAGCTCTCTCACCGTCTGTTCGCCCTCTCCTGCTCTTCAGAACGGCCGTCGCAGTGCAAGCCTTCATTCTCAAGTCAGCCCTTCCGATTCAAACCCTGGAAGTGAAGCCATATCTGCTGAAGGAGTCTCAAGTGAAAACAACAAGCCATCAACTTTTACAGCATCCTCTCCGCACCCCCAGTCTGCTAGTTTTACCTATGAAGAGGCCCAATCACCAGCTTCCGAGCCCAGATTTGACCCGTCTGACCTGCACTCGGAACATTTACCTCTGGACGACCATCTCTACTTCTCCAACGCAGCTGCTCCTCCCTCCCCTCCCGTCGGACCCGTTCTCCCCTCTGATAATCTCGACCCGCTGGATCCTCTATCTCCAGAGGGGTCGCCCAATGACATGGCTGCCCGCAGGGTGCTGTACTGCCAGCTGTGCCCGCGGGTCTTCTTTTACCTCTCCGACCTTGAGCGCCACGCCATCACGCACTCGCAGAAGAAGCCTCACGTTTGCCAGCAGTGCGGCAAAGCCTTCAAGCGCTCCAGCCATCTGCAGGTCAGTTGCAAGCTAATTATAACCATAATTTCATCGGCAGTACAAGTAATAACATCAGTCACTTGAACAGATGTCACTAACTTGTGCACTGACTGTTAAAACTGAAATAACTTATTTCTTGGTTAGTCACATGCAACAGAAATGAGCTGTGAACACGATCACCTTATTTAAGTAGATATGTTAGCAAACAGTTGCTTATTTATACATCCAGCAGACATGGATTAATCAATGCACATGTTAGCATTGATTTGATGTTTGTGGCTTATGCATAAGCTCAATATTCACTCTCATTTAGCTCTGGGTTTCACCAGCTCCTGGGGGAAATATGTAACTCTTTAGCTGCTAAACGCTTCACTATGTTCAGCAGCTAGTCTCTGACTTAGTCTGTCTGTCGTTTGGTGCTGAGCAGGTCATGCACAGTGGGTGTTTTAGAGCTATTTAGCTGAAAGCAGCCGCCTGCTGCGACCGAGCACGCTGCTGTTAGAGCGGTGAGAGTGAATCGCAACGATGAGCTGAAAGATGCTACGAAGCTCTGCAGAGCTGAGGTGTCGGCTGATGAGCCTTGATGGGTTCATCACTACAAGCGATCGCTCTCATATACAAGCAGTCATGTGATCCATTGACTATAGGCACTTTTGATAAAAGCGCTGAGCGATAGCTTTACAGATTTCTGACACGTTTACTGTTTTCGTTAACAGAGACACAGGCACATCCACACAGGCCAGAGGAACTTTGTGTGCCCCATCTGTGCCAAACGCTTCAGGGAGGCCGGCGAGCTCCAGCGCCACCAAAGGGTCCACACCGGAGAGAAACCCTACCAGTGCCAACTTTGCCACACGCGATTTGCCGAGCGCAACACGCTGCGCCGACACACCAAACGCAAACATCCTTACCACCAAGTAGCCATGGAAATGCTGAACGAGAGAAGGGACAGAGGAGGAGGTGTCGGATCCGGAGTGCAGGACGAAGAAGAGAGCGCTGAATGGTACAGCTCCACGGTGTCTAATTTGGAAAGCTCAGAGTCTGAGATGGAAACTTAAAAGAGTTTTCTGCAGATGGACTCCAAAGTGAAGGGGAGGAGGGTGATCATATGTAACGCTGGTTAAACACTAAACCTTTCTCATTTATTAACGCTAAAAAAGGGAGCACTTGCAATATTTATTTCAGTGTTTTGAAGCTAATTTATTTATATGAATGTATATTATTCACATTCCATGTGGTGGTCAACACTTCAGCCAGTCAAAATTGATTTTGACATTAGCCTTTCCTGTATGAAAAAAGTTGCATATACGCATATGAAATGGGAAAGCTCATGCTTGAAATCGTGGTTTTTCTGTGAGTTCATAATATTAGTTCGACTGCTAACGTGCCCCCCATGAAGACGCATTCCCATACAATCCATTATAAAACCCTCAAGTGCTCCGAAAAGAAGGATAACTTATTTATTCTAAAGGGTCCTCTACACTAGCTGTGTATATAAAGAGTACTTGTAAGAGCTGCACTTCTGCACTATCTTATGTGAAAGATGTAATCTATCTTTCTTACGTCAGAGACACTGTGAGTCATTTGCACTTGTTTTATTTCAATTCACTTTTTTTTACATTGTGATGGAAAACGCTTTATCTTTTGTTGCAGCTGTATTTTAATTAACTCGTCATGTGAGAGTTTGACCAAATGTTTTTGAGTTATTCTAACAAACACTATATTCAGAATTTTGTTTTTGTTTGATGTGAATTATGTTAATTTATTTGAATTAAATTGTGTCAACTGTAAATGATTCTTTGTACCATCCTTTCTTCCACGTTAGTGTGTCTTTTCCAAATGTTTAAATAATTGAAGTATATTGGACGTGTCTTTTCATATTAATCACATACATCTCTCCTTGATAATGAACACTAGGGCCATATCTCCCCTCTAATTTAAGCTGATCCTCAGAGATGATTCTCTTCTCTAAGTTAATCACCAAAGATGAGACCTGACTTCACATGGATCTTTGTGAGGAAAAAAAAAAAATGAAGATACCTGATATATATCTGCTGGACTGCCTCCAGAGAGTAATTGAGTTTGTAAGACCTCTGTTTTTTTTTGCACACTCTCAATTTTCTGCTCCATTTAAGCCACCGGGCCTAACAGAGCTCGGCTCAAGATAAGTTATTAAATACTGGATTGCTCAAATGACCCGAGTGGGTCCTTGTGGCCGACCCTTTCCTTATTTCTACGCTGGTCATCGTGCGAATAGAGATGCGCTGGCGTGCTGAAAGGCCTGCGCTATAAGCTTCATTCTACTTTAGTTCGGCAAACTCAGTTTTATAGGCTCGGTTGAAGGAGAGAGGTGTGGAGGCTGTGAAGAGCAAAGGTTAACCAAGCAGAGAATGAAGAATGTGCTGCTGAGAGACCGTCTGTTTTTGGAGATAGTGGAGACTATTTGCTGTGGTAAAACTGAAAGAGCCGATGTTTAATGCATATGTTTCTGTATAGGGATTCTTGTTCGTTACAAGTTTTTGATTTTTGGTCCACAAAGGAGTCACACAGAAATGATAAATAATGCAGTTTAATACAATTACCATTTTCAGCTGTCGTTGTCAATTACTTATTTAATGGAGGTTTTAAATTTGTTCAAGTTTATCTTAAAACAATGCTCAGATGCAACTATGCTACTGTTTAGGTCTGAGTTATTGGTCACTGTTATTGTTCCTCTTGTCCACATTGGCTGTAACAGGATCCCCTCCTTATACAATTTCAATGTACGAGATGGAGGGAAAAAAATCCACAATCACAGTTCAGTTCAGCTGAAGCTCATATAAGTCGTATAACGTCCGAGTTTGACAAAACAACACAATTGACACTTACTGAGTTCCACCACAACTCAACAAGCAAACACTGATCTGTAGCTGTAACGCATTCCCACTTTATTTGACTTAAGTCAGACTGTTGAAGCTGCATATTAGCTTTAGCTGAACTGAAGAAATCCTTTTTGTACAAAAAAGGACTGTGTTTTGTCCCCCATCTCTTCCACTGGAGACACGTTAAGAAGGAATCTCTTCAGGGCCAGTATGGACAGGAGGAATGATGACAGCACCAGAGTACTCTTCCAATGAACATTGAGTACCGGTATATTGAGTGAGTCATATTTTTAAATATACTTAACAAATGTGAACATATCATCTACTATCTATAATCATGTTCGGGGATTGTGGGAAACGTTGCAAATAAGTGAGCACGTCTGTCATTTTTTTTACAATTTGATGAAATTTCAGAATTCAGGTTAACTTTGGTTAATTTTTGCCAACTTTCTATGTATATGTTTTTGTCTTTGTTTACCCTCGTTCAAACTGTCCTCACCTGATATTCATGGTATTCATTTTCAGCACAAACTCAGCCATCAGTCAAGTATAAAGCTGCCAGGAGCCCAAAATACAATGGCGAGCAAAATATGCAATTTATTTGTGATAATTACCTTAAAAGTTTAAGGTTATAACAAATATAGTTTCACTATTTACACACACACATACAACAAGAAAATACAATAAGTTAAACTATATTACAGTCGAGAGACTTTATCCAGACTGTATGCAAATCACTGAAAATATGAATAATTCCCAGCTTTTACATTTTCTTTCAATACGACATGTATGAGAGGAAAGACCCACATCAGCACTTTCAATTGCTTTTTCAAGCTTGTCTCTTCATTATATATAAATAAAGTTAACTATAATGAAAACATTTCCATGTGGTTATTTTGCCAATAAATAACGTGAGACACATAATAAATCCCATTCACCTCGATTGAAGAGGTTAAACAAATTTCCCATTCATTTCACTCTGTTACCCTGCAATGTAATGCAAGCAACACCTGATTGATTGGTTAATTAATTACAGTATTCCCCTCCTCATTGGCCCTAACTAACAATCGCACCTTCTTGTTGTAGACGCTCATTGAAGCGCTGCGTACATATTGTTAAGGTGACTCTGAGGATTCAGCCATTAAATCAATGCTGTTCTGTCAGCAACACAAACATGATTCTGGTCCCCTAATTGACACCACTGGACTGCTCCATCAATGAGCCTACAAGGTCCTCAGTGCATGATGATGATGATGAATATTCAACCGGCCGAGTGTGTGAGATCAGCAGTCCAGCTGGAGATGTGTGTGTGCAGTACAGTATAGTGTGTGTGTGTGTGTGTGTGTAGGGTTGGTAGCTATCCAGATGACACACAGCTTCAAAGTGCAGTGACTGACAGACAGATGGATGATGGACAGAGTGCAGACAGCAATCTGTGTGGTCTGTGTGTTTGAAACCGGCCCGTGTCTCTATGTGAGTGTGTGTGTGTGTGTGTGGGGCTGATGTGTTCGTATTGCGTGAAGTGGAACAGGCAGCAGGGCTTCTGAGTGGCACGAGGCACATGGCCAAGTGATTGAAGTGATAAAGGTAGAGGAGGAGAGGAGCGAGAATAGGCGCAGTGATGAACGACCAGGGAGAGGCAGCAGATGTAATGAAGTGTGTTAGACTGGTATGTTTCAGCCTTTTACTCTCTTTGATACATTCGGCACTTTGATAGGTTTGTTGTATATCCGCTCTGTTGCATCACACACGTCCCATTAATGCCACTGAGAGCCAACATGATGGAAAGCTAAACTAACCATGGAAGGATTTCTTTTTTTCTTCTGTCGTTGCACAGTTCAGCCATGAGAGGGCACACTCACACTTATGATGTGTTGCATGTACTGGCTCATTCTCTATGCTGCCTCTCAGCTCTCTCAAATGGTGGAGGGATACTTATACCAGGGTGAAAGGCAGAAAACAGTGAGCTTGGGGAGAGCTGGATCCACATTCAATCTCTGCTGTTTCAGCAGCGAAGGAGGCAGGTTTGACATTAATATGGAAATCGTCCATGAATATGCTTTTATTCCAAGCTTTGTGATGCTTCCTATAGCCTGTGGGTTGCAGGGTCCTGTACATAGAGATGAGTCCAGAATTAAACAGAGAAATATGATATTTCACAAGGGAAAGGTTAACAGCGTGCAAGCCTCTTCGCTCACCAGACACAGTGCAGGATTAACACTATGAAATCTGTATGTGTGTTGGGGAGAGAGAGTGTGGGAGGGAGGGGGAGAGAGAGAGAGCGAGAAGAAGAAGAGTAACAGGTGTTATTCAGAGAGGGAGTCCAGGCTTTTGAAGAGAGGGTGTGTCTGTGGAGGGGGACCAGAGGAATAAGCAATTACATCACCTTTCCCTCAATAACACGCCATGCTGTCAGTGCAGTGATTGTGTGTATGTGTGCGTGTAATGCATTTACAGGACATCAGAGAAAAAGCTGTCAAAGGTGAGATTCTATAATGACAAAAAAAAAGCACACATACTGTGCAAATGGCACAAAAGAGCCATCCGTCTATAACCATGTATTAAATTTAAGTTCCCATTCATTTTGTGTTCCATTAGTTGTGTCATTTTGTTCCATGGCAACCGTAATTGGCCCACGCGACGCTCTCTCTGCTCTGTGTTCTCTGATTAGTGGCTCTCCTTGTCAATCTTTCTTTCCACATCAGATAAAATGGCAGCAACCTCCTTGTTTCCCCATATCAGCTCCAGCCCTCCTCCTGTCCCCCCGTAGTAAAGACTTCCCCAAGTGTTGCGGCCTCCCTTCCTCTCCAACTTTTGCTGTCCCCTCAGCCTCACCCTTCTCTACCTCCCCTCTCTGTCTCCCCCTCTCTACGACCTGCTGAACCAGCACACGCCGGCTTGTCTGTCAAATCGACAGAACAGGTGCTCCAGCGACGACCTCACTTCCCCCACCTTTTTCCCTCTGCAGCCCTAAGGCACACGTGCACACACACACACACACACACACACACACACACACACACACACACACACACACACACACACGCACGTAGAGAGCATGCACACACAGGCAAACTCTCTCCTACATGTTCACTCAAGTTGCTTTGGAAGGTTGAGGTGAAACTCGGGTGATTTTCCTTGGCACCAACGCTAATACATACTGTAAAGTATATGCTGACGGACACTGACTTACTGACCTGTGACTCTCAGTGGTGTCACACACTCACACACGCAATACACACACACGTACACTTCCCCGCAAACAGTGCTAAATCACTTTAAGAGGGTGACCCAAAGGTGTCTTGACAGGAGCATATGAGCCTGCAGTCTTGCTGCAGAACATGATTTGATGGGAGTCCAAAACACTCCCGGGCTTTTCCCGCTGCCTTGTACTAAACTGACTCTTTATCCCGCTTCACTCTTCTGTCACATCACGTTATGTGATAATTCTGCTCCTAACATTTACGAGCCGGCCTTACTTCATCAGTGTGTCTACTTTTTTTGTCAAATCAGTCAGCAGATAACAGAGTGGGAGTCAATGGCTGTTTAAAGGGAGGGGAGGGGAGGGGGGCGAGACCATGGAGGGGGAGGGGTAATGTTTGACAGTCACTCACAGTTGGCACCAAGGATCCAGGATGCTTTGGGGCGGATGGGAAGAGGGGGCAGAGAGAGCGAGGCAACGGTAGTGAGGGTGAGTTTCTATCGGAAGGGGACGAAGGAACCACTGATCCTTTCTTCTCTTTGCATTTCACCTTTAGGGGAAAGAAGAAGTGTAGAAAACGGGCGAAAGGAAACAAAAAGGATATGAAAAGAACATGAAAGAAAGGAATCGTCATTAAACACACTACGAAGTTCTTTCTTTCCCTCTCTTCCTCCATCTCGCACCTCTCTCAGTTTAATCTTAAATCCACTCCAATTTCCCCAGAGGGACTCAATTCTCTCTTTTCCTGTAAGTATTCTCTTTCATTCTACTGCTTTTATTCTCTCAGTGTTTTGCCTTCTTGGGCCTCAGTGCCCTACTGAGAAATAATACCTGTGCCAGACACTCAATCAATTGCTTGTTATTTGATTGCATTAATGAGTGTGTGGCCTTCTTTTTGGACTCATATCGTAAATAAGTGAGGTGTGTGTGCATTTATGGGATTGGGAATAGGAAGGGCACTGTGGTGATTTAGAATGCATAACCTATTCCACAGCACGTGTGTGTGTGTGTGTGTGTGTGTGTGTGTGTGTGGGTGTGTGTGTGCGTGTGTGTTTGTTTGTGTGTGTATGTGTGTGTTTGTCCATTCCCTTCAAACAATCTTCCTTTGGGTGTTGTGTGGCTGGCCAGTTCAAATCAATATTGTTAATCGGTTATGTGTGTGTGTTTTCGTGTGTGTGTACTAATGCAGCTTATGTAGATTCCCAGCTCTCCCGTTGAGAGGCGGCTCCACTTCTTTTAGTGCATGACACATTTGTCTGTGCTGCTGTCACTGTATAAGTGTGTGCGTGATGCTGTAGGTGTCGCGAGGTCATGTTTTGTCTGTCACAATCGGTGTCCTCCGGCCCTGACGTCTCAGTTTCTGCTATAGGGCCTCCATCTCCGTCATGCTCCTCCTCTTCCTCTCTTCCTCTGGCTCCTCGCTCCGTCCCTCTAAAAGCCTACTTGTCTGTTTAATTCTCTGTGTCGTTAGTTCTGTCTCTGTGGGTGGGCCTCTGTGACTCTCTGTCTGATTATGACAGGCTGTCTACAGTGAGGCCTGCTGTTGCCAGATCAGCTCACTGCAGTGCTCAGTCCGCCTGTAGGTCTGAGAGGCTGGCTTTGCGTCTCTATTTCCCCCTCCATCTATCCCGCTGTGCTTTGTGTGCCTCTATCAATATCGGTTTGTGTCTATCAGTGGATTAACAAGCATCTGTCTCTCTCACTCCCCTGCTTCCTCTGCTCCCCTGCAACAGTGAGAGACAGAAGGAGAGGGGTCCATTCCTCCTGGTAGAGTGACACCAGGAATTTCCTCTCTCTCCTCCCCAGACCTCCCCTCCACCATGACGCTACTGGCCTCTGAGAGGTCTCTTCTCATCCGGAACAAGTTCCGCTCAGGTGAGGAATCCTGCTCCTCCAATTAATGGAGAGAAAGATTTATTTTCCCCACAACAATGGCTTTTCATCCCGTGCAACAGTATGTAGAGTGTTTATGAGGGTTATTGGCTGGTCCTTCACATTGTCTAACTTGTGATCGATAAAGTGAAGGTATTGATCACGGTGAATGGCTTCAGTGATTGATACACAGATATGTCTTGAATTGAGGTGAAGACAGCTGAGCCTGAGGCTAAAGTTCTCTGCATGTTACTGCATGGCACCTACACCACAACATGCTCTGGTTTGTTGATAAGCAGGAAAATCCTTTTATTGTAATCCCCTTTTAAACCTCTATAACATTAAATAGTAATATCTAAATATGCACCAACCAATGTTAACGGTATTAATGATGATATCCTATCACAATCAGTAAAGATTTTTAAGATGTTGAGGGCAAAAATAATCAAAGAATAGCTGAAATGAATTCAAAATGATATTACTGAGTTTTATATATCTGATGTATTATTCGAACAACTTTCAGCAGACAACCAGCATTCTGTGACAAACAGCATCGAACAACCTTCCTGTAACTGAATAATTCAAGTTTCCCTACAAGTTGTAGCGGCTGTTGTGTTCTCAGGCAGCTGTTGTTAACGGCTGGTAAAATAGAAAGGCGGGGATATGGCGTAGACGCCGTCCCTTAGGTGTACAAACACCTGCTGGAAAACATGATTCCTTAGGGCAGCTGCTCTGTTTGACATCATGTGTGTACATACAAGAGTCTATGCTAGTCTATAAAGTCTGCTGGTACATCAAAGTGATGTTCATCCTTTGTGGAAAAAACATTGGCTGTTGTCAGTCATTGTATAATATGACACAGTTGGTTTGAGTTCATTGTTCAGTCGTTAACAATTGTATCTGTTTTTGTTGGCTATTGACACAATTTATTTCCAATGAACATCACAAAGTAAGCATAGCTAGATGTTAAGGGTCAATGTTAAGAAAAAGTGGTAAACCTTGTGTTTAAAAAATAGCTCCCAACCCTTAAAACAAAATCTACTTGCAGCTCATATCTATTAGTTGTGAGAACTTCATAAGATTGTTTAATTCGAAAGATTTTAAGAAGCCTGAAGAGGTAAAAATACATGAAAAATTCAACACTTCTATTGGGCCTTCAGTTAAAATATGAAACAATCTAACAGTAGAAACACACACACACACACACACACGCACACACACACGCACACACACACACACACACACACACACACGCACACACACACACACACACACACACACACACACACACAGACATTGAAATCAAACAGAAACTCCAGTGTGATAAGCACAGCGTCCTTAACTTCGCACTAATCTGCTCTAAATCACAATTTTTAAAAGGTTAAACTTTTATCTTGAGGTGCCAGAGAGTAGTGTAGTAGTTAGTGTAGTGCACAAACGAGGATGACGTGAGGAAGAGGGGCTGTATGGGAGTCTGGTGGAGAGAGCGGGACAGCTGAAGGGGGGATGGGATCAACAGAAATAGACATACTGAGAGATAAATAGTAACTCCCCCTTCCTCTCCCCTCCCCTCCCCTCGTCAGGTCTCTCAGGTCTCAAAACTCACCGATATCACACCATGCCCTACCCTGCTTCACCTGTTTGTGTGTGTACTGAATACTATTGTGCATATGTGTGGTGTGTAGATGTGTGCAGGCATCCAAGGAGATATATAATCTATATGCATTGCAAAGTCATGGGGTAATATACATTACGAGGCCATATCATTTGACAGTGATCATGCTGTCCTGCATTGCTCAACTCTTACCTTTCTGCGTGTGTCAATTCTTTTCCCCAGATCATTTGTCCTTCAAATCAAACTGAATTACTGCTCTAT
Organism: Anarrhichthys ocellatus; assembly: GCF_004355925.1. Lineage (NCBI taxonomy): Eukaryota > Metazoa > Chordata > Actinopteri > Perciformes > Anarhichadidae > Anarrhichthys > Anarrhichthys ocellatus. The sequence continues at coordinate 5,006,567 of NW_022280043.1, forward strand.
CAATGCAACTTGTAATGCTTCAATCTCTTTTTTTGCCTTTCAGTCCTGCAGTTGAGGATTCAGAACCGAAGGCAGAGTGAAATCAATGCAGACCCTGGTTAGTTTATGTCTATCAGTTACGTTGTTATTGATCCCTGAACACCATGATTGCAGGGCAGATTTCATATTAATGATCTTCAGGTCGCCCTCTCTTCACTGACACATGATTCGTTAACTTCTTTGTTGGTTTTACTATGTTGACCAGCTTTTACTTTCCTTTGATATCACTTTTGGAGTCAAAATGTTGTGTTTATTTAAAAATTGTGCAAGATCCTAGAAGTTAATGTTTTCATATTATATTGCATATCTTTTGTTAACAATGTTAATAAAATTTGACATTTATACCATGAGCAGGATGCAAAACTGTCATTGTATTCACAATAAGAAGTCTGCACAAAATCACACATACAGCAGGTATCAGAGATTTACGAAGAAAAAAAAAACTAGCATCTTCTAATATTAGAGAGTATTGAATTGCAGATAACATGCAATGATTTCGCCAAGATAACATATGTCCAAAACTAACAATATGCTTTAAATATCTGACATTGTTTTAAGATAAAGCAGCAAATAAATTGTGCAGCAAATGTAATAAAGACTAATCTAGAGACATGGAAAAAAACCAAAAATCTCAAAGTCAGTCTGTGCACCTTGCGTCAGTTCCCTCCTTGTTGTCTGAGGCTGAAGCAGGTTGCACATTCTGACGCCTGCCAACATAAAAAGAGCGCCTCAGATGCTCCATGCTGTAACTTTGAGGGATGAGTTGAAAGCTGAGAGTGCTTTGTTGATGCCCTGGTTCACCTGAGTTGCTCCTCTATCATGTAGTGTAGTTTCACCATACCACCACATCTTGTCTGTTTCCATAGGGTTGAAATCTGCGTGCTCCCCTAAAAAAGCAGAGAAAGACCAGAGTGAAGCTCTGGTAAGTAGCATCCAGTTTCTGAATGATATCCTACAGCATTACATTTCCACACTATAGATGAAATACAGATTTGGATGCGAGCCAAGTTCCCATGTAAAGAAATGTTTCCCTCCACATATGTTTTTCATTGATATTAGATTGTACAGTTGATTATATTTGGTAGAACAGGATGAGACCACATTTTTGTTTACCTGTCTTACAGTTTGTCTTACTTCCATATAGCTGTGCGTTCACAATAAATGAATTAACATGAATTGTGAGAAATGATTAAGTGTAGGTCAGTGTTTCCTTTACTGTTAAATGGGTGAGATGGTCTTCTGTGTTGAGCCATCTCACCCACAGACTTTGCAAATGTTCTGGGGGGAAACACTGGTGTAAATTAGTATTTCATGAGGCCACATTGAAGTGTTATTCAGCTTTCCCCTGAGTGAACTGCATTGTAATCTGTGGGCCCTGGCTGTTTGACCTGCTGTTTCCTGATGCAGCGTCTAACTGAGGGTGGCGCCGCTCAGAAGTTGCCCCCTTGTGGTCTGAATACTGAAACTGCACAAGGTGATGCCCTGCCTACAGTGATGTTGCTGTCTCCTTCCTGCTTTACCCTCTGTGCTCCTCGGCAAAACAAAATAGTGGCACATTTCCTCTCTCTTTCTTTCTGTCTGTATTTTATCATGTCTGCTCTCCGCTTCCTGTTGTACAGCACGAGGAAATGAAGTGTGCAAATCTGGCAATGGGCTCGGTGTTTCATCAGATGTCAGTTAAAAATATATGTGACCTTGTTGCACACTGTAACTCTGCATTTTAAGCAGCCTGCATACATATCAGTGATTGACAGCTCATGATAAACCCACCCATCCAGAAATCAGAGTCATCGTTTAGCCCACTGACATCTTTCTCGCTTTATCTTTTCCACACCATCTAACCTTCCTTTTAATTTGAAAAGACTATTTTTTAAATATCAGGCTTTACGAAACTATCTGATTTCCCTTGCTGCCCTTTTAAAAATGTTGTGCGAATGTGTTTGTATGTGTGTTCACATCCATGGGGATACATCTCCCTACGGACAGGAGTGTTTACAATTTTTTGATGCCTCTGCTGGTTTGAATTGGGACTGGCTGCCTGTGGCAACACTGCTGTGCATGCTCACATCACATATGTTCTGAAATTATTTTGCTTCTCTCTCTCTCTCTCTCTCTCTCTCTCTCTCTCTCTCTCTCTCTCTCTCTCTCTCTCCTGATCTCCCATCTGTCCCATCATCTCTCCACTTATCCGCACCGTCCTTGTCGTCCCCACAGAGAGGACTGTGTGCGGGGCCCAGAGGCAGAAGAAGTCTCGTCAGACGCAGGACCTCACTGAGAGGATCCAGCGTCCACCTGGGCCTGTGGAGCCACAGCACAAACACACACTGCCCCTGGAGAACCGTGAGTCAACACACATATGCATGCACCAGCACACACAGACAGGGTCATACACATATTTTTCTTCCCTTCAATTTTTTATTCCAATCTCATCTCCTCCTCCTTTGACCTTACCTCCTTTCACTTTTCATTTCCTCAGGCCCTGCCTCTTTCCCTCTGTCTGCTGATGTCTTCGAAGATGACATTTCCTCCTGCCCCTCCTCCTCGCCCACAGAACAACATGGCGTTCACCAATCACCAGCCTTTACGTCATTGCCGGGGCTCTCAGGTGACCAATTACTGAGTGACTTCTCGGCCGTGGGCCCGTTCCTCAAACACAGCCCCGTTCACGCTCAGGTGGGGAAACAACACTGAGATTTAGTTTAGATTAAGACCCATGTATGGCAGCAACAAGGAAGTAGTTCCCACCAATATCCTCACATTAACAGACTTGTGAGTTTATAAATAGCCTCATATGTCAACTCTGATAATCTGATATTCTGCCTTCAGTCTGGTTTGGCGTTGCTCCCGGCAACCGAGGGCATCAGACAACCTATGAGTGAATCAAACTCCATGGCAACAACTGGGAGACCAAATGGGATGTATCTGACCTCTCAGACCACACCCCTGCTGCCAAAGGTAATGCGGGGTTAGTGCATGTTAATGCTGTCACATGACATATTGCCTTGACTTTCATTCGGTGGCTCATTTGAATTTCATAAGGGTCTCTGTTGTTATGAATCTTTTGACAACTCCTCAAAATAACATTATAATCTCAAGAATGACAGAAATACATGCGGTGATATTTAGATTGTGTACGTGTGCATGTGCTTCCTACAGCATAGAAATGAAAGAACTTGTAGAGATCTTCAACCAAATAAGATGGTCACTCGTCTGTTTTGTCAAACACAATGCTCTGCAGTAAGCTGCTCTGCATTCATTACTGTCAATTTGCACTTCTGGGGGAGCTCAGTATTTGCCCTGTAGGTTAACACATTCACACACAGGCATGGCTGTATGTCAGAACCAGCACATGCTGTCATCTGGAGATTTGTGAGCATTTGTTCATTTCATGTAAGAGTTTAACCTTGACATGGGGCAAATACAGTTAAACAATGTGAAACGATTTTACATTTTCTCTGCAATATTCAACACACTACTCTTGAAATCAGTCACCAGGACCACAGTTAGAGTTGAAATGTGGGTAATGTGTGTCTTTACAGACAGCACGGCCCCACAGCCCAACCTGCTCCTCCTCATTGCCTTCCTCCCTCAACTTCAACCATCTCCCCCGCCCACGGAAACCACGGGACACCAAACCCAAAATGAGGAAACTCAAATATCACCAGTACATTCCTCCAGACCAGAGAGCAGGGTCTGGGACTGGAGGTATAATGCTTTACTTTCCAACATTTATTAAAAAAATATTTTCATTTGTCAAATCAAGTCTTGCTCTTGGAGAGGTGTTTGCATTCATCCGAAACAATTGTTTATTTCCAGGAGGAGCCAAACAGAAGAGCCCTACTCCGACCCAGTCTTTAGACCCAGCCTACTCCCATCTCCTGAAGCAGCAGCAGGTCTTCCTCCAGCTGCAAATCCACCAGAACCAGCAACAGCAACTACAACAACAGCAACAACTACAATCACAACAACAGCTCACTGTTGTTCCCAGGTATGCATATAGATGGCTGTAATTCTAAATGAGCAAACTAGGCAGATCTCTTTATCAAGGGATTTTAGTCCTCAGATTGTTTGGTTGAGGTAATGCTTCTGTCGTTTCCTTCAGCGGAGAGCACAATGATGTGAAGTCCTCTGGAGCCATGCCCCTGAATCCCCAACCTGTTCCCGCCACAACAAGCCACAACCCGACAGACACAAACCCTGCGTCCAAGCCTGAGATTCTCCCTGCAAATCTTGTTGATCTAACAGTAAGACATTTATGAAAGCACAGAAATAATGACTATTTACAAATGAATGGTGAAGACAAACTCTCCTTGTCCTTTGCCCATCCACCTTCACCTCCTCCTTTTCTTCAGGTGTCAGAGTTGCGGCAGCAGCTACGTAAGCGTGGCCTCCCTGTCTCCGGCACCAAGCCTGCTCTGTTGCAGCGTCTCCGCCCGTTCCAGCTTCCCCACTCCTGCCTCACCCCTGCTCCCCTCTGCCAGCTAGGTACCAGCCTGGAGCCGCTCACCCCCTGCCCCTCGCTGCCACCCAGCCAGAGCCCCGGCTCAAGCTCCAGCTCTGGACGAGACTCCCCCAGCAGCAGCCCGAACCAACAGATGTACGTCCCGCACAGGGGAGTTCCTAATGGGATTCTCAATGACGCTCAAAATGGAATTCTGAACAGCGTGACGAACGGTTTCTCGAATGCTGCGCCAGTCAGTTTGGCTGGTGAACAGTGTCTTTCCAACGCTGTCTTCCTGGCTCCTGCCAGCACCGCCTCAGGAACTCCAAGTCCCAGTTTACCCATGTCGTCGTCCTCGCCCATGCAGTGTGGGACTCCTTGGAGAACTGAGAACGAGCAGCAGCAGCAACAGCAGCAGGAGCTAAGTGTGGAGCTGGAGATGAGGGAGAGGTTACGGAGCAGGCCCAGGGACCACTCCACTATCACCGGCAACGAGGTGAGCAAAGACAGGCTTGTTTGTTTGGTCTATGAGGAGTGGGAGAATAACAGGATGACTGCTTTCCAGAACTACAATCATTACGTTTTTTTTATTATTCCTCCAGTCTTGTGGAGGATCCCTTCATCCGTTCCTGCAACAGGATCCTGGATGCTCCAGACGGAAACCAGAAACGGACACACAGACAGAGGTGTTGTTTACACAGGTAAACACACAAATCAATACACACACACATCTTGGATAAATGCTTTTCAAGGGCACGCTACGTAGTCTTCAATCTAGAAAACTGCTCAAACATGTGAGCATACTCTCATCACCCACCTGTCAACTGATTTCCCCCTGCTTTCCAATCAGGTGTTTTGCTGCCAGCCGTGTGATATGATTGGCCAGGATTTTGAGCTGCCAGTGCAGATTACAGCAAGTCCAGTTCAGACGTTGTCCTGTGTTCGCAGCTTGGAGGAAGAACTACAGGAGGCTATCCAGAAAGCACAGGTTAGAGTCTGTAGATGAAGTGGAAGAGATCACCTGGAGTTCCTTTTACACAGTGGGATTTAAGTGTTTCTTTTGGCCACAGATGGACCCTCGGCAATCCATAGATGACATTCTGGATGAGCCCCTGACTTGTGTTGGTAAGTATCTCACAATTAATAAAGAGCACAACTTAAATGGCACTCGCAATTTCTTTCAGTGTCTAATCTATTTAACTTCCTCTCCTCCAGGCTCTGTCAACGTCTGTGATCATAAATCCCCTGCCCACTCAGTCCCCGGCCCTTCGCCTCATCCTCCTTCTCAAGCCGATCAGTCCCAGGCCTCCCAGCTGCACAAGGATGACAGCTTCCTCCCCTCCCCTCTTTGCTCCTCTCTCTTGCTGGAGCTCCCTCCGTCTCCTGCTGTTATAAACCCCAGCCAGGTGATCCCAGCTCCACTACCACCACCACCCATCTGTACTTCCCCTCTGCCGTCCACTGGGAAGTCACGTAAACGACGGGCTCCAACATCGTTTGACGCTGCCGACTGGCTTGAAACTCTGACGTCCGGCCTCCGTCCTCTTACTCCGCCGGCAGCTCCTTTTGTTGAGTCAGACTTCAGTCTGGATTCAGATCTGAATGTCAGTCGAGTGTTGGATCTAATGATAGAGAAGTGGTGAGGATTTGTGTGCATGCATCTGTTTGTATGTATAATAGGTCAGTGTTTCTTGATGGTCATGAATGGGGCAAACATGCATCCCACTGAGGGAACAAGATTGTGAATAGCGGCCTCCATCTGTCCATCCTTTATTGCAAGGCTGTCAGAGTCACTGGCTCCACGCAATGTGGAGAGCTGGATCCATTGCAGCGAGCAGATTAAACATGGCTTTGATGGGGCATCGAGAGCACAAACACACACACACGCACACAAACACACACATAGACGCTGCAGAATGCTGTTTAAAGGCACTTGGGCTCAGCCAGAAATGGCAAACAAGCAACACATCTGTGGATTGACACACTCGACAGCACAATGTTTGCAGTGCAAAACAAAAGAAAACCTGGTGGCATATTCATTTAAACATGCTTCCTGGTTGCGCCGGGAGAATGTTGTTTCTGACTTATCTCCAAGAACCGTTGTCGGATTGGGTTGAGTGTGGCCCCTGGTGTTGACTCAGTCATTGAGTCCTAGCCATTCATGAAGCCCATTTAGAGTGTGTAAAAGCCAGACAGAGTGCACAGCTTGTGTGTGGCTCCAGACCTTAACCCCGGTGCCAGACACACAGTCGGCATGCAGAGGGAGAAAGCTGGCAGAAGTTGCAAACAAGCGGTGTGTGTGTGCGTGCTCTCGTGTGTACATGCGTGTGCGTGTGCAAAATCTTGTGTGTTGTGTGAAGTATGTGTGCGTTAAATATGTCTGACTGTGTGTGACTGAGGACATAAGGCTGCTTCTGTTTTGTACGTGTCAACACCCAACTGCTTCCATGTACATTTATTAGCATTAATGCCTAATGCACTATTTATTTGTTTGCTTGCAATCAAGTGTGCGTGTTTGTATGCGTAGTATGATTGAACTGTGAGAGGATACATGTGAAAGACACAGAAAAAAAAGCTGTGGATCTCTGCGTCCACATTTCAGACCAGACATTTTATTGTAGGCTCATTGCCAGCAGGCAGTAACTCCAGTGTAGTTACCCAGTGTAATCATCAGAACAGCCACATTACCTTGTTCAAGTCACCATTCTCCAGGAGAGCAATCAGGCAACCACCCCAAAAATAGTCCCCATATAAATGCTCCAATCAGACAAGTTAGAGTTTCCTCATCGCTTTGCAAAACAGGTGGTCATTTTGTTCCCTGATTAAGCCCCTACCGTGTCTGGCCCGCTGCACGGTGCTTACCCTGCTACTAGCAAAGCCAGATTTAGCACAATTTATAACCCAACATCAAGGCCGCACCTGTTCACTTAGTGTAAATTAATTCCACGCATGTATCATTTGACATTGTTACATCTTTGCTGTATATTTCAATATACAAAACGACCATTTCTATGAAGAGAGAAAATGCACTGTAGAATTAGCACAAAATAATATGTCTGGAGAACAGGTAGCATGACCAGAGGAGAACTTGTCTGTTGAAGCTGATACGGTAAAAACTGCACATTTTCTTAATGGTGACAGAGATCTTGCTTTTATATTCAACATGATTTACTGGCCATGCAAAAAATGAGCACATTATTTGTTTGCATAATACACTTTTATTGAGTTATGTCCATTCTCAACCCCACTTAACATAATGACATTAATGATAAAAAATCTGACAGAGGTTAGCTGCCATTAACCTCTGCTGTACCACATAAATGTAATTTAGATAGAAGATCTCGTCTACATGAAGTTATATTCTGCCCTTAATTGGCTGCATGTCCCATCAATCATTCATCAGAGCTCTGATTGGCTCATTCATATCTGGAACATTTGTATAATCTGACAACTAACTCGATGTCCTTCTGGAAGACCACTTTATTTTGAGAAAAAAACCCAGCTTTTTTCCCTCCTCATTCTCCAAAGTATTGTGTTAAAATAAAAGTTAAGTGCCAAGTGCAATATGATTTGTGTAAAGGGCACATCAACTGGCAGATCTGAGGTTATCATGTCATGTTTTTTGTACGCAATTATTTCAGTGTTGCTGCCAGCAAGTGCCTTGTTCAAATGATAAACCGGTGTCTTACTACGCAAGACAGCCTTGGTAAATTATTGGAAGAAGACATCTGTGCATAGGCAAACCTTCAACACACAACTTTATGTTGAAGCAATTCTTGTACAGCTTTCACTACAGAGACTATGAAAAATGCAGTTGAATGTGGAAGGATGGCTATGATAATCATAGCGATCAATAAACATGGCCTGCTGCATGAATAAAAAAAGAAAATTGATTGGCAGGAGAGTAAGATGCTACCTCCTGTGACTTCCAATGCTTTAGGGCCAACCCCAGTGTTTTCCTTGTTACTTCTTTAATTTCCGAACACTGGTGCAGAGGTTCCTGGAAGACTCCTGAGACAGTTTCACAGGTTTGACTTAACCGCAGGTTTGATACTTCTGTTTTAAACTGGGGTTGGAACTGTCCTGAAATAGATTTGGGGCTGGTTAAGACGCATGTAAACTGGAAACACGCAGGTGTTTAAGGTAACTAAGTCTCTGTTGGCCACTTCTGCTGCTATAAATGCCTTGTTGTAAAAACGTAAGAGAAAATGTTTTTGCTTTTATTTATTATGTAACTTATTAATGCAAAAGATATTAACCACTGTCCAAAAATGTATTTAAAAGCATTAAGAAAATTAAAGTCTTAATAGATTTTCTATTTGGTTCCTCTTTGTTTTTTTAGTTTTTGCTGCACATATGGCACATTTAAAGGATGAACAAGTGGATTGCTTTAATAAAGAAAGAACGAATTATTGATAACTGACATATTTCACAAGAAACTGTCCCAAATGATGTCTCATTAAATATTGATGATATAGTAAAATTAAATATTAATTTGCACCGATATGCTGTTTAAATATCCATGAAGCAGCACTAACATCCACATGGCTGCATTGTTAATCTTCATAATGACACAGAATTGTAATGTGGAGAGAGAAATGGTGTAGCTGTAAATAAAAAGCGGGATAATATATGAACTCCAGTCAGTGATCATCACGAGGCAAGGAACATCAAATTAAGCAAAAAAGACAATAATATAGAGGTACTATTATATTCACTAGAAGAGTGTATTATACACCTTCCTATTCATAGAAAACGATTGCTCCCAAACACGTGAGTCAGGTGAGCATAGTTTGTGTTGATCCGTTTGAACATTTTAATGTCCTTTCCTCCAAAAAAAGGAAGAGCCCAGCTCTAAAAAGTTTATGTCAATATTTTTATATTTAATCCAGTAAAAATATATATATAATATTTTGAATTAAACTTTTATATGAAAGTGAATCCTATGAGATTCGTTCGTAATAAAATATAAAGTATGTAGTAATTTCGTCCAAAATCGACCTCAGTTGACCCTATTTTTGATTGGTGGCTCAAAGATCACGCGTCAGAGAGAGACGGCAGGTATCTAGTGGCGTCCGAAAGTTAAAAGAATCACTGTTAACTTTATGGAGTAAGTGACGATAATCTGCTGGAATTCACCAGGCGAAGCGCCTTAAACAAAGCTGTTTGCCCTCGTGTTAATAAGGCCACATCAGGACGTTTTCCCGGACTTGTTCAAGTCGTACTTACCTGTGCTGTATCTCTTCGACATTACCTGTCACATCAGCTGCATGCAAACGGAGTTTCTCGTGTCTACATCGGCTGAAGATACCCGAGAACCAACTACCTGGATCTCTTGTCAATCAGCTTCATAGAAACCCACGTCAGCAGACTGGACACTGAGGCTGTGGCGCTGTTCTTCTGTTACTGGTGAGTTCATCGCTTTAAATTAACTGCTAGTTGTCAATTAGTACTAGTTTTATTGTTTGGACAGTTTGTGCATTTCGTCATCGTTTATGTGTTTGCCAGGCAATGTTCCATGCTTTCTATGTTGACCATGTTGACCATGTATGATAGATAATAAGATTATAGAGGAAGGTTAGTGCAGTTTGGTTACATGTGCTTTTTTATCAGTGGTTCCATTCTCTTGATAGTGATTGTTGTCTGATGAAAGTAGTGGTTGTCTGATGAAAGTGGCTGTTATGTGCAGGCAACTTGCAACATAAATGATGATGGTATTAATGTTGTAAGCCCAAGGTATCATTTTGTCTACTATAATGCATTTAGAAATATTTTGTATGGCTTCTGACTGTATAAAAAAGGCATTTTTGTGTGACAGTTCGTGGCTGCTTTGCGTTGTGTTGTTGTAGTAACATTACTGTCCTAACAGTCACAGTGAGGCATAAATACAGTCTTCAGCTCACTGAAGCACGTGCATGCATATAATGCTGGTTTGATCAAATGGACCTCAGGAGAAAAACGTTAGGCCCTTATTTTACATCAGTATAGCAAAGATTTGTACAAAATGTCATGATAATCCAACCAACAGTCTTCACTAAAGTGACGGACCAAACGCTGGACTTACATTGCCATCCATAAATCCATGGCTAAAATTGTAATATGTCATTATTAAACGTGTTTGCTGTTTTTCTTATTTGTTGTGTTGCTGGTCTATTTTATAATCCATGTTTTTTTTTTTTGTATTTCTCAATATATTCCTGCAAACTGCTTAACTGTAAACTGCATCTCCTAATGAATGGAAAGAAACGTGGCTTAATGGATCCAAATGTATCTGATGGATGAGTCGTGATGTTTTCCCCCTCTGATGTCTTGCCAAACAACTCGTGTTACTCTGTTATGCAAGAAGACGCCTTAAGGAAGTGTCCTTTTTTTTTCTAGCTTCATAGTCTTCTTTAGTAGTTCAGACACTGTTGCTGCAAATGATCTACCCCTATAAAAGCAGGTGGGTTGATTAATTGATTGATTGATCACAGACCAAGATGTGTTGTGAGGATCCATCTCCATCGCAATCAAAGACGGGGATATAAAGACAATTCGTTAGACTCGCATACAGCTCAGACAGATCTAAACCAGCCTGTCTGTTGGTTGTACAGCCAGCTACAGCTGCGTATGTTGACAAGTTTAACCCTGGCGTACCTGTCTAGAGACCAGGCACAAAGAAGAAATAAGATGAGACAATCTACCCTCTTTGACTTATCCACCCAGGGGTGAGAGTGTGTTTTCACAGGGGTAATACTCCAAAGCTGTGACCAGGGTGTAATGAGGGATTCTCTGTAATGGCCCCTCTAGCCGTTCCACATCACTTCCCCCTTTGCAATAACCGCTTCCTGCGCGATTTCATGGGAATTAAAGGGAGAAAGGTGTGTTTCATATGTAAAGCAGGTAGCTCTTGCTGAGATGTGAGATGGTTTGTGTGTGTGGATTCCCTCCCTCCCTTCTTCTCCCCTTCTCTCTTGGGTCGGGGGGGGGGGTTTGAGGTAGGCTTTGATCACTGGCAGAAGGTCGCTGTGGTTCAATTTCTGTGGCGCTCCTCTGAGACGTTTGCTCTGCAATTATAAACCATGTGAGAGAAGGCAGAGGGATGGTAATGTTCTCAGCAGCTACTGTAGTCCGCGTGTCAGTTAGCCAACAGCGAACATGAATCACATTTACAGTATGAGGCAGTAAGAAGGCATGTGGTACCACAGCAACCAGGACATGGGATGTTAAATCTATTTAATAATCTCTTTACTATGTAAGCTGTGTGGTTATAAGAGGCTCAATGAAGGACTGCAAGAGCACGAGGCTCTGAAATTCTGCTGGCTGCCCAGCCACAGCCTCATACATACTGTAGATAGCATAAAGTACTGACTTAAACTTGCTATAATGGATTTTTTGGCCACTTGGAGGCACCGGAAACAAGCGGCGAACACAGCATTTACATATTATCATCTTTTACGTTGATATGGCCAGTGTCTTATCGGAAACTATTTATAGGAAAACGCATACCTGTGAAATAATCATATCCGACCTCTTCTACAGGTCTATCCTATACAAAGAAAGTAAAAACATCTGAATGTATCATTTCCTTTTGGGTCACAAAACATGGGGATTGAATAAAACCACTGCAGAAATCTTGTTTTTTTTTCCTGCAGAAACTGGTGAATTATTACAGCTGCTCTGCCTCAAGGAGGAAATATTAGAAAAATTCAAACGCTCTCTGTTGTTCTCTATGTCATTAGAAGGTAGAGTGATTTGTATAATTTGTGTTTATAAAAGAGAAATAATTGAGAGAAGATGGGGGTTGATTCATGATGATAAACCGCTTCTGTAAAGAGGCCGTTGTTGAGGAATGATGAATTATTCTTCTTATGTTCAGAATAACTTATTTCCTTGTAGTTCTCTGTTCAACTGTATCTAACTGGTTCATTAACACCTCCTCATAAAATCTGTTATCACGAAGTGCACGCGCCCAATGTGGAACGTGCCCTTCAGCGTTGCTAATCATGAAATTACGTCTGTGGGAATTTTACCTCCTCACTGCGGACCGACTCCTGCTGCACGAGACCATGTTTCTGTGCTGAAATCTTGCTAAAGGGACATCCACAGACTGTTTCAAAAGACATGGCAGGGTGCAGTTTTATCCTGTGAAGGAAAGAGGCCCTGGAACTGTTTAAAGTAGCCTGCGTCTGTGTCTGTAACTAGAGGCCTCTGCAGCTTTCCAGCTCTGCCACACATCAAACTGAAGAGCTGGTTAAGCTGAGCATAGCTGCTGCTCAGCTTTGTTTAAAACTGTGTCAGATGGGGAAGGCTAATTGGACTAATTAGCACCAAAACAAGGCTTGACTGAACTGTCTTTCTGTACCACAGATGTTTTGCCTCTTTTCAGTGGGGAAAAAAGGATGCAGAGAGAAAAGAGACTCATTTTCAAGGCAAACCCGATGTGGCATTATTAGGCTCTGTGCAGTCACAAAACAGGCAGGTCGACATGTTTCTGATGTGCTGGTGCTTTAACTGACCTTTGCCACAGTAGCGGGACTCTCACAACTCCAACCGAGCTTCTTCACAGGCAGTATTTGAGGCGCACTATACCCTGTGGGATGAAAGCTTATCCAGCTTTGCACTTTTCTAGTCTGAACTCTATTTTGTTCTTGGCTCAAGCTCAGTTTATACTCGCTGTAGTGAAGCCGAAGCGGCGAGGTGCACGCGCCAGAAAAACGACATAATCATGGCTGGCAAGTGGTCGCGGCGCTTGGTTGTGCACCTTGGAATTTTTGTAACATGACTGTCACAGATAGTTTACTGATAAATGTACATGTCTAGGGATTATACAAAGAAGGCCAATTAGTTTTTTGGGTGCTTTAGAAACTGCAGGTGTTAAAATCTTCATTTGAGTAAATATTTTTGCGAGCCAAATCAAATTTTCAGGATATTTAACCTCCTGTTTCTATATAATGCATGTGATACTTAACTGGTTTCTTGACAGGGCTTGTACAAAATATATTAGTCCATGAATATGAGATATGATTTTACAGACAATTACAATCCCTCCTGGTCATTGTGGAGGTTGGTTTATGGCTTTTTGCCGGTTACAACTACAGTCTATGGGCCATATATGGACATATCTATGGGTTACACTTGTTGCCTTTTTGATTGCTCACAGTTCATTTTGTTTACGTACTTTATGCAGATTTCATCAAGACTGCAGCAAAGTTAGGTTCGAGCAAATACAGCATGTAATGCCTTGAATTCCATGAACAGCGTTTTAATTCCATTTCTAAGGCGACTCTCTGCTCTCTGTGTTTTGCTGAACTCTGTTCAGGTCCTGCTGAGGAACATGAGGAAGATTCTGTGCCTTATATTCATCATTTATTGCCACAGTGCTTCACATTATCAGCCCAAAATGACTCCACTGTGCAGCGCACACATTGTCTTGTACCAACAAAAAAAACAGAGTAACCCAGAGGGCTTTTGGTAAGTATCCCTATCTTGAAATCTTAGTAGCATGCTGTAGGCTTAGCATGGGATAAATATAGACAGTATTTTTCATTATAGTGGTTTATTATAATATAAAAGACTGAGAAGCTTCCGTGGATCCTGTGAATATTTTAACATGAAATTTAGTCTCAAATTTGTCTCTTCAGGACATTCAGTTCCAATGATAACTTAATTTAAATCAAATTGGTTAATTAGATTCTCAATGCAGTTATGTAGGAGTGTAACACAAAGCTCTCTATATCTGTTCATTTCATAAAAATATCTGTGTTTAGATTTACACTGGAAGACGTTATGAATCTTCTGTTTTCAGTCTTTTGCAACATTTAATTAAACATATGCTGAAAGGCATTTAAACGAAGTTTTATGATGGCGTTTGGGTTGTTTGACCTTTGACGCTAAGATTTAAATTTTGGACTGGACACAAATGGATGCTGTAAATATCTGAATAATACATTTGTTTACATCCCAAGTCTCTGTGATGTGAAATATACTCTCACATAAGCAACTGAAATATTGTCAAATTACCAACCGTCCAACAACCTCAATCTGCAGCAATTTACACTGTTTTGTGATTTAAAAATAGGCCTAAATCTCTTTAATCCTGTGAATAAGAAGGTCAACGAGAAAAATGACAGAAGAATGAGTGATGGGATTTTTTTTAATTGAACCATTTATGTGTTGGGAGGGAAAAATAAGACTCATGAATGCCATAACTTAGCCGTGTTGAAATGAATGACCCCTGTCTTCAACAGCCAGATAAAAAGCATCTTTCTAAAAGAAACAAACAAACGGGTCGGGACATTTCATTTTTTATTTAGTTTTAGCTGTGCAGACAGAAAAAAAGATGACAGAAATGTGATTCATCCTCGCACAATTTCACACAGTAGTACTGTCTGTATATCCTCAAAGGTGACTCTACTTTAATGTCAGTGTTGAAGTTCTTCTTGTCAAGTTACTCTGCATAACAATGATGTTAATTTTAGAAATCTGACCACGAGTGTCAATTTGGTCCAAATTGAAATCCAAATGTAATAATGCAGTTTTTTAATCTTTTATAATAAAGGTCGAAGATGCGACGGAAATCATCAGAAATCACATCAAAAATCACAAAAGGACCGTTCAGAGCCAACTTGTGTGTGAGGAGCTGGATGTTAGTGACTCACAGGAAGTCTAATGAAATGTGAAACTGTACAACTAATGAAACCATGTAAATCCTCAGCACTTGCTCAAATACTGCATGAAAATGTAGTAACAAAAGGTACACGGTGGTGTTATTGCTGTATTTGACAGAGGATTAAATAATTTTGTCTGTTAATGAAAGTCTTCACACTAATAGGTGCCATTGTTTTGACCGTCTTGACATCCGTGTGTAAATTTAGCACAAGCAAATCTTACTTAGCTGTTTATCACACTTGGTATCTTAGACCTTCAGGGCATCAAATATTTGTCCCGTCACAGTCAATCAGACATGTTTTTCTTTCTTTTACGTTTGTGTGCATGGGCGCACATAAAGGACATATTAGCACTCATGTCAGAACAATCAGCTAATAAAACATGGACCTCTTCATACAGGACAGGACACTGTACAGGACATGACACAAACTGGTCTGACCCCAGCTGTGCACTTTGCTGAACTGCTTGCACCAGAACTGTAGATGAATCCTCCTGAGAGTTATTGTCCTGCAGAAGCAAGATTAGATCAAATAAAGCCTGCGCCACAAGCTTGCATCTTGTGTGTGTATTTGTGCCTGCAGAGGACACAGCTGAGTTCCAGCACAGGATGTGCACCAGACTACATTGCTCGCTGCTCCTTTTCTGCTCCCCGCTGGGTTTTTTCCTGTACTTTTTAGTAACGACTCATTTTTGAGGCCGGGTGTCAATGACAGCCCACCACACGCGCTCGGCGTCTGTGCAGCTGCAGCGTAACACAGCCCAACCTTGCCTCCAGCTGATAGCGATGTATTAATGAAAAATAGATGCTGGGGGTTGTGCATGCCTGGCTGCTTGCTCGAGTGTGTGTGCAGTGCACGTATGCATGTACAAGTGTTACCTCCTCAATTAGTTTGCTGCAAACCAGGGTGAGCTGGTAGGTGTGTTAACCCTGCGGCCATGTTACATCCATGTTCATGAGGATAGAAGAGTTCCTGTCCCTCCAAGGTCATAAACACTGTAGGAGTACTGTAGGGATTAACTTCCCACTGCATCCTTATTCCATCTGAATACGACCATGGACACACACAGATTAGACTGACCTTATCACACGTGTGTGTTTCCGTCTGTGCAAACATGTACATACTTATCGTAATCCACGTGTGTGCTCAAGGTGTGTCAATCCCTCTCACCCATATCATCAGCGGTGCTGTTTTTACATCTTATAACGGTGTAATGTGTGAAAAACACATTTCAGATATCTGTCCTGTTTAGATGGTAACGGCATGTCCTTTTCTTTTTCTGTGTTTTACAATTTAAACACATTTTGTGATCAGAAAAATTGTTTTAACCATGTGGATGAATTCATGAGAAAATACTTAATATTTAAGAAATATCAATAAATTTGATTGAACACAACATTGCACTATTTTTGAATCAAAGAATGCGATTCAATACAGTCATAAAACAAAACATGTTATCCTTTTGTAATCAAAGTGCTTTAAATTTAGCTGTTAGAATCGAATTCCTCCGTTTCTTTTGAATGACTAACAGGCGACCTAAAAGGGTTAAAAAGGTATTTTTCATTTCATCTCCACTTTAAGCACCAGACTACTTGACCGTGCAGCAACAATCATACAATTGTATACATTGTTACTATGCAGCATTCAGTTGCCAAAAAAGAATCCTGGCACGACTCTGTCCTTTCAACAGTTGTGTTGCTGCTCTATGGCTGCCTCTTTAAGCCCTCCAGAATGCTTCCAAGGAGACATTTCCATGCATGAGCTAATCTCAGAACCCAGAACCAAATCTTGCTCTGCGGCAAGCTACTGGTTGTCTGTCAGGAGAGATTCTGCTCCCTCTACCTTAACAACGAAGCCAACCAAGCATGACCACCTCTCCTTCAATGGAAGACACATGCCAACACTCTGCTTGTGTCTGTCTTTGTCATTCACTCTCTTCGAAGACTCTGTAATCCAAATTGATAGGAGGGATGAGGGATGCAACACAAGTCATAAATTGGGGCTCAAAACCTATTCCCGCTTTTGAATTGTTTTCCACTAAGCTCTCTTAGTTTCTTGTGGGTATAGCTGGAGCAGAGGCTGCTCGACGAAGCAGAGTGTCCAGTGTGCAACGTGCAGACCAGCTGTAAGTGCAGTTTGATTGCTGTTGCTCTACAGGTATGACAGACTGCAGAGGATCTCTGGGTGTTGTAGGGATTCATTGCATTGCTCAAGGACACTTCAGCGGAACAAGATCTATGTTGTTGCTAGAATCTCTGCGCTTTGGCGTTGAAGGGTGTTTTCCCTCGTCAGTATGACAACCTGATTAGGAAGTGCTGGATACATTTGTTCAGGAGCTGTTCTGCTTCGGTTTATCCTCTTAAGATGAGGTGAGCAGGATTGACGGAAGGGAGGTAACCAGTGGACAGCCAGTTGCTCTCCCTTAAGAAATGTTGCATGTGGATGGAACAAAAAATGTAGTCCATGAATGGTCCTGATGTATTCATATTACCGACTCAGAAATGTATTGAGTTTCTAGATTCCAGGTGCATTCATTTCTATGTATCCAGCAAGCAGTCTGCAGGAGAAGGAAGATGGCATGCAGAGACATTATGTGTGTAGTTCTCAACACTGGATAACAGAGTCAGTTTCAAAGAAGCAGATCTTAGGTAGTGAGTAACTGGACCTGCAGAGATGCAGATTATGTGAACTGAAGGCTTCGACGCATCCCTCCCCCCCCCAAGTCTCTCTGCATGCTCACATGATGCACACGCTGCCCTTCGATACCACGGCATTTATTTCTCTGTCCATCCCACACGACTCGAGCGCGGCTCACTTTTTCTTGCCTCCCTCCGTTTGCCCTATCATCAGTGTAAAATACCTCACCCCTGCAGACAGAGACAGATGGAGAGAGCAGCGCCAGCCCCCCGCTCAGCTCTAGTGATTTATGCCATGGTAGCACAGCGCCACATGCACACAGGTGCACGCCACACACACACACACACCTATGCATTCATGCATACACTGCGCATGCGATCATATATCAGCGGATGAGATTGCATAAATACGCAAGGACCCGTTGGTGAGACAGAGCTGAATGCATGACGGCACCTGTCTTGTGTTAACGTTAAATGCCAGAGCTCCAGGGCTTTTTAAAAGGACATGTGCATCTTTGAAGCAGTGGCAACAGAGTCTGACATCGTTTGTCCCTTTCTATGACAGTTAAAGAGGAACAAGCTGCCGGCACATTCGTCCTCCTTATTCCACCTGACTGAGGTGTCAGACCTAAAAAAGCTGTTCTACTCAGCTGCACTATGCTACACGAATGGAATATCGGTTGTGCTTTCTCTTAAATGCCCACCAAGGAAACAGAGTGAATTTTTAAGGGTACCTAATGAGCACATAACACTGCTGCAGAGAGAGACTTAGAGTAGTCAGTAGTAGACATGTTTGTGTGTGTGTTTGTTTATGCCGCGCTGTGGTCTGGGGCTGTTATGGTGCTGCAACAAGGACATGCCTGGTGTACATGAGGCAACGATTTGTGAGTAAGGTCATTGTACACGATGTCCTCCGCTCATCACCCCCTCCCTCTAACCACACAGACACACGCACACACATCCATCTTTTTAGTATTAATTCTGGTACGTAGAGGGATGGGGCACAGAGATGGGTTTGGGATGGGGAGAAGGGTGGTAGACGGGTAGAAAAGAGGAGAGGGGGGCTGATGGAGGAGTGAATGGAGAGATGACAGTAGAAAGAAAGAGAAAATAAGGGGGGTTGAGCAGTGGTGGAGGGGAAATCGTTTATCCTGCAGCCCAGGTAAGGGTGACCTGTTTGTCTCTGTCGGCCTCTGTTACTCCCCTGATGTCTCTATAATAGGCCTGTGAAGCAGGTAGACACGGCAGCACAAAGCAGCGGCCCACAGTAACAGAGGCTCACAGGCGTGCTTAAGCTCCATTCCACCCCAGCAACTTGGGGGAATTCACAAAAATTTAAGTTAATGGATTAAATAGCACCATTTGCTATTTGCAATGACTTGTTTTTTAAAGGAGCTGTATTTAACAATCTGAACATTAATATAGCATCAAACTACCATTTGCTATGTAAAGATATAGTGGAGTCATGTATCTGAACAGCGAGAGAAGTCGCTCTCCCTCCGTGTGTGATGTTATCCGAGCTTCTCCTTGCTATGTTGACATAACCGCGCTAGTGCATGTGAGCGTGCCCCACTGGTTAGCTCGCGGCCGGCACTCTGCCCTGCCGTCCGGACCGACAGAGTTGTGGCCACATGTAGCACCCCCCCCTCCGGGTTCCCCCTCAGGCAAACCATGTGAGCTCTGTCAGCACTTTCGCAGTAGTTTACACTGTTAGCTACCTATGAGCCGCAGGCTCATGCTCAACATGTTGAGAGGCACTGAGAGACAATCGAATTGCTCCAAATCTCTTACACCTTTAACTAATGCGGCTTTAAGGGGAAAGAAATGCTGTAAAAAAAGGACTGATTCAGTGATTCCTTGACTTTTCTTCTCGCGCCATCATGAGGTTGACATTCATGCTTTTGAGTGAAATGTCTCGACAACTATTGGATGGGTTGTCATTAATTTGGTACAAACTTTCATGTTCCCCCTCAGAATGAATTGTAATAACTTTGGTGCCCTGACTTTCATATCATCGGATTTAAATTTCATTCATTGTTTAATACTTTGGTTTATGACCAAATACCTGCATTTCTATCAGCCACAAACATTTGGTAAGAAATGTCAATAATACACATTTAAGTGTGCTGGACTTCTTTAAGTACAGCCTCAGAGCTGCTAGCATGACGGGAGTCTTCTTGGTTTCGTTTCCCCATGAATGCCCAACCACAGTTGATGTGACATCATGTCAACATATTTCTAGTGCTTAATAGTTCAAAAGCAGAGAAAAGTCTTTTTTTTTTAAACATTTTAGAGAATGAAATAACAGCAGCTTCTTTCTAAACGTACAATTTTGCACCACTGTTCAACAATCACACAAGGATAATTCCATTGTAAAGTAAAAATGTCAACATTTCATGACCAACGAACTCCTGCAATCCACTGAACGCCACAGATTGAATACTTATAACAGTGTAAGAGTATTCAAGGGAGGATTTTTCCTCAAGGCAGTAGCTATAGATCTAGCTGGCACTTGAAATAAAAGTAAGCCAGGCAGCCGGGTCTCTTTGATTTGTCTCTGCTCACTTCCTCCTCCTGTTTTTTCTCATCATCCTGTCCGCATGATGCGGTAACGACAGCCCCTTCTTCGCTTGCTACAAAATCAACTCAGTGAAGAAGATCCGTTTCATTACTTTGATTTGGGGAAAAAAACAGAGTGTGGTGGCAAAGTTGAAAATGAGCGCAGATGAGAGGGAGAGAAAGAGACAGAGGGTGAGCAGAAAGAGAGACGAGAGGAAAGCTTGGCCTAGAGCTATGGAAAGTTGTAATAGATGTTATGTGAGCAGCAGGAGAATAAAAAGCATGTGGGCGTTTTTATGGAATTAAGACTTGGGTAGTCATTACCATATTGTCTAAGACTTTTCAGCTTTTCAGAGGATTGCATTGGTTTTTCTCAAATTACATCCCCAAATAATACACATAGATATGCAGATGCACACATTTAAACAGTGTGAGCATCTAATCGAGTAGGCTGACTTAAAGAGCTTTACTTTCATTAAAAAACAGTTAAAGCACAGAAAAGATGATGGGACAAATAAAAGGCTTTATATTCCCAATTCAAATTTATAAAGCCACTTACACCAAATTCTTGACTGGACCTTACCTTATAAGCCTTTCATTTAAAATACAGTAAGGGCAGAAATCAAGAATTCAAGGATAATTAATTGTCATTATGCAAAACATAAAAAAGCTTAGTTAGCTTAGCTTCCATCTCGGCTCTCTCTCGTTTGGTCCTGCAGGTCTGGCTAGTTGGTCACCCCAGTGGGCGGTGATCATCTCAAGGTCCACTCACCACGAATGTATCTCTTCTCTCCACTCCACTCTGTATTCTCTCATATGTTATAAGTGCTACAGTGATTAAAAACGAAAAGACAACAAATTAAGACTAAAATGTTTCAAAATTCTTGGGAACTACCGGCCGCAGCAGGTACAGTACATGAGCTGCTGTTGCCATGCGTCAGGTATCATGAAATGATATTATAGAATACATAATAAACAGTCTCGCCAAATGCAAACAAACTCTCGGAGAGGAATCCAGCTAGCCTTTAAAAGGGAAACAAAAAGTACACCAGCCTGAAAGGTCCCCAACAAAAGAAATAATGTCTATCAAGCCCGGGTGCTCAATGACAAAAACAATGAGCCTATAAAAGTGCAAACTTCAGTCTTAGTACTAATAGAGACAAAGCTGACAGGTGAGCTGGGAGAAGTGAAAGGATACCTCTGCTCCAATGTGCTCCTCGAATGGCACCTCACTGTCCTCCTGAACTGTCACTGAAGAGCCAGTCACCTGTTGACATGTGTCCCACCTTACAGTCTGTCAGGAGCGACCTATCAACGTGACCTGCGAGTCAGACACACAATTCTGCACAGTCGCCCAGAGAGAAAAGTCCTTAATGAGGTCACTGGGTAACAAACAGTGGGATGCTTACAGTTTAAACCCTACAGGCCCCACAAGGTAAATGATGTGCAACAACAAAAGAACCTTCACTGAAGGCCCACTTACTGGCTTCGTGCAGAGCTTAGAGAAGCACCGATGGGTCCCGTAACTTGGCTGCAGTTTTGGAAAAACGTTATTGAATAGTCCATGTTTTATTATGAACATAATATTGAATTTTGATTTTCCAGAAAATAAAAAGTTACAAAAATGTTTGTCAATTCTAGGTGTTGGAAAGAAAGAAAATCGGATTCCGCAAAGAAATCGATAACTGCAGCTCAAAAAATGGAAATCTGAATTGGTCAAGAAAATTGCCATTGGGGAATTTTTACTGTTAACATGATCAAATACTCTTCAGTGAATTGATTCAATTTCGTAACTGTATTTGCTTTGTTTACATCCCAGAACCAGGCTGCATCTGCCCACTGAACAAAGCAACAAAACAACAGTAGCACGTCTTTAAAGCATTTTGTCAGGTGATGGCCTCGTAGTCTAACTGGGAATCCCCACTGGAAGCGAGATGCAAAGGCGACATCCGTGGCGGGTGAGCGGCGCGTAAGCTTTATGTCATCAAATCCACACTGACTCCATCTTCCATCCAAACATCTCTGCCTGTCACTCAGCAGCAGCTCCTGGGAGAAGCTGAGTGGGCAGCGGCTCGCTAACCTGCCTTCACCGAGCTGACTGACAGCAGACATTTACTGAACCTGAATAGTTTTCATGTCGGCTCCGTGGGAAGAAATCAGAAGTGCTTGTAGGCCTGTGTATTGATTAATTGATTTTATTTTCCCGTCCACTGGAGCAAGTGAGGGGAATCTGCCTGTTGTGAAACGGGCATGCTCACAGACAGACTGGGAGCCTTGATCAGTCAATGCAGACACCGTTAATAAGTTCAAAACACATATACTGTATACTGTGGGATAGTTGTGCGCTTTAAGCAGCTGTCTATGCAGATTACGCTTCACTTAACACCGTAAAGATAGAAGAAATGGAGGAAAAAGAAATTGAATTGAATTTTTTTTTCCTTACTGTATTACATTTTTTTAAGGTATTGTCTATTGGGATTAGTTTCATTGAAGGATGGCTCTTGGTATATTTAAAACTGCTGGAAGCACAAAAGTTACCCAAGGGTCACCCAAGCCATGTGTGAGTTGAATTTGGCTGCCAATCAAATGAGGTACATTTTGTACCTCAACCTTAAATTTTACCCAATTACGTCGGACATGTTGGTGTAAGAGCAGCGCGATGTGTGGAAGCAGCGAATGTGTTTGAGCGACGGAGAGGGAACGGCTGTTGTTTGCAATCGAAGCAGAGAAGAAATTAACCGTGAAGTTGCCTCGTCTTATTAAATGTACACCGTCGGACACGCTTCTGTAATGGATCCGGGCCGCTGCTTGGTGGTGCCTTCAGTGGAGGAGCACCCGGCATGTTTTGACTCAATTGAGGTTCGCCAGTCATAATATTAAAAGATCGATCTCAGGATTGTATGAATAGATATCACATCATTCAAATGAAGAACATTGTGAAACAGAAAAATGTATTCTTCAAACCCAGCCCTAGTACTTTGTGCTCACAGCTGAAGTATCTCTTGTTTTACAGTAAACTTGTCTTGTGAAGCTTCTTTACAATAATGCGGCTCTTTGTTCTTTCAGCTTATGAAGTGTCTCCTGCCATTTTGTAAAAGTCGTACATTGTAACTTGTGCACATCCTGAGGGTGAAATACAATACTACCTTTGTAGATCAATAAAAAACACTGTATTCTAATAAATTCCACTCACTATTCTAATCCATCCTCTCCTATTAGCAAACATATGGGCATACTGGCTACAATGGCTGTTATGTAATTAATAGTCATGGTGGGGCAATTAAAATTGGGAGGCTTTATGGGCCTGCTGATTAAGATATTTAAAGTACCCACGGCTCTTATTTTTGTGCAAGTTTCTGCGTATCTTCTTGTTTGTACTCAATTTCTTTTTGTGTCCTCCAGGAAAATGTGCGTTGGTGTGAAAAATGAGCCCCGCCTTTGTGTTTGTGTGCGATTTGAGAGTGCGTACAAGACGAGGAACAGTTTCAACACTTATCCTTGACTTTTCCTTTACCCGCACGCAATGAATTACTCCCCCGAATAGCAGCCCTGGGATCAGCTGCTAAGGAAATGACAACACATCAGAGTAAATGCAAAGCCAGCCAACTCTGGGAGTGTTGTTGTGCGGCACGCTGAGACCTGCACCGCCATCCATTTGCAATGACAATCATTATCGTGTGAAAGCAGTGGACTCCAACTCTATTCCAGAGGGGATGTGTGTGTTCACAGTCCCACAGTAATCCATATTCACTCTCTTAATTGGTTCAATTAGTTCTCTCAGATACTTTATGAATTTTACACTCTGCCTGTCCCCAGATAAAGTCCAGTTAACGTATTACTGGGCAGAGGTTACAAATTGGGTTCCCAGTGGTACGGCCTAATACACAGAGGATTTGAAGTCATTTATGTGGTTGAGTGGGCTAAAAACTGTATTGCTGACACTGTAATGGGGGAACACAAGCATCTTGGCCTCACCGTGTAGTCTTACGCAAGATTAACTCTCGTGGGAGTTCATACACATGGTGCACACGCATGCCGTATCAGACACATAACTCCCCACACAATGGGAGGTAGACATTCTTACAACACCATCTCGTTTACAAACACTAAGTCAACCTTTAATGCGCCTAACATCCATTCTGTAAGGGATGTCAACCAGATACAAGGGCAACGGTTGCCCACCATTGTTGCAGTGTAATGTCAAAGTACAGTAACCAAGGACATGGACTTCACCTGTGATGATGACACTGAAAAGGATTTAAGTCTTCACACAAAAGAGAAAATCAAATGAACACAGAGAGGCAAGGATTGCGTGGTTTTTGTGGCCTCTAAACCTGCACAAATATAACAAACCATGTAATACTCAAAGCACCCGCAAAGGGTGAAAGGCACACCTAACTGTGCCTCCTGTCCGATTTGCATTATTTAAATTAGGCAATAATATTGTGTAATATGGACTTGCCGCAAAATGTGCCCCTTTCTATGCAAATTAGTTCAGATCAACTTAGCCCCACTAGGTTACAGGGAAATTGTTAGCGTCTTCAGAGAGTTGGTGGTGACTTGAACCACATTTATAAGGGGTCACGCCCTGACTTTCCAGTGACTATGGCATATTAAATCCCAAATACGGTTTCTGTCTGCCATGTTTAAATTCCTTTCATCTAAAGTCTTGAGGAATTCATCTGCACCTCGTGAGTCAGGACCTGTAGCTCGTGGTCTGACATTTCTTTATGAAATGAACTTTCTTTAAGGAATATAACGTCAGTTTTGTCAACATACATGCATAGGTGCAGACTGAGTGATGCATGTGTGTTTGTGAGAGAGAGCGACAGAGCGAGGGGAAAAGAAAGTGGACCATAGATCTGCAGGGATTACGTATTTTCACGAGTGGGGTATTAACTGACGTATTTTATGTTTTAGAACTAAACGTTAACATCTTAAGCTTGTGTTAACCACAGACCTTACTTCAGGCATCTAACCAAAAACCCATTCAAAAAAACCCCATTCTCTTTCAGACGAGGTAAGGACAACAATGCTAACTCATTTCTAGGTTTTAGGTATTATTCCTGTCGCATTCTATTGCGCGCAATGTTTCTGTAAATTATTACTAACTTACTCAGAAAATAACCTTTTATCTCAATACTATGCATTACATATTGTTGTGTGTGTGTGTGTGTGTGTGTGTGTGGGCTCGCGGGGGTGGTTGGGGTGGCTGGGAGTGTGTAGCCAGGCTGTAATCAGTAAAATACACAACCCCCAACACAATTTACATTTGTATAAAGAGGAGCTTGAAGGGCAACACTTTCACCTTCTTCTTCATGTTGAAGAACTTTAACCAGCATTTCAGCACGAAAGAAACAAAAATGACAGCTAATTGAACAATGTTTATAATCCTTATACAAGAATATTTTAGAGACGTATACAGAGGTGAAAAACCTACTGCTGAAACTTTCGTATTCCAGTTGAGCACTTTGTGTCACTCAGACATTTCCATTTCCACTTCTGTTTCCAATATTTGATTGGATTTGACTTTATTCCCCCATAAATATAAGTTTGAAATCATGAGAAGGAGACTGTCTTAATCAGCTGGTGGCTTGTTAAATAACCCCGCAATGGTTTTGAAAGAGTACCTGCTGTGGCAAACCATTCACACTGTGGAGGGTTGAGTGAGTCGTTAAAATCCCTGCTCCATCCTGCAGGGGCAGCGCTGAGTATAAACTTTAACGCTCACATTGCGTGATTTCAATCATGACCAACAGTAGACCTCCAAACTATCCCCCTTCGGCTCGCCTTTCCTCCAGCGGTCAATGTGTAATATCGCCAAGGTCCACTGTTGGATTGGTACGCAAGTGCAAACCCACACATGATAAACCTTTATTAAATCAATGTTGGCATGTGAAATAAGCGATTAAGTTGGTGACATGCTAAACTACGGGGCTTAATGGTCACTCTCCCTTAACGACTGAGTTAAAGATACTGCAGTCTGGAAGTGGGGACCAGTTTGAAAAGACACAAACACACACTGGCATGCACGTGCACACGTCGTCAAACAAATGAGGCCGTTGCATTAGTGCCTTTCTAGTGAATGGAGAGCGCGTATTGATCTGGAGAAGAAGCTCGTACGTCAGTGTGGTTTGGCAAAATGCCATTAAGGTGAAGGAGGAATCATGTACAGACATTCGCACACCCACTCTTTATTCTTTTCCTTCCCAGAATAAACTGGCTCAACTTCCTACCTGTTAAAACTGTCTTTCTATCTAAATATTATTCTTTATTGCACGTTTGTTTTTTTCTCCTTGATCTCCTTTTCCTTACTTTCCACTGTTGTCTTTCCTTTGTACCTCGTTCCTCTCTTTCTGAACCCATAGGTGTCCAGCTCAAGGTTTTACATGAAAGTGATTGTACAGTGCCGGCGATGCCAGGCGGCTGGTTGCGCCTCCGGAGAGCGTCCCGTCTTTCCTTTTCCGTGCTATTTGTGGGGTCTGACGGACGAACTGGGAATAGCAGGATGATTCAGCGCTACAGGGTCAGGATCTATGATAATGTACCATTGGGGAACATTTCCATATAATGAACATTATATCTTCTTTAGAGGCCCTCTTGAGGAACGAAGATCAGGGAACACGGATAAAGAGGAACGAGAGCAAGGGAGATTTCAAGAATAAGAGGGAGAATGAAGGAGGAGGAGGCTGGACAGAGAAAGGAGAGGCAGAATAGTGGAGACTGCATTAATGAGAGAGAACATTTAATGGGAGAGACAAAGAAGTAAAAGAGAAGGGGGTAATGTTAATGCAGTGCAGCCAGCAGTTTGGGCTCCCTCTGCAGCACTTGTGAACACTCTTGGCTGTGTTGAGCACTTGCTCTTTCATATCAGCCTCCTGCTGTTTCTGTAAAATAGACACATTGAGAGAAAGAGTTTTGCGTGCATTTATTTATGTGTTTGTGTGTGTACGCGAATGCACGTCTTGCAAACCCTTTTGTCGAGAAGTTAATAACAAATTGTCATGCTGGCTCTTGATTTGTATGGATAAAAGAAGCCATAATGAGCCCCATAATGTGAGCTATTTAGTGCCCCATTTGAAGCAAGCTGCCATGTCTGTCAGTCACAGGAACTTCGGGACAAGCCTGGGCTTTTGTCCTGAAGTCTTGAACAATGAAGAGATACAGTGATGACGGACATGCACACACGCCCAACCCACAACCCTGCATCTGTTAAACATTCATTGTTCTCTCCGTTGTCTTGCAGAGAGAGAAAAATGCCATAAGCTGCCGGTTCCACATGGCACACAAGTGTGAACTTGGTGAGTAGATTATATGTGAGTGCTATGATGTGAGAGCAGCTGGTCCATCTTTACAGGTCAATGCTGATTAAACATGGCTGATAATGTGTGCAGTGAGTCCATTTTTTTATCTAGGCAGATATCAGGATACTACTTGACTCCCTCATTGGATATAAATTGTATTTATTAGTAAACAATCCATTACAAAAGACTGTACAGTGTAATTTCCACATATATCTTCCACTTGATGCTTCTTCAAACTAAAAGGTTTAACAAATAAGGACAGCAGACACATTTCATCGTTGATCCCTCAAGCTGAAAACCCATTCCCCTCTAAATGTACATAAAATAATTAAGCTAATAGTCTTATAAATGGTCATATTATTGACTCATAGTTGAAGTTTAGCCCTGGTTTGACCAATCTGCAGTGCTCAGCTAAGTGATCAAGGAACCAATACGACGCCTCACTGCTCTCCGTCAATACACCTGGTCTGACCTATTGGCTGAGGTGGAGAGGGGAACAGATCTATAGCAGCCTCCTCCGTTCTCTTCTTCTCTCTCATTAGATCCACTCTATTAAACTCCTTATGCATCTGTCTGTAGGCTGCTGGGAGGGGGTTAGGGAACAATCGGAGAGCACTGCTGGTGGTTGCTGAGCTCCACTATCGCTGATGAACTGACAAAAAGCACTGGAATGCACCAAGTTTACAGGTTGTCCGAGACACTGGTAGGATTTTTGTTTGCAACAGTAAAAATTGTTTTTAAATAGGCACATAATGTTTGTGTGTTCTTCTGCGTTTGTGCGGTTTTAACATGCAGTGAAGAGCGCAACTACATGTGCATAAGAATAGATGCATATTTCTTCGGTGGTCTTGCAGGAAACATGCATTATTTTGCTCTCTGCTGGAGAATTAGATATGAAAATCTATACTGCTCTCATATATGTACTGTACACATGCAGCCAGCTAGCTTAGCTTTGCTTAGCTTAGCACTAGACTGGAAACAGGGTAAAACAGCTAGACGTCTCTGTCTAATGGTTCTAAAATCTGCCTGCCACTGCATCTAAAGATTATTTATTAACAGGTTATATCGCACTTGTTTAATCTGCACAACAATCGGAGTGTTTTACGGTAACATGACACAACGTTGTCCAGTACATCAACCCCTGAAACTGAATTGTCTGAATTGTGTAAGGCATCATTCAGGGTTGGAGTAGAGGCGCATGGGACTGTGGGGCACAGAGTAGGCAGAGGGGTCAGACATGGCCACAGTCGTCACTCCCATCTTCTTCAGGGAACGCTCGTCCGTCACTGAGATGGAGCGAGAGAACACAGGACGTGAGGCAGTCGGTGAGGCTGAGAGGGAGAGAGAGAGAGAGAGAGAGAGAGTTGTTCCTGTTTCCTTTATCCTCCATTCTCCTCCATTTGCCTTGACATCGAGATGCTTTTCACGTTATGCCATTAAAGCAAATTGAAATTGACAGACAGAGATGGAGAGAGAATTAGATACACATGACATGAAAGGAACAACAGTACAGAGATAAAAGAGGAAGAAAAGCAAAAGAGACACTGAGAAGAAGAGAAACAGAAGGACAACTGTTTGAGTTTTCAATTTATTTAAGTATACTCAAGATCTGTGTCGTTCACTTAGATTCCCATTAGTTAAATCCCTTATTGGTATTCGACCCACACTCCCGACTTTATATTAGACTCCAGTGTAAATGACATCCATTTACTTTTATTGTGGTAGATGAATGAAATGAAAACTATAATTTGGACTGTGCGGATAAAAACACAGTGGCATCATTTGGCCTGTAGGGAGTCATGGCGGTGCAGCGAGCTGCAGCAGGTTGAGCAATGACTGCAGATTTGTTGCAGCTTGATGTCTCTCATCATCACACACACACACACACACACACACACACACACACACACACACACA